>NC_074674.1:11725339-12325339 GCF_029448725.1 Salvelinus fontinalis
AAAATTCCAGAAAATGATTTCATGGCATTAGAGGCTCCTGATAGGCTAATTGACATAATTTGAGTAAATTGGAGGTGTACCTGTGGATGTATTTCAAGGCCTACCTTCAAACCCAGTGCCTCTTTCCTTGACATCATGGGAAAATCAAAATAAATCAACCAAGACCTCAGCAAAAAAATTGTAGACCTCCACAAGTCTGGTTCATCCTTGGGAGCAATTTCCAAATGCCTGAAGGTACCACGTTTATCTGTACAAACAAGCAAGTTTAAACACCATGGGACCACGCAGCCGTCATACCGCTCAGGAAGGAGATGTGTTCGGTCTCCTAGAGATGAACATACTTTGGTGCGAAAAGTGCAAATCAATCCCAGAACAACAGCAAAGGACCTTGTGAAGATGCTGGAGGAAACGGGTACAAAAGTATCTATATCCACAGTAAAGCAAGTCCTATATCGACATAACCTGAAAGGCCGCTCAGCAAGGAAGAAGCTACTGCTCCAAAACCACCATAAAAAAGCGAGACTACGGTTTGAAACTGCACATGGGAACAAAGATCGTACTTTTTGGAGAAATGTCCTCTGGTCTGATGAAACAAGAATAGAACTGTTTGGCCATAATGACCATTGTTATGTTTGGAGGAAAAAGGGGGAGGCTTGCAAGCCGAAGAACACCATCTCAATCGTGAAGCACGGGGGTGGCAGCATCATGTTGTGGGGGTGCTTTGCTGCAGGAGGGACTGGTGCACTTCACAAAATAGATGGCATCATGAGGGAGTAAAATGATGTGGATATATTGAAGCAACATCTCAAGACATCAGTCAGGAAGTTAAAGCTTGGTTGCAAATGGGTCTTCCAAATGGACAATGACCCTAAGCATAGTTCCAAAGTTGTGGCAAAATGGCTTCAGGACAACAAAGTCAAGGTATTGGGGTGGCCATCACAAAGCCCTGACCTCAATCCTAACGAAAATGTGTGGCTAGAACTGAAAAGGCGTGTGCGAGCAAGGAGTTCTAGAAACCTGACTCAGATACACCAGCTCTGTCAGGAGGAATGGGCCAAAATATCACCCAACTTATTGTGGGAAGCTTGTGGAAGGCTACCTGAAATGTTTGACCCAAGTTAAACAATTTAAAAGGCAATGTTAACATACACTCAATTAGTAGTTGGTAACTTCTGACCCACTGGAAATGTGATGAAAGAAAAAAGCTTAAATAAGTAATTCTCTACTATTATTCTGACATTTCACATTCTTAAAATAAAGTGGTGGTCCTAACTGAACTAAGACTGGATTAAATGTCAGGAATTGTGAAAAACTGAGTTTTTAAATGTGTTTGGCTAAGGTGTATGTAAACTTCCGACTTCAACTGAATATTGTTCTTCAAAGTAGCCACCCTTAGCCTTGATGACAGTTTTTCACACGCTTGGCATTCTCTCAATCAGCTTCATGAGGTAGTCACCTGGAATGCATTTCAATTAACAGGTGTGCCTTGTTAAATTGTGGAATTTCCTTAATGCGTTTGAGCCAATCAGTTGTGTTACGACAAGGTAGGGTGGTATACAGAAGATAGCCCTATTTGGTTAAAGACCAAGTCTGTATTATGGAACAGCTCAAATAAGCAAAGAGAAATGACAGTCCATCATTACTTTCAGACATTAAGGTGAGTCTATCTGGAAAATTTCAAGAACTTTGAACGTTTCTTCAAGTGCAGTCGCAAAAACCATCAAGCGCTATGATTAATCTGGCTCTCATGAGGACCGCCATAGGAAAGGAAGACCCAGAGTTACCTCTGCTGCAGAGGATAAGTTCAGTAGAGTTACCAGCCTCAGAAATTGTAGCCCAAATAAATTCTTCAGAGTTCAGTCTTGGAGTTCCCACAAATGCTGAGCACTTGTTGGCTGCTTTTCCTCCACTCTGTGGTCTAACTGATGGCTTTATAGGCTATTTTTACATAGTTGGCAATAGAAGTAACTTTTTCGGTTTGTCATTTAGCTTTGGATAGAATTTTGATTAACCACAGGCTACTTCATTTCTTAAAGTCTTCGTATTACAGGCAACTGCAGGAGACTAACGGTAGAATCTGAGAAAGCCGGAGGAGGATTGTAGGGACAGGTTTTCTTGGTCTCTGGCTCTATTGATTCATTTGTGTCTTATTTCATCAGAAAAAGAAGAAACCCGCACACTGCTCTTGATAGTATCACTGCTCTTTAGTAAGCTTTACGTATCGGTCTCACAGCCTTTGTCAGAGAGTTTGTTTTATTTCATCAAACAGTGCACTCATTAAAGCATCAGACAAGCTCCATGATTTATATAGTTGATTTTATTCAAATACAGGGTGTGTGTATATGTGGAAAAATACACGTTTTAAAATTTCAACCAATTAATTGGTCGACTAAGATTTTTTTTTTTTGTCAGACAGCCCTAGTGCCTTATTGCAAACAGGATGCAAGTTTTGGAATATTTGTATTCTGTACAGGCTTTGTTCTTTTCACACTGTCATTTAGGTTAGTATTGTGGAGTAACTACAATGTTGTTGATCCATCCTCAGTTTTCTCCTATCACAGCCATTAAACTCTAACTGTTTTAAAGTCACCATTGGCCTCATGGTGAAATCTCCGAGCGGTTTCCTTCCTCTCCGGCAAGTGAGTTAGGAAGGACGCATGTATCTTTGTATGTGACTGGGTGTATTGATACACCATCCAACGTGTAATTAATAGCTTCACCGTGGCCTTCTTTGCGAGCCATTGGAAAAACTCCCTGGTCTTTGTGGTTGAAACTGTGTTTGAAATTCACTGCCCGACTGAGGGACCTTAGATAATTGTGGGGTACAGAGATAAGGTAGTCATTCAAAAATTATTTTTAACACTTACTGCACACAGTGCAAGTTATTATATGACTTGTTAAACACATTTTTACTCCTGTACTTATTTAGGCATGCCTTAACAAAGGGGTTGAATAGTTATTTTTTTTTTTTCACCTTTATTTAACCAGGTAGGCAAGTTGAGAACAAGTTCTCATTTACAATTGCGACCTGGCAATTGACTCAAGACATTTCAGTGTTCCATTTGGAAACATTTCTAAAAACATAACTCCACTTTGACATCATGGGGTATTGTGTGAAGGCCAGTGGCACAAAATCTCAACTTAATCCATTTTAATTTCAGGCTGTAACACCACACAATGTGGAAAAAGTCAAGGGTGTTAATACTTTCTGAAGGCACTGTAGTTGGCGACTATGAAGGTTTTAACTCCAGTGTCCATATTTAAATACTTAGATATAGCCTAGCTAGATAATTCTATTCAAAAATGGTGCTTGTGTGTATTTTATGTTGTCTGTTTCCCATGCAGAGAATGATGTTGGTGGTGAAACCAGGACTGCCAATGCTCATGGGTGGAACTTGTGCTCCTTGCGTGATACTGTCCGTGTCCGCCATCGATGTCACTGACACTGCTGAGAAGAACAAGAAACACAGTGCCAATATCTTCCCTTTCCTTACAGGAGAACTTGGACTTACTGAAGACCGGTTAGAAGCTGATTATGCTACAAATCATTCATTTATTTTTTAGCTTAGTACTATCCTCTACTGCAGAGCTTTGGCTCTGTTCTAATGACAGAAAAATATGTTTTATGCATAAGTTAAGAGGATTTTGCATTTCTGCATTGGTGCGGATAAAGGGCAGTATGTCATGATGCCTTATCTCAGATTGAAAGATGGAGTGTCTCTGTATGTCAGTTCCTGTACACTGCAAGTTCCTGTACCCAGCTTGCCTGCAGACTCTTTAGAGCCCAACTCAACTTTGACTCAAACAGATGAAAAATTGCAGTTATCTATTATGCCATGGTGTGTCTGGATTTATGGACAGTTCATATGTCTAGGTTATTATTACCATGAGGTATTGATTATAGCCTAACTACCTATGCCTGTAAGGGGTTGCACAGGAGATCTTGCAACACCATATAGCATTCAAAGTATGTATTGACTTTATATTGCATAAATAGAATATTGCATTTAGTAGATTTAAATTATAGCCACATGGCCTTCTGTATATGGTTTTCAATACACTAATCTAATTGTAGGTGAACTTGTATTCCACAGGGTCATGATCAGGTTCTACGCACTGGAGCCACATCAGGTTGGAAAGAAAGGAACTGTTATGAGTTACCTGTAGGAGGAACTTTCTGCGCCAGAATGACTTCACACATCTGTTCCACAACAGATACCATCGGAGAGAACAAACCCTGGCAGTAGGTTTCCACCACTCATTTGGACATGACATACCATATGACAAAGACCTGTATTGAATTGTATCACTTTGGTATTTGACCCCATGAATCCATGCCCTGGAAATGCATGAATTTATATTTACATAGGGCCACACATTTGACAAGCTAGATGATATAAGAATATATTCATGTTTGATTAGAGGAAATGTAAACCAATGGACCTTTATTCAAAGCTATTACTATGTAATTTCACCTATTCATTTCATATCTCAACCATCTGATAATGTGGTTGAGATTTTTTTCCTGCTATGTTTTGTTAGTAAGAACCACAATGACTAGCATAGATGATAGACTAGTATTAACAGTAAATCTTTTTTTTTATTTTTTATTTAAAGTACGTACTGTGCAATGGAATTCAGGTAAATGTCAATGGCAGCTGTGAAACACCATTCTATGCATTTGTTAAGAGTATAGAAGTAGATAAGGACATACGTGTTGCATTGGACTAACATGCACTCTGTATTTGTGAAGGACTGTGCTTAGTAAATGTACATATAATGTATTCCTTTCAATTTCAGTCCTGTTAATATATAAGTATCAAGTAAATGTTGTGAAGGCTTTGCTGTACAATTAGTCATACTAGAAGTAAAAGTACTTAAAATCCTGTGTCCCGCATGACTAAATTATTTACTGGATTTAATGTCTTGCCAATATTTCTTTACACTCAACAGGAAGAGTGGAAGGGTTTTAAAATAATACAAGGTGCAGTAAAATGTGACATTGAACAGCTAGATATTTAGGAAAAGTGGACTGTAAATATGTATATAGCGTTATTTTATTGTTGCTCTTATTTATTTAGTAAATATTTTCTTAAGTCTTATTCTTAACTCTGCATTGTTGGTTAAGGCCTTGTAAGTAAGCAATTCACGGTAAGGTCTACACCTGCGGTATTCGGCGCGTTTGAAAAATAAAATGTGATTTGATTTGATTTGGAGGAACCCGTTGCTACCGACAACGTGGAACAGAACTCCACCAAACGTCAGCCCTTTGCTCCATTCACAGACCAGCAAAGTTTTGAATGAGCCAATCACCTACCGGAACGCTAGTCTACCGGAAGAATGGTGTTTTGGAGGACGCTTTGCCCACTGTCTTTGCTTTACCTTTTGAATGAAATGGTAGCTAGCTACGTAAAATAAATGTCACGATATCCATAAACCACAATTTCGACGAATATTTGGATTGTCACATGGTGAGTTACTTCTGGTGTTCTTAAAGGTACTTAAACAATTGGTTATTTAGCTAATAAATGCGTACACATCGCAGTCTCCTTAGCGTAAACTCTGTTTAGCCAAAGCCCGTGGTTTAGCTTGCCATCTAACGTTAGCTAGTTACCACACATTACTGCATTTCTTTAGCTATTTATATCTGTCTAGCTTACTAGATAGGGGCTATCTTACTAACTACTTATATTTTGATTGGCAGTTACAAGCGCCTGCTCAACAAGTTGCAGCTTCAGTCTGACAAATTGGATTGTATTGGGAAGGAAGAGGTGGAACTGCAGTAACTTTAGCACACTGGCTTCAGTTTACGCTGAAGCCAAAATCAAACGAAAAGTGTTTATTTTTACGAGCGTGTACACGCTGGAATTAGAATGTACCGAACTGAATGAGAGAGAACAGACGGTCCGCGAGCGTCAACACCGCCATGTAACGTTACTTCAAATTAGAAAGCAAGTCTATTTCTCTCGCGTCAACGTTAAGTAATGCAGGCAGAGTGAGCGGATAAATGGTCAGAAAATGTACATTGTGCATTGTTATGTCTGGAATTGTGACATGTATATTTAAGAAGTGTATATTTAGTGTTGATAAGTTTAGCTGCCAGTCCCAATAATACATATTTTAAAGCAATAAATGTATGCCTATGTCGATATCGAACACAGGCATATGGCCTATGCAGGCTAGGGCAGGGAAACTCGAGGAACTCCGTTTAAGAGAGAATACTGTTATGTAGAAAGAACAAGACTATCTACATTCTTTATAAACTGCTAGGTTGTATTAGCTATAACTCTCCTCACCTTCTTGGGTCAACATAACAGGAGACGGGTACAGTGGCGGTCAGGGGCGTTTAAGATGAGGGAGAACAAAACATATTTTATGAGCTTGGCCTTATTTAGATTACAGCATATTGGATGACTGTCATTCATATCCCATTCACCCAGTTCAATGTAAAAGGTTTGGGCTACTACATGATACTGAAATGATCCCTTTACCCATCAAGGGGTTGCTACAACCTAGCCTATGAATGAAAGTTTACAACGTAGGTAAACAAAGGTTGAGAGAAACATTTGCGTTGACAGACAGTGACACATTCAATACTGCCTTGCACACTCTTGCCTTCATCTAACTGATCTAGGGTGTAATCATTAGTCCAACAGTTGCAAACGAGTTTCCATTGGACAAATTCAGGTATGTTTATCTCAGTTTCGTTCCATTTGCATTCATTTAAGAAATGTTTTTCAACAGAATCGGAAGGAATGAATACTCCCCTGATAACGCGTAAACACAGTGCACTTTCATAGAAGCCACATTGTGTTCCTTCTCTCATCTATGCGCTCTCCTCTCACCTTTTCCATTCACTTCTGGACTTCAATGCACAACACATCAGCTGCATTTGACCAGGCAAAAAAACCTTTCCAAGCCATATCATAACTGCTACAGACAGCCTACATTGTTGTCACCATATTAGCTAAAGTAACATCAATCAACATAGCTAATAGAACTAACAGGTTAGTAAACCTGCTACAATAATGCAGTAATGTTAGTGTACAGTCAGTAAGCAGTTTATCACTTAAACCAGGAGGCCCCGGTGGCAATTAGTCAAACCAAAAGCTTACCTTGAATTGGAATAGTTCCAGTGTTGTGTTGGATAGTCATAACCAGCTAGCTAACATAGCATCCCTCTGTTTGAATAGGCAAAACTAGCTAGCTGCATTTACTAGCTAAATAATTGAAACGGAAAGTTTAAAAAGAAGACAATCTCTCTTCATTTTGGAAGAGGTGAATTTGTTCAAAACTGTTCAACTATTGTCTTTCTCTCTCTTTGAGTCAACTACTCACCACATTTTATGTACTGCTGTGCTAGCTAGCTGTAGCTTATGCTTTCAGTACTAGATTCTAGACGTCGACTGATTATGATTTTTCAACGCCGATACCGATTATTGGAGGACCAAAAAAAGCTGATACCAATTAATCGGGCGATTTTCATATATATATATTGTATATATATATATATTTGTAATAATGACAATTACAATACTGAATGAACACTTTTATTTCAACATAATACATAAATAAAAATCTATTTAGTCTCAAATAAATAAACATGTTCAATTTGGTTTAAATAATGCAAGAACAGTGTTGGAGAAGAAAGTAAAAATGTGCCATGTAAAAAGGCTAACGTTTAAGTTCCTTGCTCAGAACATGAGAACATATGAAAGTTGGTGGTTCCTTTTAACATGAGTCTTCAATATTCCCAGTTAAGAAGTTTTAGGTTGTAGGCGTCAACTATTTCTCTCTATACCATTTGTATTTCATATACCTTTGACTATTGGATGTTCTTATAGGCACTTTAGTATTGCCAGCCTAATCTCGGGAGTTGATAGGCTTGAAGTCATAAACAGCGTTGTGCCTACAGCATTGCTAAGAGCTGCTGGCAAACGCAGTAAAATGCTGTTTGAATGAATGCTTACGAGCCTGCTCCTGCCTACCACCGCTCAGTCAGGCTGCTCTATCAAATATCAAATCATAGACTTAATTATAATAAATACACAGAAATACGAGCCTTTGGTCATTAATATGGTCAAATCCGGAAACCTTCATTTCGAAAACAAAACGTTTACTCTTTCAGTGAAATACGGAACCGTTTTCTTTTTTATCGAACGGGTGGCAACCCTAAGTCTAAATGTTGCTGTTACATTGCACAACCTTCAATGTTATGTCATAATTATGTAATATTCTGGCAAATTAATTGCGGTCTTTGTTAGGAAATGGTCTTCACACAGTTCGCAACGAGCCAGGTGGCCCAAACTGCTGCACATACCCTGACTTTGTTTGCACTGAACACAAGAGAAGTGGCACAATTTCCGTTGTTAATATTGCCTGCTAACATGCATTTATTTTAACTAAATATGCAGGTTTAAAAAAATATACTAATATACTAAAATATACTAATAATAAACGTTTAAACCCCCCAGTGGGTCAGACGTTTACATACGCTCAATTAGTATTTGGGAGCATTGCCTTTTAAATTGTTTAACTCAAACATTTCGGGTTGCCTTCCATAAGCTTTCCACAATAAGTTGGGTGAATTTTGGACCATTCCTACTGACAGCTGGTGTAACGGAGTCAGGCCTCCTTTCTCGCACACGCTTTTTCAGTTCTGCCCACAAATTTTCTATGGGATTGAGGTCAGGACTTTGTGATGGCCACTCCAATACCTTGACTTTGTTGTCCTGAACCCATTTTGCCACAACTTTGGAAGTATGCTTAGGGTCATTGTCCATTTTGCAAACAAGCTTTAACTTTCTGACTGATGTCTTGAGATGTTGCTTCAATATATCCACATAATTTTACACCCCCATGATGCCATCTATTTTATGAAGTGCACCAGTCCCTCCTGCAGCAAAGCACCCCCACAACATGATGCTGCCACCCCCGTGCTTCACGGTTGGGATGGTGTTCTTTGGCTTGCAAGCCTCCCCCGTTTTCCTCCAAACATAACGATGGCCATTATTTCTATTTATTTTATTTCACCAGGTAGGCTAGTTGAGAACAAGTTCTCATTTACAATTGCGACCTGGCCAAGATAAAGCAAAGCAGTTCGACACATACAACAACACAGAGTTACACATGGAGTAAAACAAACATACAGTCAATAATACAGTAGAAAAATAAGTCTATATACAATGTGAGCAAATGAGGTGAGATAATGGAGGTAAAGGCAAAACAAGGCCATGGTGGTGAAGTAAATACAATATAGCAAGTAAAACACTGGAATGATAGGATGTGCAGAAGATGAATGTGCAAGTTGAGATACTGGGGTGCAAAGGAGCAAGATAAATACAGTATGGGGATGAGGTAGATTGGATGCGCTATTTACAGATGAGCTATGTACAGGTGCAGTGATCTGTGAGCTGCTCTGGCAGCTGGTGCTTAAAGCTAGTGAGGGAGGTAAGAGTCTCCCGTTTCAGAGATTTTTGTAGTTCATTCCAGTCATTGGCAGCAGAGAACTGGAAGGAAAGGCGGCCAAAGGAGGAATTGGCTTTGGGGGTGACCAGAGAGACATACCTGCTGGAGCGAGTGCTACAGGTGGGTGCTGCTATGGTGACCAGAAAGCTAAGATAAGGCTGGGCTTTACCTAGCAGAGACTTGTAGATGACCTGGAGCCAGTGGGTGTGGCGATGAGTATGAAGCGAGGGCCAGCCAACGAGAATATACAGGTCGCAGTGGTGGGTAGTATATGGGGCTTTAGTGACAAAACGGATGGCACTGTGGTAGACTGCATCCAATTTGTTGAGTAGAGTGTTGGAGGCTATTTTGTAAATGACATCGTCAAGGATTAGTAGAATGGTCAGTTTTACGAGGGTATGTTTGGCAGCATGAGTGAATGATGCTTTGTTGCGAAATAGGAAATACATTTTGGATTGGAGATGTCTGGAAGGAGAGTTTTACAGTCTAACCAGACTAAGTATTTGTAGTTGTCCACATATTCTAAGTCAGAACCGTCCAGAGTAGTGATGCTGGATGGGCGGGCAGGTGCGGGCAGCGATCGGTTGAAGAGCATGCATTTAGTTTTACTTGCATTTAAGAGCAGTTGGAGGCCACGGAAGGAGAGTTGTTTGGCATTGAAGCTCGTTTGGAGGTTAGTTAACACAGTGTCCAACGAAGGGCCAGAGGTATACCAAATGGTGTCGTCTGCGTAGAGGTGGATCAAAGAATCACCAGCAGCGAGAGCGACATCATTGATGTATACAGAGAAGAGAGTTGGCCCGAGAATTGAACCCTGTGGCACCCCCATAGTGACTGCCAGAGGTCCGGACAACAGGCCCTCCGATTTGACATACTGAACTCTATCGGAGAAGTAGTTGGTGAACCAAGTGAGGCAATTGTTTGAGAAACCAAGGCTGTTGAGTCTGCCAATAAGAATGTTGTGATTGACAGAGTCGAAAGCATTAGCCAGGTCGATGAATACGGCTGCACAGTAATGTCCCTTATCGATGGCGGTTATGACATCGTTTAGGACCTTGAGCGTGGCTGAGGTGCATCCATGATCAGCTCTGAAACCAGATTGCATAGCGGAGAAGGTATGGTGAGATTCGAAATGGTCAGTAATCCGTTTGTTAACTTGGCTTTCAAAGACCTTAGAAAGGCAGGGTAGGATAGATATAGGTCTGTAGCAGTTTGGGTCTAGAGTGTCTCCCTCTTTGAAGATGGGGATGACCGCGGAAGCTTTCCAATCTATGGGAATCTCAGACGATACGAAAGAGAGGTTGAACAGGTTAGTGATAGGGGTTGCAATAATTTTGGCAGATCATTTTAGAAGGAGAGAGTCCAGATTGTCTAGCCCGGCTGATTTGTAGGGGTCCAGGTTTTGCCGCTCTTTCAGAACATCAGCTATCTGGATTTGGGTGAAGGAGAAGTGGGGGAGGTTTGGGCGAGTTGCTGTGGGGAGCGCAGGGCTGTTGACCGGGGTAGGGGTAGCCAGGTGGAAAGCATGGCCAGCCGTAGAAAAATGCTTATTGAAATTCTCAATTATTGTGGATTTATCGGTAGTGACAGTGTTTCCTAGCCTCAGTGCAGTGGGCAGCTGGGAGGAGGTGCTCTTATTCTCCATGGACTTTACAGTGTCCCAGAAGTTTTTGGAGTTTGTGCTACAGGATCCAAATTTCTTTTTGAAAAAGCTAGCCTTAACTTTCCTAACTGCCTGTGTATATTGGTTCCTAAATTCCCTAAAAAGTTGCATATCACGGCGGCTATTCGATGCTAGTGCAGAACGCCACAGGATGTTTTTGTGCTGGTCAAGGGCAGACAGGTCTGGAGTGAACCAAGGGCTATATCTATTCCTAGTTCTAAATTTTTTTGAATGGGGCGTGCTTATATAAGAGGGTGAGGAAGGCACTTTTAAAGAATAACCAGGCATCCTCTACTGATGAGATTTACATTTACATTTAAGTCATTTAGCAGACGCTCTTATCCAGAGCGACTTACAAATGAGGTCAATGTCATTCCAGGATACCCCGGCCAGGTCAATTTGAAAGGCCGTTTGGCAGAATTTCTTTAGGGAGCGTTTGACAGTGATGAGGGGTGGTCGTTTGACCGCAGACCCATTACGGATGCAGGCAATGAGGCAGTGATCGCTGAGATATTGGTTGAAAACAGCAGAGGTGTATTTGGAGGGCGGGTTAGTTAGGATAACATCTATGAGGGTGCCCGTGTTTACGGATTTGGGGTTGAACCTGGTAGGTTCATTGATAATTTGTGTGTTAAGCATGTCCCAGTTTAGGTCACCTAGCCGCACGAGCTCAGAAGATAAATGGGGAGCAATCAATTCACATATGGTGTCCAGGGCACAGCTGGGGGCAGAGGGTGGTCTATAGCAAGTGGCAACGGTGAGAGACTTGTTTCTCGAAAGGTGAATTTTTAGAAGTAGAAGCTCGAATTGTTTTGGTACAGACCTGGATAGTAAGACAGAACTCTTCAGGCTATCTCTGCAGTAGATTGCAACTCCGCCCCCTTTGGCAGTTCTTTCTTGGCGGAAAATGTTATATGTCAGCGTTTTTGGTGGTTTTCATAAGCCAGGATTCAGACACGGCTAAGACATCCGACCTCAGTATGGAGGTCCTGGATAGCAGGGAGCTCGGTTCTAGTGATGTAATTGGCCGTACAAACTACCCTCTGTAGCTTTTGGATGCCAAGCAGTTGCCATACCAAACAGTGATACAGCCATCGAAGATGCTGACAATGGTGCAGCTGTAGAACTTTTTGAGGATCTAAGGGCCCATGCCAAATACTTTCAGCCTCCTGAGGGGGTAGAGCTGTTGTCGTGCCCTCTTCAAGACTGTTGGTGTGTGTGGACCATGATTGATCCTTAGTGATATCCACCGATGAACTTGAAGCTCTCGACCCACTCCACTCCAGCCTCATCTATGTGAGTGGGGGTGTGCTCGGGCCCTACATTTTCTGTCGTCCACAATCAGCTCCTTTGTCTTGCTGACGTTGAAGGAGAGGTTGTTGTTCTTGCACCACACTTCCAGGTCTCTGACCTCCTCCCTATAGGCTGTCTCGTCGTCTCAGTTTCACCACGCTCGCCACTGGGTCTGTGGGTGTCACAGACACAGGGAATCTTACCTTTCAGTTGCTCCACCTCAACACTTAATGCCACTACAGTAATCACTCTTTACAAAGGCACTCTGCTCCGGAGAGCAAAGCAAGTTACAGGTCTTGTCCCGAGGCGTGTGACGTGAAGTGTCAACTCCCGCTGGGCGGAAGAAGAACAGAAAATCACAATTCCACTTCGAGCTACCTTGACCGATTTAACAGTACCCAAATTATATGGGTCAGCCAAAAGTAAGGGATCCACTTTCTATAAAAATGTCACTCCCACTGTGCCAGAATCATCCTTTGCATGATCATCAGGGCACGGTTCAGAGGTCTTCCCCACACGCAATTCACTCTCGTCAAGTTCAATTTCTGAGCCATCAGAGTATGGTTTGTACTTGGCGCCATTCTTCCTCAACACACATCTTCCCTCTGCTCTTCTCCTTCCTCGCCACTCTCCGTTCACCACACTAATTTTACCAGGTAAGTTGACTGAGAAGAACACATTCTCATTTACAGCAACGACCTGGGGAATAGTTACAGGGGAGAGAAATTAGCCAATTGGAAGCTGGGGATGATTAGGTGGACATGAAGATATGAGGCCCAGATTAGGAATTTAGCCAGGACACCGGGGTTAACAACCCTACAATAAGTGCCATGGGATATTTAGTGACCACCGTGAGTCAGGACACCCGTTTAATGTCTAATCCGAAAGATTGCACCCTACACAGGGCAATGTCCCCAATCACTGCATTGGGATATTTTTTTATTTGACCAGAGGAAGGAGTGCCTCCTACTGGCCCCCCACCACTTCCAGTAACATCTGGTCTCCTATCCAGGGACCAACCCTTTTTAACTTGAGAAGGTATGCTCCTGCCGTGCCTTCATTCGCTAAAAGTCGTTATATATTTTTTGCTACTGCTCTGACATATGATCCTAGTCAGGGGCAGACTGGGACCAGAAATAATCTCTGGTGTTTATTTATTTGTATTTTTTACCCCTTTCCCCAAATTTCCAATTGGTATCCAATTGGTAGTCGTTACAGTCTTGTCTCATCGCTGCAACTCCCGTATGGACTCGGAAGAGGCGAAGGTGGAGAGCCATGCGTCCTCCGAAACACAACCCAACCTAGCCGCACTGCTTCTTGACACAACGCACATCCAACCCGGAAGCCAGCCGCACCAATGTGTCGGAGGAAACACTGTACACCTGGCGACCTGGTCAGCATGCACTGCGCCCGGCCCGCCACAGGAGTCGCTAGTGCGCGATGAGACAAGGATATCCCTGCCGGCCAAACACTCCCTAACCCAGGCGACACTGAGCCAATTGTGCGTCACCCAGAATCTCTGGTGGCACAGCTAGCACTGCGATGCAGTGCCTTAGACCACTGCGCCACCTGTCTCTGGTATTTCTAACACATCAGCCCATTTTCTTCCTTAAGGCCCCCACACAGGCCCATTTTCCCACCGGCCCGCACTATTAGCCTAATAATTATAATTCTGCGCAAAATTAACAAGTTAGACAGGCCCATTAGGCAAACAATTTAACCAGCCAGTCCGCCCTTGATCTAGAAATTGTACATCACCCAGGTAAAATGATACACCAGCCATGTGTTGTCTACACTGTAAACAAGGACTGACTTGAATGATCACTACATATCAGCTGCCAGTTCACATCTGACAGTCAACCAACCTGTTTGTTGACACTTCCTCCGCCTTTCACGTCTATGTTTGTGTTGATGATCGAACCATGAAATCTGTCCCTGTCAAGTCCTGCTTTGCACCCTTTACTCTGTTCCTAACTGTGCATATGATTCAGACTCCCTTTGAAAAAGTCTCCTTTGATATAACTTTGGTCGAGTTTGTTTGACGGTGTGGTAGTGATGGGCAACAGTATAAAGGCTAATATGATAAGGGAGAAAAGGGGGCCTATATTGTGGCTTTTGCCTAGTTGACTCACTGCTGTTTTACAGAAAAAAGCAATGAGGACCCGGTCAATCTCACCGCCCCTACATGTGCATGTGAATGAGACTACGCCTGTGCACGTGCACGTGAAGAAGAGCAGGAGCCCTTCCAGGACACCACAGGTTGGAAAACCCTTTTCAGGGAAACACATTTGAAACGGTTAATTAAATGTTAATTACATTTCATATCAATGCAGTTCTGATTCAGGGTCTAAGGTGCTGAACTGATACAAAAAGAGCGGAGAATACCTTCCAAAGGTTTCTGAATGTGTACTCCTTTTTCTTATGCTATCTAATACTGTATACCCTGCTTGTGTGAAAACTGCTGGATTTACCTGCACATGAATGCAATGCATGTAGGCCTAAATGTGTCTCCCGTGAGTTTCATGCTGTCTGCTTTGCAGGGTAAGACCAAGGGTGATGGAGGGAACCTGCGACCTACTGCAAAGGTGAAGACACGGGTGCCATGGATACCGCCTGGGAAGGCCTCAGTGCGGGATGCCTCTTACAAATGGGAGGTCTGACATGCTATTCATTCCTTTTATCTCATCTCCACTAATGCAATGTATTCATACTGCACCTATTGAAGCAGTATCTTATGGAAGCACTCATATCAATACTTTCCTATTAACACTTTCATTAATATGGTATAAAATGGATCAAAAGAAGCCATATAGTCTGTGGTCACTGAACCTGTCCATGTCTTAGGGGCCGACTCATCGCCTGGAGATCACACCATTACCTGAGCCCGAGACCTCCCACTCTCCCCTGCGATTGGCCGACCTGTCGTCGTCAGAGGAGGAAGTGCTGCACGGACGAATCAACCAGTACGAGAGGAAGATTGACAGCCTGATGACTGAGGTCAGCTCGTTGAAGAGTGAGGTCTGTCCCTCCCATTTAATTATCCTTAGGACCGGTTCCACATGTTCCCATAGTCCCTCACCCATTGATAAATGTATTTCTCTTCTAAATGTGTGCGTTTGTGCGTGTGTGTATGTACATGCCTGTGTATGTGTGCAGGTGGAGCTGCGGAGGAAGGAGCAGCTGTTGGAGCGCCAGTCGGAGAAGCTGAGCGCCTCCCAGCGGGTCATCGAGGAACAGGAGGAGGAGCTAGCCGAGGTGTCCAAGGAGCTAGAGGTCACGGAGAGGGAAAACTCCCGCCTGCGCCACTCCATGGAGAAGATGTTGGAGGAGACAGACTGCACCAGCAGGTATGGCCCAGACAGACACACTTGAAGCCATAGTTCATTCAAATTGTATTTAATTGTCTTAGTCAGAAAGTAGAGAGGGCGACAGATACAGAGTGGCAGACAGAAAGGAAGGGCCTAGGTGGGATTCATAACCCCGTCGCCAGCAGGTAAGTGTAGTCAGCAGTCTGCAGCGCTACCACTAGACCAGACTCCAGTAAAACTTCTCATGACTGTAATGAGCCTTGATTCTCAGATGTCTTTAACCCAACAACAGTCCTAGCAGGCTATCACACTATGGCCTATTTGGTAGTTTTTCATCAAATCTGATTGTCAGAAGTTGCAAAATACAAGTTGTCAACAGGCCCCAGTGACTCACGCAAAATAATATAATTGTGCTACTTAATAATATACAGCGGTGCTAAATAAATGTGAAACTATAAAACATTATCTTTCCTGTACCCCTTAATCAAAATCTTCCGTCCCTTTGCCTCTCTCCTGTTGTGTCTGCCATAACCCCCCCTGTATGTACAGAGTGGAGAGGTCCATGGAGTCGATGCAGCTGGAGAAGGACACCCTGCTCAGGAAGCTGATGGAGGCAGAGATAGATGGGATGGCCGCTGCCAGGCAGGTGTCAGCCCTGAGAGAGACCGTCACCAAGATGAGGAGCTCCAGCACCAGTGTGAGTGTCAGCAGAGACATGGTTGGGGTCAATACCATTTCTATTCAGGGCATGGATTAAAATGCCAAATCACAGACCATTTACCAATTAACTTCCTGAGTTGACTGAATTGAACTGGAATTTACCCCAACCATGCAAAGATACCAATATAGGCTTTCAAAATACATATGGTAGGTGTAACCTCAAGGATATAGAGTAGGTGTTGATATCTGAAATGCTTTATTTTGATTGGAAAAGAGAATGTCGGGGTCTGAGTCTTCATTCCTGGCGCGTCAGAAGGAGCTGCTGCTCCAAAAACTGGAAACATTTGAGTCCACCAACCTCACTCTCCGCCACCTACTGAGGGAACAGCATGGACGTGAGGTACCGGTACACCCTCCATGCCAGTAGAGGGCAGACTTAACCTACAGCAGAGTAGAGCAACTCACTTTAATCCATAACACCGGCCTTGATTTGGGGCCACAACATGATTAGCGAAGTAAGCGAATTTCCTTATCTTGAACCCATAAGTTTCAAAAACTTCCAGCATGGTGAAAGTGCTGACATGATGAATAACCATGGCCGTTCGGAAGTAGGATGAGGCAGCAAGCCAATTAGAACTCACAATCTAATCATGTTGTGGGCCTGAAATACGGGCCTCTTATAGCTACACTTTTACCTGTTGTGGTGGTGGCAGTTTTTTTGTTATTTTTGAACAGATGGAATCCATGAGGATTTCAGAGCAGAAAGATGTACTTCTGAAGAGGCTGACGAACACAGACGCAGAAAACTCGGTGTGTTTCTTTAAATAAGCCACTGTCGGTCAACAAAATATTCGGTGAATCATGAATCCCCTAAATGTCCTCTTCAAAATGGTTTGTGCTTATTGGACGGCTGATGAATAGAAGAAGGTTGTACTGAAGTACATTTCTGTGTCATTCCTCACACAGCATCTTGTTTTGAAACTTCAAGAGAAAGAGAGGGAGGTTAATCAACTGACTACACTTATGGACACTGAGAAGGTGAACTATAGTATTTTACATCCCACACTCTAACAGCGTGTTCAACAAATGTATCATTATTTGAATGATTCAAATCATTTATTTGCTTTCTGTTGTTGTTCCAGGAGAATGCTAAGACCACAGGAGAGCTGTCTAAAGTACTGGAGTCTACTCGGGCCCATTTGCAGAGCCAGTTACGCAGCAAAGAAGCTGACAACAACCGCCTTGCTGTGCAAATCAAGGTAAAGTGACATGTTATATGGCTTCCATTTGGACACAATTCAACTTGCAGCTTAATGTCGCTATACTTATGTACTTTGCCTGTGCCTTATAGTAAAATAGTTATTAGATCATTCCTGCTATAAATATTATGACAAATATAGGTAAGGGGGAGCTACGGTTGAGGTGGCATGCATTGACACGTGTGGCCTTTTCGTGCCTTTCTTTTGCAAATGACTATGAAGTAAAATACTTATTTTCCTAAAACTTTTCAATACCGATCCTTAATATTAAGATGTGAGACATTCATTGTGTGACAATAAATAATTAGTTGCTTTATTACGCTCCAGCTGCTAGAATTTGTCCTTCCACAATTGAACTGTGGGAACATGGCGGCTGTCAACACCAGACAACAGAAAGAGCTGGCCGCTACTATACGAGAGATTGTTCATGAGGAGATTACTTCTGCCCTTGATTTACAATTAAAACCGGTAAATGAATAATTGACAGGGCTCGCTGCTAAAATGGATACATATTCAACCGAAGTGGAAAGTCTGGAGAAGACAGCCAATGCGACAGAGGTGTGACTCCATGGCCTGGAAACAGCACGAGCTAAGTTGGAAGGGATAATCAAACTCCTAAAAGATCAAACGGAATCACTGGAAAATCATTCCCGTAAATTCAATGTGTGAGTCATAGGACTTGAAACTGGTGTGGAAGTGGGAAATCCAACTTCCTCCATGAGCAATCTTTTGTATGAACTGTTTGGGCAGGAGAAGCTGGGTCCCATTCTGCTGATTAACTTTGCACACCGCCCGGGCCAACTCCCACAAACGCACACTACAGCTCTCGCTGTAGGATTGTACAGATCCACAGCTTTGAAGTCAAGTAGCGAATTGTTCGCCTTGCAGCGGAATCCGGGGGTGTAACCTATGCAGGGAATTGGATCAGCATCTACCTAGATCTGAGTGCCCAACTGCTAAAACAGAGGTAGACATACAACGAAGTGAGAACCCAGCTATGCAAGCTAAACCTGAGATGCGGCTTCATCCACCCGTAAAAACGAATCTTGATCTTCCAGAATACAACACATCCAGAATGCAACACATCCACTACCAAGGAAGCTCAAGACTTATTGCAGAAGCACATCAAACCAAACACACAAGGGGACAAGCTGACAGATGGAACCCCCATAACTGGCTCATTATTCAGGTATGCTATCAATAGCCTATGGCTATGATGCTGCCCTCAGCATGAGACAGTGAGGACACCCCTCATCTTTGGGTACAAGAAGCAATATTACTATTATTGCTGAGCATTGAACTTGTTATAATTATATTACCTATGGTCCAGGACATTTACACAGTGATGACAACATGCCAATTAAGGAATAATGGGCAATAATTGGATCCTACAGCTATCCTCTAATTAACAGTTAAGTGGGGGGAAGGGGGAACAATTTATAGAGAGGGTCTTTTGAATGGGGAAGGACCAATGGGGTTGGTTTCGCTGTGGGAACCTGCTTTTTATTTGGCATCCTTGGGCTTCAACAATAAAGATAACAATTACATTTTAGAAAAACAATGGCAACTAGCTATTCTCTCGTGAAATTTAAAAGGCCTTAATATTCCTGTCAAGCGTTCCAGCTGCCTAGATATTCTAGCAAGAAACCATATTGATATAAAGGACACACATAGAATAGAGAACCATTTGTACAAACTGGCAGATTTTTCATCAGCCCCAAACAAATCTAAGGGTGTAATCGTAATGATACATAAGAAACTCAATCACCATCTTTGGTAAAGGCGAAGACCAAGAAGGCAGAAACACTTTCCTTAAACGTATCCATAATGGAAAGAAAATTGCCATTATTAATGTTTATGCTCCAAATTCATATGATCGTAAGTAGGGATGCACGATATATCGGTGAACATATCGTAATCTGACGATATTAGCGAAAAATGCCAACATCGGCATTGGCCCGATGTCTAGTTTAACGCCGATGTCAATGCTTCCGTGCATACCTACATAACGCAGGTACATGACGTAATGATGCCACATAAAATATAGCGCTACACGTGCAACACAGCATTCCTAACCTAGCCCACAATGTCTGCTGTGTGGATCAAGCAGTCGATAAGTCGAGCAGTCATTTGAAAGAGTAACGAAATTTTAGCAAGACAACTCAAAGGCGAAATCCATTAACGCAAAGATAATGGAATTCATTGCCCTTGATAATCAACCGTTCTCTGTCGTGGGTGATGTTGGCTTTCGCCGACTGGTCGAGCACCGGTTAACATTACCAAGTGCGCTGTTTTTCAGAGTTGCACAGTAATAGCGTCACTGCTATTAGCTTCACGACTGACATGTGGACCAGCAATATCAGCCCCATGAGCATGCTGATTCTGATAGCACAGGGGGATGTCGTAGTGAGGAAAGTCGTATTGCGTGCTCATGAATGTGCTGGTTCTCATACCGCTGCTGCCATTTCAATGGCATTTGAGAACATGTTTGAAATTTGGAAACATGAACACACCAGCCAGCTCCATTCGAACAACTGACTCGAGAAATAAGCTCATCAACTGCGCCTGCAGCAGACGTGATACCCCTCTGTCATGGCATTGAAACACCTGCTCAACAAAACTGCCGACACAGGCTGTGAACAAGCGATTCGGTGGTATTCTCTCTTTACTGTTTCACCACCATGCTCAATGCTATGTACAAGGACCGCTACTTCGATGCAGACAAGAAACAGGGTTTACGTGAAATGTTAGACACAGCTGGACAAGATGGAAACGGACACAGTGACAGTGCGCACCGAGGAAGAGAGGCCACGGACAGACAGCTTGAACTTCACTGCTTGACATGTATGATGAAATCCTGGTTGAGAATGAACAAATTAACAACACAACCAGTAAGTGAAAGAAATAGGTTTTGATTATGTTTTACTGGTAATGGGGACATACGTAAATGCCAACAAAATAACTTTTGTGTGTGTGTGTAACCTTTATTTAACTTGGCAAGTCAGTTAAGTACAAATTCTTATTTACAATGACGGCCAAACCCAGACGACGCTGGGCCAATTGTGTGCCGCCCTATGGGACTCCCAATCAGGGCCGGATGTGATACAGCCTAGATTCGAACCAGGGACTGTATTGACGCCTCGTGCACTGAGATGCAGTGCCTTAGACCGCTGCGTCCATGTGTGTGTGTGTGTGTGGGTTAACTATTTAACTGTAGTAGAATGCTTAAAAAGCTGGATTTTTATTTTAAATCGGTAAAGGTTTTTTTGGCAAAGAAAATATTGGGTCAAAATGTCAAATTGGTGCATTACTAATCGTACGTTTTTTGATTCTCTGGACAGCATATTGTTAGAATTAACTGAATTCCAACTGGTTATTGGGACACACATGCAGGACAAATCTAATAAGACCAACTACAGTCCACAGGCTACCAAGACTGCAACATATTCTCCATGATTACAACCTCATTGATGCCTGGCAAGCTCATAACCCTAAAGCTAAAGAGTACACTTTCTATTAAAACGGGCACAAAACATTCTCCTGAATCGATTTCGTAGTATTATCTACTCTATTTTCTTTAATCAAGAAAAGAGAAATTTGACATATAAGCCTATCTGATCATCGTGCTTATTACTGCCAGATGCAAATGTCTGAATCTCAATATCCACAAGATGGCGCTTTGTTTCCTTACTACAAAATCCTACTTTATGTGAACGATTTGAAACTGAATTGAATTAATTCATAATGATTAACAAAAATGCAGTCGATGATGCCATCAAAGGTTTTATTCAAATCAATGCAACTGCATTTGCATCTGGGCTGAATAAATTACAATTAAAGAAGATATCAGAATTGGAAAATTTGTTAACAACATTAGAGCGCTCCCAACAAACACTGTTTTCAGACCAGGTAATGACTACTCTCTTCAAAGTCAAGATAGAACAAAATGTATTAATACGACAGAGAGCAGAATTTGCCATCCATCCAGTTGGACTCAACCATTACTTCCATGGTAATCGACCCAGTTGTCTACTGGCCAACAAGCTTCGCAGTAATGATCAATTAGTGACTATTGAATCTGAATCAGGTCATGAACCAAAGATTCTCCCGTTTCTATAAAGAATTGTACACCTCTGATTGTAAATCCACAGAAAGCCAGATTGAGTCCTTTTTAAACTCCTTCTCTTGCAACTGAGGAAGCCGGCTTGCTGGGAGCCCAAATCTCTCTCCATGAACTCAAAAGGTCATTGGATAACATGAAGAAAGGCTAATTAATTGGTTGTGACGGTATTCCTCCTGAGGTCTATTTAAAATGTTGGAACCAATTAGGGCCACTGTTACTTTAAATGATTAACACATCCATTCACAAAGGTCAATTTGGAAGGGATGCAAGTAAATACAGCACTGTTAACATTTTTATTTAAAAAAGGTAACAGATATTAAACAATTTTCTAAGATTCTGTCATACAGTCTCGAAACTTACTTAGGGTTGTTGGGTTGTATTGGAGTCTCAGTCTTAAATCATTTCCCACACACAGTCTGTGCCTGTATTTAGTTCTCATGCTAGTGAGGGCCGAGAATCCACTCTCACATAGGTACGTGGTTGCAAAGGGCATTAGTGTCTTAACAGCGCGATTTGTCAAGGCAGGATACTCTGAGCGCAGCCCAATCCAGAAATCTGATAGTGGCTTCTGATTTAAATTCAATTTTCACAGAACCGATAGTTGCAATTTCAATGAGTCTCTCTTGTTCAGATATTGGTAAGTGGACTGGAGGCAGGGCATGAAAGAGATAATGAATCCAGTTGTTTGTTTCATCCGTTTTTGGGAAAGTATCTGCGTAATTGCACACCCAACTCACTCCGGTGCTTTGCTGTATCACATTTGACATTGTTCGTAAGCTTGAGTTCATTTGCACACAAAAAAATCATACAATGGTGGAAAGACCTGTGTTGTCCTTGTTAATGCAGACCGAGAAGAGCTCCAACTTCTTAATCATAGCCTCAATTTTGTCCCGCACTTTGAATATAGTTGCAGAGTCCCTGTAAACTCTCTTTCCAGACTCATATCAAACATCTCCAATCCAAAATCAAATCTAGGATCGGCTTTCTATTTCGCAACAAAGCCTCCTTCACTCACGCCACCAAACTTACCCTAGTAAAACTGACTATCCTACCGATCCTCAACTTCGGCGATGTCATCTACAAAGTAGCTTCCAATACTCTACTCAGCAAATTGGATGCAGTTTATCACAGTGCCATCCGTTTTGTTACCAAAGCACCTTATACCACCCACCACTGCGACCTGTATGCTCTAGTCGGCTGGCCCTCGCTACATATTTGTCGCCAGGTCATCTACAAGTCTATGCTAGGTAAAGCTCTGCCTTATCTCAGCTCACTGGTCACGATAACAACACCCACCCGTAGCACGCGCTCCAGCAGGTATATCTCACTGGTCATCCCCAAAGCCAACACCTCCTTTTGCCGCCTTTCCTTCGAGTTCTCTGCTGCCAGTGACTGGAACGAATTGCAAAAATCGCTGAAGCTGGAGACTTACATTTCCCTCACTAACTTTAAACATCAGTTATTCTTAGCAGCTAACCGATCGCTGCAGCTGTACATAGTCCATCTGTAAATAGCCCACCCAATCTACCTACCTCATCCCCATATTGTTTTTATTTACTTTGCTGCTCTTTTGCACACCAGTAGCACTACTTACACACCATCATAAGCTCATCTATCACTCCAGTGTTAATCTCCTAAATTGTAATTACTTTGCTACTATGGCCTATTTATTGCCATACCTTCTCATGCCATTTGCACACACTATATTTAGACATTTTTTTCTCTTTCTATTGTGTTGATTGTACACGCTTGTTTATTCCATGTAACTCTGTGTTGTTTGTGTCGCACTGCTTTGTTTTATCTTGGCCAGGTCGCAGTTGTAAATGAGAACTTGTTCTCAACTAGCTTACCTGGTTAAATAAAAGTGGGAGAGAAAAACATTCCTAGATTCAGATCAGTCAGGCGAGAGAAAACATCACCCAGATAGGCCAGTCGTGTGAGAAACTCATCATCGTGCAAGCAGTCAGACAAGTAAAAATGATGGTCAGTAAAGGAAACTTTAAGCTTGTGTTAATACTTTGCACCTTGATAACCAGGGCACTTCTTTATGTTTTAAAAGCGTTACATGGTCGTTGCCCATATCATTGCATAGTGCAGAATTGGGTTGAGGTCGGGTGATTGTGGAGGCCAGGTCATCTGATGCAGCACTCCGTCACTCTCTTTCTTGTGTTGGGTCATTGTTCTGTTGATAAACAAATGATAGTCCCACTGAGCGCAAACCAAATGGGATGGCGTATCGCTGCAGAATGCTGTGGTAGCCATGCTGGTTAAGTGTGCCTTGAATTCTAAATAAATCCCCAACAGTGTCACCAGCAAAGCACTATCACAACTCGTCCTCCATGCTTCACGGTGGGAAACACTCATGCAGAGATAGTCCGTTCACCTACTCTTTGTAACAAAGTTGGCCCAAGCAAGTCTCTTCATCTTGGTGTCCTTTAGTAGTGGTTTCTTTGCAGCAATTCGATCATGAAAGCCTGATTCACGCAGTCTCTGAGCAGTTGATGTTGAGATGTGTCTGGTTACTTGAACTCTGTGAAGCATTTATTTGGGCTGCAATTTCTGAGGCTGGTAACTCTAATGAACTCATGTCCAAACTTTTGACTGGTACTGTAAGTATTCAGACCCTTTGCTATGAGTCTCAAAATTGAGCTCCGGTGCATCCTGTTTCATATGATGTAGGAGTGCCCTTCAGTTAAATGCTTCTGGGACAATTAATTTAGAAGTGCATGAATGTAAATATTCAATTCTTTGCATCTACTATGTTACTTAACGATGATAGCTCCTTGAATCTCACAATAAATCAGAGAGACGATTACTGCTGCCAGGTAGCACTGCCGCAAAAAAATATGTTGGCTCTTAGATGGCGATCATCTCACTCTCTCCCAATTCGCCAGTGAATACAGTTACTATTAGAAGTTATAACTTTAGAATTATCGATAGCGAGAATGAATGTCAAAAAAGAATTGAGGCCTGAAAAAGTACACTTGACTATGTAAAGAATAATCTCAGCTAAAGCCCAACACATACAAATAAACAATCTATAAAGCCCAAACATATAAACAAAATATACAGTATTTACCTATTTTCATTATTATATATATTTTTGCTTTCAGACCCAAGGGTAAGGGGTACTGGGGGGATGGGAAGGAGTTGAAAACATGGTTTCCAAGAGGGGGGCAGGAGGTAGGTGGTTGTAGGGAGACGTGGGGTTGGGGGAATGGGGAAGGAGATTGGTGGTGGAGGCTCACTTATTTTTTTTCTCTTTCTTTGCATACAAAATGTATTGTTAGTTTTAGGCTCTGCAAAAAAAAGATATTCCTGTTTGTTATCCACTCCTTTCTGATTGGTCCAGAACTTGGAGCGTGCGGCTAACCAGCAGCAGGGAGAGATGGATCACCTGCTGGAGCAGCTGCGGGGTCTGAAACTTCAGGCAGAGTCCAACAAAGAGGCCCTGAAGAGGGCTACGCGGGCCCAGAAACACCGGGCAGAGCGCAGTGAAGACACCGCCGGTCAGCTCAGAGCTCAGCTACTGGACATGGTAGGTGGAAGAAGGGAGATGGTCCCCTACCTCTTAGAACAGGTCTAGGACCAGTTCTGTCTAATCCTCGTTTCAACTCAAAAAGGACAAGAAAGAGAATTTTGACACCCAGCATCTCAGATTATTCTGAAATCTTTTCTATTGCTAGAAAGAGATAAGATTAGCATTCTTGCAACATTATTTTGTTGAAATATAATTTATCTCTGAGAAATTAAGATAATTGATTGCATCCAAATTGGCAATTTAATGTATAGGATTCATATAATATTCAATACATTTGCAGTGCATTTGGTATTCAGACCTCGACTTTTTCCACATTTTGTTATGTTACAGCCTTATTCTAAAATGGATTAAATTGTTTTTCATCAATCTACACACAATAACCCATAATGACAAAACAAAAACAGGTTTTATTACAACGTTTACATAAGTATTCGAACCCTTTATTCAACCCTGGTACCAGGTTTTGTCCAGATCTGATGCTTGACATTCAGGCCAAAGAGTGCAAACTTGTTTTCATCAGAAGAGAGAATCTTGTTTCTCATGGTCTGAGAGTCCTTTAGGTCGCTTTTGGCTAAATCCAAGCCGGCTGTCATGTGCCTTTTACTGAGGAGTGTCGTTGTTTGACCACTCTACCATAAAGGCCTGATTGGTGGAGTGCTACAGAGATGGTTGTCCATCTGGAAAGTTTCCCCATCTCCACAGAGGAACTCTGGACCTCTGTCAGAGTGACCATCGGGTTCTTGGTCACCTCCCTGACCAAGGCCCTTCTCCCCCGATTGCTGAGTTTGGCTGGTCGGCCAGCTCTAGGAAAAGTCTTGGTGGTTCCAAACTTCTTCCATTTAAGAATGAGGGAGGCCACTATGTTTTTGGGGACCTTCAATCAACCTCATGGCTTAGTTTTTGCTCTTAACATGCACTGTCAACTGTGGGACCTTATATAGACAGGTGGGTGCCTTTCCAAATCATGTCTAAGCAATTGAATTTACCACATGTGGACTCCAGTCAAGTTCTAGAAACATCTCAAGGGTGGTCAATGGAAACAGGATGCACCTGAGCTCAGTTTCAAGTATCATAGCAAAGGGTCTGAATACTTATGTAAATAAGGTATTTCTGTTTTAATTTTTTATACATTTGCAAAAAAAAATGTTTTCACGTATTTTGCTTTGTCATTATGTGGTATTGTGTGTAGATTGATGAGGAAAATTTTATTTGGATAAAGTTTAGAAATAGGCTGTAACGTAACAAAATGTGGAAAAAGGGAAGGGGTCTGAATACTTTCCGATTTTTTTATTTATTTATTTATTTTACCGTTATTTTACCAGGTAAGTTGACGGAGAACACGTTCTCATTTGCAGCAACGACCTGGGGAATAGTTACAGGGGAGAGGAGGGGGATGAATGAGCCAATTGTAAACTGGGGATTATTAGGTGACCATGATGGTTTGAGGGCCAGATTGGGAATTTAGCCAGGACACCGGGGTTAACACCCCTACTCTTACAATAAGTGCCATGGAATCTTTAATGACCTCAGAGAGTCAGGACACCCGTTTAACGTCCCATCCGAAAGACGGCACCCTACACAGGGCAGTGTCCCCAATCACTGCCCTGGGGCATTGGGATATTTTGGGATATTCTTTAGACCAGAGGAAAGAGTGCCTCCTACTGGCCCTCCAACACCACTTCCAGCAGCATCTGGTCTCCCATCCAGGGACTGACCAGGACCAACCCTGCTTAGCTTCAGAAGCAAGCTGTATAGTACTGTATAGTATCAGTTCTCTATGTTTGACATGTACTATGGCATTGCGGCTTGAAAATATTGATTCTTCATCCTTTGTATTGTATTGCCAGTGAATTTGGTGATGGTGTTTTCCTTGTTCAGAGAAATTAGTCATTGAAGTTGTTAGCTCCATACCTCATCCTGCATTCTGATATTACCAGGTTCTTCATTTTCAAATCATCTTAAATTATCAAAAAATGTATTGTTTAACTCAATGTTACTTGTGAATGATTTGGAAATGAAGCGCAAAAATGGTAATATAGGTACCATTGACTTGAATTGGATTTGCATGGGTTGCTGTCATCTTGTCCATAGACTATTTACAGAGTACTTTTGTAATTTGAGTGAATTATCCTTTTAACTGGTTTATTTAATTAAAATGTGTATATTTAACCAAGCAAGTCAGATAAGAAGAAATTCTCATTTACAATGACGGCCTAGGAACAGTGGGTTACTGCCTTGTTCAGGGGCAGAACGACAGATTTTTACCTTGTCAGCTCGGGGATTCGATCTAGCAACCTTTCGGTTACTGGCCCAACGCTGTAATCACTAGGCTACCTGCCGCCCCCGATCAACTCAAATGTAATTGGTCACATACACATATTTAGAAGATGTTATTGCGGTTGTAGCGAAATGCTTGTAATGCTTGGGGGAAGGTGGGGGATTATATATTTTTATCACTTAATGGCAGGAACAACACCATGAAGTGGTCAGAATCTGGTAATATCAGGATGTCGGCTGGGACATCAACTTGAATGACTAATTTCACTGAACAGAGGAAAGAAATCACTAAATGAACTGAGAATTCATTACATAGGATGAAGAAACAATACTCCAAACCGCAGCTCCATACTACTTGTCAGACATAGAGAACTGATACTGTATACTCGTTGTTAGGTTTGGATTGGCGTGGAGGTTCCGTGGGTGGCTTTTTACAATTTCTTTGGTCCAAAATTGGATGTTGGGTATTATATTTATTGAATGTTATCCTATATATTAATATGGCCAATTTGGATGCAAATCAATTAGCTTAATTTAGCTTGGATCAAATTATATTTAAACAAAATAATGTTGCAGGAATGCTAATCTTATCTGTTTTTACACTGAACAAAAATATAAATGCAACATGTAAAGTGTTGGTCCCATGTTTCATGAGCTGAAATAAAAGAGCCCATGTTCCAAAAGCTTATTTCTTTCAAATTTTGTGCACAATTTTATTTTTTACATCCCTGGTAGTGAGCATTTCTTTTTTGCCAAGATAATCCATCCACCTGACAGGTGTGGCATAGAAAGAAGCTGATTAAACAGCATGATCATTACACAGGAGCACCTTGTGCTGGGGACAATAAAAAGCCACTCTAAAATCTGCAGTTTTGTCACACAACACAATGCCACAGATGTCTCAAGTTTTGAGGGAGCGTGCAATTGACATGCTGACTGAAGAAATGCCCACCAGAGCTGTTGCCAGAGAATTTAATGTAAATCTTTCTTCCATAAGCCACCTCCAACGTCGTTTAGTGAATTTGGCAGTACGTGCAACCGGCCTCACTACCGCAGGCCACGTGTAACCACGCCAGCCCAGGCCCTCCACATCTAGCTTCTTCACCTGCGGGATCGTCTGAGACCAACCACCCGGACAGCTGATGAAACTGTGGGTTTGCACAACCAAAGAATTTCCGCTAAAACCGTCAGAAACCATCTCAGGGAAGCTCATCTGCGTGTTCATCGTCCTTACCAGAGTCTTGATCTGACTGCAGTTCGGTGTTGTAAATGACTTCACTGGGTAAATGCTCACCTTTGATGGCCACTGGCAGGCTGGAGAAGTGTGCTCTTCACGGATGAATTCCGGTTTCAACTGTACCGGGCAGATGGCAGACGTCGTGTGGGCGACGAACACAATTGCCATTTTTCAGTGGCAATTTAAATGCACAAAGATACTGTGACGAGATCCTGAGACCCATTGTCGTGCCATTCATCCGCCACCATTACCTCATGTGTCAGCATGATAATGCATAGCCCCATGTCACAAGGATCTGTACACAATTCCTGGAAACTGAAAATGTCCTTGTTCGTCAGTGGCCTGCATTCTCAGACATGTCACCCATTGAGCATGTTTGGGATGCTCTGGATTGAACAGCGTGTTCCAGTTCCCGCCAATGTCCAGCAACTTTGCACAGCCATTGAAGAGGAGTGGGACAACATTCCACAATCAACAGCCTGATCAACTCTATTCGAAGGAGATGTGTCGCGCTGCATGAGGCAAATGGTGGTCACACCAGATACTGTCTGGTTTTCTGATCCACACCCCTACCTTTTGTTTAAAGTATCTGTGACCAACAGATGCATATCTGTATGCCCAGTCATGTGAAATCCATAGATTAGGGACTAATGCATTTATTTAAATTGACTGATAACCTTATGAACTGTAACTCAGTAAACATTTTGAAATTGTTGCATTTATATTTTTGTTCAGTCTAACTACAGAAACAATTTCAGAACAATCTGAGATGGTGGTTGTCATGGCTTGCTGAAATGACATGGAACATCTCATCAATGCTTAGGAACAAGATGTTCCAATGAAGAACTTCTTGAATGCTTAGTCGAATTACGTTTGTTAGTAATGGGCTAGAACAATAGCCAGATGTACCATGTAGCTCACCAGGACCAGGTTTAAATACTTTTCACATCTATTGGATGATGTTGCTACCTACACAGGAGAACCAGATGGCTGAGGCCCTATCAGCAGCAGAAAATTGGCGTAGTCGCCACGCCCAGGAAATGAAGGACAAGACTCAGCTAGATATGGAGGTCTCAGTCCTCAACAGGTGAGAGAGTTGCTTCAGTTTTTCTCAGAATAATAGGGAACACAGCATCATGAGCAATCATGAATATGGTCAAGTTGTACATTTATGGTCTAACATAAAGCCCAGCTGACCTAAAAACCTTTATAATCCTGACCATACCCCGTGCGTGCAGCCGAGTGTCAGACCTGACAGAGAAACTCCGTGGGACAGAGGACAAGGCCCGGGCCGAGAGAGAGGGGCTCCTGGACCGCCTGCACAGCCTCACCACAGAGGGCACCCACGCCAAGCTAGAGAACCAGAGCCTCAAGGTCAGTGATGACAATGGACTAACTCTTGGAATTATTAGGCCAGTTTTCCCAGACAGATTAATTTTAGTTGGACAAAAAAAATCACTTTGAATGGATATTCTTCATTGAGCATACTTTTTAAACCATGCAGTAGGCTTAATCTGTGCCTGGGAAATAATCCAATTATGTGGTCTTTTGTCATTTACAAGAATTACGTCTGTACCCAGTACCAAATAGTAGGTGGTTCTGGTTCTAGTACCTTACAAAGATTTGAAAGTAATTCAATATACATAGATTTAGCCGACCAGATATTGGATTGCTTTATTGCATCATAACATGGACTTGTGGTCAGATTATTCTGGACACAGTTCTGTACTGTAGGCTGACAGGCATACGTTCCCCTCTTTCAGGTCATGTTGTCTGCAGTGGAGGAGAAGCTGACTCTGTCCCAGTCAGAGGTACAACAGGTCAAAGCCTCTGTGAAGCAATACGAGAGCCTAGTGGACAGCTACAAGACCCAGGTAAATACACACACACACACACACACACACAGGTATACACACACAGGTATGCACACACGCTGTACCCACATACAGACTCTTAAGGTGCGGAAAGCAAACATGCAATAATAGGCTAAATGAAAAGGAGAATTATAGTCCATAAATTACAATGTGTGTGTATGTTGTTCGTGCGTGCCTCATGTGTTTTCTGTGCTTCTGTGTAACGCTACCCACCACCCAGGTGGTGAAGACACGGGCGGAGGCAGACGAGTACTGTGCCAGGCTGGGACAAGCAGAGCGAGAGGCGCGGGAGGTCCGGGACCAGCTGGAGAGCGAAGTGGAGGTGGTGCGCAGGGAGCTGCTGGGCCGGCTGACGGAGCTGGAGCCTCTTCCTGAGGCACTGCGGCGCTCTGAGGTCCTACTGGAAGAAGCTCAGGACAGAGAACACGCCCAGGAGAGACGTAGCACTGAGCTGAGTACCGTCCTGGCTGACCTGCGCATGAAGGTGTGGGGGTTGGGGGGGGGAGTTTGTGTGGGGTGGAACGTGCTTGTGTGTGGTGGGGAGGGTGGTGTATGTGTGCTGTACACAATGTGATGATATGCACATCTTCCAAACTGTGGCTTTATCAGTTTAATAATATGATAATAATAGTATAATTGTTAATGTTTTGTGTCTAGGTGGAGCAGCAGGGCAGCCAGGTGGAGCTGCTGAGACAGAAAAGGTCTGTCCTGTTGGAGGAGAACAAACAGCTGCAGCACCGTGTGGAGAGTCTGGAGAGGTCAGACGGTCACGGCCAATCCAGAGCCAATATCATAACGCGCTGAACAGAGAGTGTGTGTGTGTGTGTGTACGTGCGTAGTATGATACATAATATATACCGACGCTTTTATCCAACTTTTACTACGTTGTTAGTTTGTGACCTGGCAGATACATGTGACCCCCTGTGTGTGTGTGTGTTTATGTATACCGTGTTTGTATGGTGTGTGTATATGTGTGAACATACCTGGGTTTGAGAGCCCATCCATCTTTCCCATCCCATCTCTCCCTTACAGGAAGCTAGAGGAGGCCACTTGTCAGAACAGAGACCTGGTGGGGGTGATCGCCAAGCGGGAGGAGACCATCCATGGCAATCAGCTCCGGCTGGAGGAGAAGTCCCGCGAGTGCACGCACCTGACCTGCCAGCTGGAGGAGGCCTTGGATGATGCCCGACGCCAGGTCTGTCTGGGGCACCTGGGCATAGGCTACTTGGGGAATAACTGGGTAGGGGAATAGGTGGTGGGAGGGAGCATTGCAGCTTGAGATCAATATGTGCATCAGATTATGTTCACTGGTGTTAGGTTCTAAATTAACCTATTAAAACTCACGGATGATTAGTAAAGCTTAAACCAAGTGTATTCCCCCATTGGGTCATACAGCTGCATAAGACAAATACATGGTTCCACAAGTGGTAGTATATATACACCCCAATTTGGGGTGGAATCTCCTCCTTCTCTCTAAACATTACATCTTTGTTGCTAGGCAGGAAATTAAGTGACGCGGGCAATAAACTGTTCCTTCTCCCTTAACATGACCTGACCTGACCTCGGCCCCCTTCCTCACTAAACCACTTCTCTCCACCCTTATCAGTGCCTGCCAAGATGTGATCGTCTTTCCTTCACTCAGTACATTCCAAGCTTAAATGCCTCCACCATATACATTCCTCCTACAGATACCCATTAACTCCTGGTTTAAAAACCAGACTATGGCACTCCTCATGTCTCTAGTATAACTGATGATCAACAATATTTAAAGTTTAGAAATCTGAACCAATCACTGGTCATTTAAAAGTCGCAAAAATGATTACTGTTTTTTGCATGGACATTGTAAAATTGAGATGCAAGTATTGAATTGAGTGATTTGGTTGTTTTACATTTTAGCATTGTGAATACTCACAGACCAACATTAGTTTACACTGACTTTGTAATTTTCTTCCCTGGGGTGCACAGCCATTTTGATTTGTGGTTATTGTAACAAGTCAGTTGCTCTGTCTGATGGAGTATCACGGTCCTGGTGTATAGGTGGTCCTCTGTAGCTCAGTTGGTAGAGCATGGCGCTTGCAACTCCTGGATAGTGGGATCAATTCCCTGGACCACCCATACATAAAATGTATGCACGCATGACTGTAAGTCACTTTGGATAAAAGTGTCTGCTAAATGGCATATATTATTATTATATTAGGTGTCCCAGACCCGGGAACGTGCGATCACCAAAGAGCGCTCCACCCAGTCCAAGGTGGTGGACCTGGAGACCCAGCTAAGCAGGACCACCACAGAACTCACCACCCTCCGCCGCAGCAAAGAGGAGGTGAGGGAGAGTGTTTTAGAAATACACATCTCTAGCGTCAACTCTGATTATAAATCTCTCATCATCTCTAAAACTATTGCGGTCAAAGACATAGTGAATCATAACAATACACATCTTGGCACACACACTTTAGAAATCAAAGAATATTTCATTTTAATAAGAGAATTGCTGTGGTGTGTGTCTATCTGTCTGCGTGTGTGCACCTCCGCCACCCTCAGGCGGAGCGGCGGTACCAGTCCCGTCTTCAGGATGTGAAGGATCGTCTGGAGCAGTCGGACAGCACCAACAGGAGTCTGCAGAACTACGTCCAGTTCCTCAAAGCCTCTTATGCCAACGTGTTCGGAGACTCCGCCCTCACCAGCACTCTGCGGGCCCCTTCTCCCATCTGAGGGGACTCTCCCCAAAGATTCTCTCAGAAAACACACACCTACAATTATGCACGCATGCGCACATACACACACACACACACAAATACACACACCCCATTTGAGGGAAGTCTTCCCTAAAGATTCTCTCTGATCACACACATCATTATCCAGGTCTATACTCAGTGCTCTTTTCATCTATATTCAATGTTGATTTTGTGGGTGTATATGTTCCAATTATACATTATATCAATATGGTTCCAATTATACAATATCAATAAGGTTACAATATAAGACATCAATAGTTTACACAGACTTTACTTCAGGCTTGTCTGCATTAATTACAGTTGTCCTATAGTTGTTCACGTCCTTCTGACTTCATTATGTTTTCAGTTCTACTGTTAATGATGTCTCGGCATACTGTATCATTCTGTACCTTACTGTACAACAGCATGTAGCCACCACCTAAAAAATGTAATCTACCAAAACATAGCTGTCCAACAGATCTGGGACTTATCATATTAGTGTTATCTTGTCTATTTTTCATCTTATCATATTACGGGAATTGTTCCAATGGTGCTATGATTGGTTAGCCTAGTCCCAGATCTGTTTGCGCTATCATGTCAACTCCTGTTTGGAATGACAAGGAGTGGCATGATGGCACAAACAGACTGGTACCCAGGCTACTGATTGGTGCTGTCTGCTAAACAAAGCCATATCAATGAATCCAATTATTTCGTTTGGGTTGTTTGCTGTTTATTTGTGTCAGTATTTGTCTAAAATGTGATACCCATGAGAAGAATCAACAGTGAAGGAGTTGTGCTCTTGTCAATAATTTAAATATTTCTGCTTTAATTATGAAATAGGAGATATATATTTGTAATGGCCATTTTATATACCTTGAATGTGTATTGAGTTGCAATAAAGCAATTTCATCAAGAATATGTCTTTCTTTCTGGTTATAGCCTACACTCTTGTAGTATCATCATCCACTTGAATATTGATAAAAAGGCAAAGAAATTGATCATTTATGAAATATTGTCCAAAAAAATCTGACTACTATTGTATAGAAGAGTACTTTGCATGGTATTTGTTATGCATGGAATTGAATAAATATTTTCAGTATGACAGACGCTTGTCATAAGACTGTGGACCTGTTCAACATCGACTGCATAGCAGTCAACTACAAATCACCTGGCATAAAATAACTACCCTTTTCTTGCCACACACTAGTCCCAACATCACATCCTCCAGTTTCAGACCCAAATCAAGTAGCTGAGGTCACACAGCATTTGGTTCTTCTGGATTGCCGAGATTACGGTAACTCCGATGTCTCTTATTAAGGATCATTTATTCTTGATCTGAAAATGTGATGCAATTGCGGAGCCTACGGGGGCATGCAGAGGCCAAATCAAGCCCTGAACAGTATCGCCGAGCGCCTCTCAAATTATGTCATAATGCGGAGGACTCGGTATGGCTCCGCATTGACATGATTGGTTGACGGTAGGTGGGGGCGGGAGGTCATGTATAAACACAAACTCACTTCCTTGACAACTCCCTTAACAACAGCTCTGCGTTGCTCCGCCAAGCGAAAGTAGTATAAATGCCCTGCCTTCTACAGAGGCAGTATCACTCTAAATGCTGCACGGCCAATGCCGTAGCTTTGTCTTTTCTCGCTTTGTTCTTGTACTTGTCACGTTGCTGTGTTATCGTGGATGCATTAAAAGGGGTTCTTCAAAGAATTTATAGGGGTTCCCCTGCAGTTTCAATTTGAAGAACCCCTAATGGATACTCCAGGAACCTTTGATTTTTTAGAGTGTGTTGGGGAACCTCTATAAGTTCTTCAAAGAACCCCCTTTAATGGTTCCTCAAATATCTTTTCGGGGTTAATCTTTAATTATTATTATTATAATTATTAATAATCAGCATAAAAATAACAACAACACAATATTTTTGTTGTCAGTGTTTATTAGTAGCAAATCAGAATTCAATGTAAGCTTTTTTACAGAATAGTGTAGGTTAACGGGAAGAATAAACCAAAACCACAATATACCTTGCTCGTATCAATATCAAACGGTATCGATATCATATCAAATGATCAATATTGGTGCCCACCACTACATTAAATGAATAACACATTTACAGTACCAGTCAAAAGTTTGGACACACCTACTCATTCAAGGGTTTTTCTTTATTTTTTTACTATTTTCTACATTGTAGAATAATAGTGAAGACATCAAAACTATGAAATAACACATGGAATCATTTAAGATTCTTCAAAGTAGACACCCTTTGCCTTAATGACAGCTTTGCAAACTCTTGGCATTCTCTCAACCAGCTTCATGAGGTAGTCACTTGGAATACATTTCAATTAACAGGTGTGCCTTGTTAAAAATGTATTTATGGAATTTCTTTCCTTCTTAATGCATTTGAGCTAATCAGTTGTGTTGTGACAAGGTGGGGGTTGTATACAGAAGATAGCCCTATTTGGTAAAAGACCAAGTCCATATTATGGCAAGAACAGCGCAAATAAACAAAAAGAAATGACAATCCATCATTACTTTAAGACAGTGGTCACCAACCTTTTCTGAGTTAAGATCAGTCAAAAAGCAAGCTGAGATCTACTGCTCAGATTTTTTTTTTTACATGAATTACCCTCACACAAACAGTTTTGTAGGAATGAGGTTTGGCCAGTACATTATCACAGCATATTGGCTATATGATTGGCCTGCCAATATTGTTAATCAGACCATATCATATTTCAAAACTCGAGCTTTGATAACTAAATAGATCAGTTGGTTTAGTACTTTGCGACACTGTGGAGAATGAATTTAAATAATTAGCATTTTTATTTTACTGGACTGATGGTACCTGCATCTGATGGTCAACGAGGTCAATTGACGACGTCAGTGATCTTCAGGTCGAAAAGTCGGAGCTCTAGAAGATGCCAGTTTCCGACTTGGAATTCCGAGTTGGATGACCGTTCAAAACAATTTTTCCCAACCGCCTCTCACGGTCCCTGCTCTCTCCTTCCTTTTCTCCGGTAAGACTGACCAGAGAGGGGACACCGTCTTCCACCTGACGGCGAAACTCGAGCATCTGCCTCATGCACAAATTCATGTTGTTCCTATGACCAGATAAAGTTAAATATTCCTTCATATTAAAATCGACACGACGAGCTGCTAATAATAATAAAAAACGCAGGGCTATCGATACTTGGCTACTCATTCATTGCAGCATCAGCCCGAGCAGAAGTAACGTTACGAAGAAGCACGTTTTGTAATAGTGTTGAATACAAACAGTGAGTGCTGAATATAAACATGAACTCACTCATAATAACAGCATCTATTTGCTGTATTCGTTGACAGTCACTCTGTGGTCATGGTTTTAAAAGTCATTCAATCTTACGTAGCCTATTAAACTTGGCTGTGGCCAGGGTCATCGAAGCTCTGTAGCCACGGTGATTTGAGCTATCCGATTGGGCAGCGCAGTAGGTGCTCTCGATTTAGTCACAGATTTGCCTTGTCTGCAGGGTAGGCGGAGTTTGTTTCATGAGAACACTTTGCTTACCCGGTGCGCAGGACTTTTGAATCAAGTGCACCTACCGGCAACAGCTCAACGCGATTTTAAAAAAGGAGCGTAAAGCTTTATCGTTCGTTGGCTTTTCTACAGAAATATTTGGTGATCGACTAGGAATGCCTTGACGATCGCGATCGACTGGTTGGCGACCACTGCTTTAAGACATGAAAGTCAGTCAATCCGGAAAATTTCAAGAACTTTAAAAGTGTCTTCAAGTGAGTCCCAAAAACCATGAAGCACTATGATGAAACTGGCTCTCATGAGGACCACAAAAGGAAAGGAAGACCCAGAGTTTCCTCTGCTGCAGAGGATAAGTTCATTACAGTTACCAGCCTCAGAAATTGCAGCCCAAATAAATGTTACAGAGTTCAAGTAACAGACACATCTCAACATCAACTGTTAAGACAAGACTGCGTGAATTAGGCCTGGTCAAATTGCTGCAAAGAAAGAAACCACTACTAAAGGACACCAATAATAAGAAGAGACTGGCTTGGGTCAAGAAACACGATTAATGGACATTAGACCGGTGGAAATCTGTACTTTGGTCCGATGAGTCCAAATTTTAGATTTTTGGTTCCAACCGCTGTGTCTTTGTGAGACACAGAGTAGGTGAACGGATGATCTCCGGATGTGTTGTTCCTACCGTGAAGCAGGAGTAGGTGTGATGGTGTGGGGGTGCTTTGCTGGTGACACTGTTGGTGAGTTATTTAGAATTCAAGGCACACTTAACCAGCATGGCCGCCACAGCATTCTGCAGTGATACGCCATCCCATTTGGTTTGCACTTAGTGGGACTATCATTTGTTTTTCAACAGGACAATGACCCAAACACACCTCCAGGCTGTGTAAGGGCTATTTGACCAAGGAGAGTCAAGAGTGTGCAAGAGTGTGCAAGAGTGTGCAAAGTGGTCATCAAGGCAAAGTGTGGCTACTTTGAAGAATCTAAATTCTGAAATACATTTTGATTTGTTTAACACTTTTTTGGTTACTACAGGATTCCATATGTGTTATTTCATAGTTTTGATGTCTTCACTATTATTCTACAATGTAGAAAATAGTAAAAATAAAGAAGAATCCTTGAATGAGTAGGTGTGTCCAAACCTTTGACTGGCGCTGTTTATTTAAATATAATTTAACTATTAAGCATATAGCCTAATTTCATCAATCTGCTGTATCATTCAAGCTTAAAACCTTAACTTCTTTCAACTAAGTAATTTCCTCTTTGATAACTCATGTCAAACATAGTCTTGCATGCCATTGTAATTTTAATTTTAACCCCTTTTCTCCCCAATTTTCGTGGTATCCAATCGCTAGTAATTACTATCTTGTCTCATCGCTACAACTACCGTACGGGCTCGGGAGAGACGAAGGTTCGAAAGCCATGCGTCCTCCGAGGCACAACCCAACCAAGCCGCACTGCTTCTTTAACACAGCGCGCCTCCAACCCGGAAGCCAGCCACAACAATGTGTAGGAGGAAACACCGTGCACCTGGCCCCCTTGGTTAGCGCGCACTGCGCCCAGCCCGCCACAGGAGTCGCTGGAGCGCGATGAGACAAGGAAATCCCTACCGGCCAAACCCTCCCTATCCCGGACGACGCTAGCCCAATTGTGCGTCGCCCCACGGACCTCCCGGTCGCGGCCGGCTGCGACAGAGCCTGGGGGCGAACCCAGAGACTCTGGTGGCGCAGTTAGCACTGCGATGCAGTGCCCTAGACCACTGCGCCACCCGGGAGGCGTAGAGAGCCTTTTTAAGTCTCTATTTGGTTTGGTCAGGGTGTGATTTGGGGTGGGCATTCTATGTTTTGTTTTCTAAGATTTTGTGTTTCTATGTTTTGGCCGGGTATGGTTCTCAATCAGGGACAGCTGTCTATCGTTGTCTCTGATTGGGAACCATACTTAGGTAGCCCTTTTTCCCTCCTTTCGTTGTGGGTAGTTGTCTTTGTTTGTGGCGCTATAGCCCTTAAGCTTCACGGTAGGTTGTTTTTCGTTTGTTGTTTTGTTGGTGACATTTTGAAATAAAAAGTCATGTACGCTTACCACGCTGCGCTTTGGTCCAGTTCTTCCTTCAACGACGACCGTGACAGTCGTGTCCCATGTATAAATCGTGTATATATCTTTTTTCTTCGCATGTATTTTTCTTAACCCCAACTTCAACATACTCTCCTGCAATTCGTCTCACCCAATGTGGTATGGATCTGCTATTTTATTTACTTTGAACCGGAACCTCCAACAGAAGCTAGCCAGCTAACAAGCTAGTAGTCAGCTAGCCACTGCTAGTGGTCATCTTTAGCCCGGACAACTCTCGCCAGTTTGCACAGCGCGACTCAAACCAGAGCAAATCGGCTGATTTTTCTCCATATCTCCGGATTCCTACCGCAACCTCAACCTTTTCACCTGGATCATTGCAGCTAGCTAGCTGCTATCCGAGTGGCCACTCCTGGCTAATGTCTCAGTGCCGAAGCAAGAACCAATTAGCCTGGAGCTAGCCTTTGCGAGGCCCATCTCCCGGCTACCCGAAGAGGTCCATCAGCCACTCCTTGGGCTACAATACCCATTTTGCCAATTGGACTGGACCCCCCACCGACCCATCATGACTGAACCACCGACGTAATTCGACCGAGGGTTTTTTCAACTGGCTCCTCCGTTGCAACGTCCCCTGAATGCCCATCTGCTAGCCTGCTGGCCGCGGCCCGCTAGCTGTCTAGAGCATTAGCTTAAGAGGCCCATCGCACAAATTCTTTGGCCACTATATCTATTTTTTTCAATTGGCCTGGACCCTTTCACCACACGGAGCACAGCTGATCCACAACGACTGGTCTGCCGACGTTACAGCACGAGGGGGCTACTACTGACCTCTTCCATCGCGACGTCCCTCTAAGGCCTTTCTGCTAGCTTTCTATCCCCGGCCCGCTAGCTGCCTGAATCACCGTGTCTCCGGCCCGCCTGAGCCACTCACTGGACCCCTATGATCACTCGGCCACGCATGCCTCTCCCTAATGTCAATATGCCTTGTCCATTGCTGTTTTGGTTAGTAATTATTGCCTTATTTCACTGTAGCGCATCTAGCCCTGCTAAATACGCCTTAGATAACCCTTTAGTTCCACCTCCCACACATGCAGTGACCTCACCTGGTTTAAATTATGTTTCTAGAGACAATATCTCTTTCATCGTCACTCAATGCATAGGTTTACTTCAACTGTATTCCCATCATACCGTACCTTTGTCTGTACATTATGCCTTGAATCTATTCTACCGTGCCCAGAAACCTGCTCCTTTTACTCTCTGTTCCGAACGTACTAGACGACCAGTTCTTATAGCCTTTAACCGTACCCTTATCCTACTCCTCCCCTGTTCCTCTGGTGATGTAGAGGTTAATCCAGGCCCTGTAGTGCCTAGCTCCACTCCCACTCGCCAGGCACTCTCATTTGTTGACTTCTGTAACCGTAAAAGTCTTGGTTTAATGCACGTTAACATTAGAAGCCCCCTCCCTAAGTTTGTTTTATTCACTGCCTTAGCACACTCTGCCAATCCGGATGTCCTAGCCGTGTCTGAATCCTGGCTTAGGAAGATCACCAAAAACCCAGAAATTTCCATCCCTAACTATAACATTTTCGGACAAGATAGAACTACCAAAGGGGGCGGAGTTGCAATCAACTGTAGAGATAGCCTGCAGAGTTCTGTATTACTATCCAGGTCTGTGCCCAAACAATTTGAGCTTCTACTTTTAAAAATCCACCTTTCCAGAAACAAGTCTCTCACCTTTACCGCTTGCTATAGACCACCTTCTGCCACCAGCTGTGCCCTGGACAGCATATGTGAATTGATTGCCCCCCGTCTATTTTCAGAGCTTGTGCTGTTAAGTGACCTAAACTGGGACATGCTTAACACCCCGGCTGTCCTACAATCTAAGCTAGATGCCCTCAATCTCACACAAATTATCAATGAACCTACCAGGTACAACCCCAAATCCGTAAACACTGGCACCCTCATAGATATCATCTTAACCAACCTGCCCTCCAAATACACCTCTGCTGTCTTCAACCAGGATCTCAGCGATCACTGCCTCATTGCCTGCGACCGTAATGGGTCTGCGGTCAAATGACCACCCCTCATCACTGTCAAACGCTCCCTAAAACACTTCAGCGAGCAGGCCTTTCTAATCGACAGGAAGGATATTGGCCTCATTCCGTCAGTAGAGGATGCCTGGTTATTCTTTAAAAGTGCTTTCCTCACAATTTTAAATAAGCATGCCCCATTCAAAAAATGTAATCCAGTAACAGATATAGCCCTTGGTTCACTCCAGACCTGACTGCCCTTGACCAGCACAAAAACATCCTGTGGCGTACTGCATTAGCATCGAATAGCCCCCGTGATATACAACTTTTTAGGGAAGTTAGGAACCAATATACACAGGCAGTTAGGAAAGCAATGGCTAGCTTTTTCAAACAGAAATTTGCATCCTGTAGCACAAGCTTCAAAAAGTTCTGGGATACTGTAAAGTCCATGAAGAATAAGAGCACCTCCTCCCAGCTGCCCACTGCACTGAGACTAGGAAACACTGTCACCACCGATAAATCCGCGATAATTGAGAATTTCAATAAGCAATTTTCTACGGCTGACCATGTTTTCCACCTGGCTACACCTACCCCGGTCAACAGCCCTGCACCCCCCACAGCAACTTGCCCAAGCTTCCCCCATTTCTCCTTCACCCATATCCAGATAGCTGATGTTCTGAAAGAACTGCAAAATCTGGACCCCTACAAATCAGCCTGGCTAGACAATCTGGACCCTCTCTTTCTAAAATTATCCGCCGAAATTGTTGCAACCCCTATTACTAGCCTGTTCATCCTCTCTTTCATATCGTCTGAGATCCCCAAAGAATGGAAAGATGCCGCGGTCATCCCCCTCTTCAAAGGGGGAGACACTCTAGACTCAAACTGCTACAGACCTATATCTATCCTACCCTGCCTTTCTAAGGTCTTTGAAAGTCAAGTTAACAAACAGATCACTGACCATTTCGAATCCCACCATACCTTCTCCGCGATGCAATCTGGTTTCCGAGGTGGTCATGGGTGCACCTCAGCCACGCTCAAGGTCCTAAACGATATCATAACCACCATCGACAAGAGACAATACTGTGCAGCTGTATTCATCGACCTGGCCAAGGCTTTCGACTCTGTCAATGACCACATTCTTATTGGCAGACTCAACAGCCTTGCTTTCTCAAATGACTGCCTCGCCTGGTTCACTAACTACTTCTCAGAGTTCAGTATGTCAAATCAGTTTGCCTGTTGTCCGGACCTCTGGCAGTCTCTATGGGGGAGCCACAGGGTTCAAATCTCGGGCCAACTCTTTTCTCTGTATACTTCAATGATGTCGCTCTTGCTGCTGGTGATTCTCTGATCCACCTCTACGCAGACGACACCATTCTGTACACTTCTGGTCCTTCTTTGGACACTGTGTTAACTAACCTCCAGGCGAGCTTCAATGCCATACAACTCTCCTTCCGTGGCGTCCAACTGCACTTAAATGCAAGTAAAACTAAATGCATGCTCTTCAACCGATCGCTGCCCGCACCTGCCCGCCCGTCTAGCATCACTACTCTGGGTGGTTCTGACTTAAAATATGTGGACAACTACAAATACCTAGGTGTCTGGTTAGACTGTAAACTCTCCTTCCAGACTCACATTAAGCATCTCCAATCCAAAATTAAATCTAGAATCGGCTTCCTATTTCGCAACAAAGCATCCTTCACTCATGCTGCCAAACATACCCTCGTAAAACTGATTATCCTGCCAATCCTTGACTTTGGCGATGTCATTTACAAAATAGCCACCAACACTCTACTCAGCAAATTGGATGCAGTCTATCACAGTGCCACCCGTTTTGTCACCAAAACCCCATATACTACCCACCACTGCGACCTGTATGCTCTCGTTGGTTGGCCCTCGCTTCATATTCGACGCCAAACCCACCAGGTCATCTGTAAGTCTTTGCTAGGTAAAGCCCCGCTTTATGGCCACCCCTCATAGCCTGTTTCCTCTCTAGGTTTCTTCCTAGGTTTTGGCCTTTCTAGGGAGTTTTTGCTAGCCACCGTGCTTCTACATCTGCATTGCTTGCTGTTTGGGGTTTTAGGCTGGGTTTCTGTACAGCACTTTGAGATATCAGCTGATGTAAGAAGGGCTATATAAATACATTTTATTTTATTTTATTTATCTCAGCGCACTGGTCACCATAGCAGCACCCACCCGTAGCACGCTCTCCAGCAGGTCTATTTCACTGGTCACCCCCAAAGCCAATTCCTCCTTCGGCCGCCTTTCCTTCCAGTTCTCTGCTGCCAATGAGCTGGAACGAACTGCAAAAATCACTAAAGCTGGAGACTCATATCTCCCTCACTAGCTTTAAGCACCAGCTGTCAGAGCAGCTCACAGATCACTGCACCTGTACATAGATCATCTGTAAATAGCCCATCCAACTACCTCATCCCCATACTGTTATTGCACCCCAGTATCTCTACTTGCACACTCATCTTCTGCACATCTATCACTCCAGTGTTTAATTGCTATATTTGTAATTATTTCACCACTATGGCCTTTACCTCCCTTATCCTACCTCATTTGCACACATTGTATATTTACTTTTTTCTTATATTGTATTATTGACTGTATGTTTGTTTATTCCATGTGCAACTCTGTGTTGTTGTTTGTGTCGCACTGCTTTGCTTTATCTTGGCCAGGTCGCAGTTGTAAATGAGAACTTGTTCTCAACTAGCCTACCTGGTTAAATAACGGTAAACTAAAAATAAAAAGACTGCATCAGAGAACAAGCACACATAAACACCACAACTGCTACCTGTTTTCTAAAAGGCAGAGGCTGTGGATCCAACTTTTCTGGACCCCTCTTCTCGGAGGTGCAAATAGGCCGACCCATGAGAACGTTTTTTAAATATCTACCACTTCTTTCTGAATGGACCCTCTCCCATTCGTCATGAGACAACGTAAACGCCCTAATTGCCTCATCTGACTAAACACACTTCAGTGTATCCTTGCGAATTTTGATGTCAACCTCTCCAGTTACATGCTGTTCATCTGATTCAGTTTTCATAGAGATTACGAATTCCTCGTCTGATAAACCTCTACACACAACTTTCTGTCTCTAAGTGGTAGTATTAATTCCCAATATCTTGGGTGTCTGAGATTTGATTGGGCTGCACCATCGACACTTCCTCCGACACATTGGTGCGGCTGGCTTCCGGGTTGGAGGCGCGCTGTGTTAAGAAGCAGTGCGGCTTGGTGGGTTGTGCTTCGGAGGACGCATGGCTTTCGACCTTCGTCTCTCCCGAGCCCGTACGGGAGTTGTAGCGATGAGACAAGATAGTAATTACTAGCGATTGGATACCACGAAAATTGGGGAGAAAAGGGGCTAACATTTTTTTTTTTAAAGAAGAATTTTTTTTTTTTGTACGTTTATCAAATTAAGTTGGCAGTCTGAAGGTCTTCTCTGAGCAGTTGACATTCCCTCATTTAAACACTCCACAGGCAATAGGTTTTGTACCTGAGCCTCATTTACATTCTCTGTTTGTACCATTTTGTTTCATTTAACCATGTTGTCACTAGCAGTAGAATGTACTGTATCAATGTGTCAAAGTCCTCTTTTAAGACTAAATCAGTTTTGCAATGGCTGTACTTGAACTCAACATAATTCTGCGTTGCATAGAAACATAGCATATTCTACATCCGTTTGACTATCTGGAGATAGGCCAACACAATGAAAGTGATACCATTTTGCACAGATATCACATGCTAGCATTGCTTGTTCAATGTTATTTGGTCATTTACAGAAAGGAAAGAGTGTTTCGGGTTTCTTGGGCTGTGTGACCCATTCCTCACCATTTACGTTTCACTGCATTTCCCCTACCCACTCTGTCTTTGATTGGTGAATTTGTTTACATTTGTTTATTGACTGTGTTGCACTGATTTAAGTTTGTGGTGTCATCCTCATCTCCCATCCCATTGCATATGGGTTGGGGGCTGGTTAACTCAACCTGTTCCTCAAGCTGATTAACAAGACTTTGAATGTTATCTCTATTCTTGTCCCTCATATTCATAAGATTTTGGACACTACGTTTAGTGACAATGGGTTTTCCAATTGGCCATTGCAAAGTTTTGTCAACTTCCTCCCAAAATTGGAAATAAAAATGTTCGTTATGCTGCATAACGGAATGTATTGTCATTAAAATAGCATGATTTATCCCCATTATTCCCGCCACTCCCATCCAATTTATGCTTCAGATTTGGTTGTTCAGCAGCATTATTTTTCATTTATCAGCGGTTGTGTGAAATTATTGTGTTCTATGCATTTATTAGTAGGTCAACACCACAGTTAACTCTATCACCACAGACAACTCCCACCATAGCACTAGGTCCACCCTTTACAAGTCCCTCCACCAACACCAGACCTCTGTGACCAACTCCCTTCCCTAATTGATTCTATTTTATTCCATTATATTGTTGTTAAATCATTACTATATAGGCTATAATGAAATAACACCATATATAGATTCTACAGACCGTAGTGAGTAATCCCAACCCCAACTTTTACTTCGACACCTGGAATAGTTTTCTCTCTGTAAACCAATATGTACACTGAGTATACAAAACATTAAGAACACCTGCTCTTTCCATGACATTGCTACACGGACTTGACCTTGTATCTTTATTGACCTTTTATTTCAGTATTTGCACTGTCTCTATGCACACTCACACACACACTGTCACTCCAACACACACTCACTCCATAAATTGCTCACTCACAAATAATATGCACACACATTTACACTGACTCTACACACCCACACACCCACGCACATGCAAGCTGCTGCTACTCTGTTTATCTTATATCCTGTTGCCTAGTCACCTTACCCCTATACATATCTACCTTCATCACTCCAGTATCCTTGCACATGTAGATATGGTATTGGAACGGACTTTTTCAATATTTGCTGTATATAGTATGCTTACTTACTGTAAATACTTTATTGTGTATTTCATATTTCTTATTCTTATTTCTCATTTTTTTCCTAGTAATACATTGTTATAGATTATTGCATTGTTGGGCTTTGAGTTTGCAAGAAAGGCATTTCACTGTACATGTGCATTTGACATAAAAAATGGAAACTTTAAATACAGACTAACCAGGTGAATCTAGTGAAAGCTATGATCCCTTATTGATGTCACTTGTTACATCCACTTCAATCAGTATAGATGAAGGGGAGGAGACAATTGAGACATAGTTTGTGTGCCATTCAGAAGGTGAAAGGGCAAGACAAAATATTTAAGAGCCTTTGAACAGGGTATGGCACCGGTTTGTGTCAAGAACTCCAATGCTGCTGGGTTTTTCACACTCAACAGTTTCCTGTGTGTATCAAGAATATGGCAAGGTATGGCAACTGCTTGGCATCCGACCGCAAAGTGCTACAGAGGGTAGTGCATGCGGCCCAGTACACGGTAAAGTCTACATTGGTTGTATTCAGTGCATGTCAAAATCAAATAAAATAACATTTTATTAGTCACATGCGCCGAATACAACAGGTGTAGACCTTAGTGAAATTCTTACTTACGAGCCCCTAATCGACAGTGCAGTTTCAAAATTACAGATAAGAATAAGAGATAAAAGTAACAAGTAATTAAAGAGGAGCAGAAAAAAAAAATATATATATATATACAGGGGCGTGCCGGTACAGAGTCAATGTGCGGGGGTACCGGTTAGTTGAGGTAGTAAACTCAGCTCTCACTGTCAACTGCGTTTATTTTCAGCAAACTTAACATGTGTAAATATTTGTATGAACATAAGATTCAACAACTGAGACATAAACTGAACAAGTTCCACAGACATGTGACTAACAGAAATGGAATAATGTGTCCCTGAACAAAGGGGGTCAAAATCAAAAGTAACAGTGAGTATCTGGTGTGGCCACCAGCTCCATTAAGTAATGCAGTGCATCTCCTCCTCATGGACTGCACCAGATTTGCCAGTTCTTGCTGTGAGATGTTACCCCACTCTTCCACCAAGGCACCTGCAAGTTTCCGGACAGTTCTGGGGGGAATGGCCCTAGCCCTCACCCTCCGATCCAACAGGTCCCAGACGGGCTCAATGGGATTGAGATCCGGGCTCTTCGCTGGCCATGGCAGAACACTGACATTCCTGTCTCGCAGGAAATCACACACAGAACAAGCAGTATGGCTGGTGGCATTGTCATGCTGGAGGGTCATGTCAGGATGAGCCTGCAGGAAGGGTACCACATGAGGGAGGAGGATGTCTCCCCTGTAACGCACAGCGTTGAGATTGCCTGCAATGACAAGAAGCTCAGTCTGATGATGCTGTGACACACCGTCCCAGACCATGACGGACCCTCCACCTCCAAATTGATCTCGCTCCAGAGTACAGGCCTCAGTGTAACGCTCATTCCTTCTACGAAAAATGTGAATCCGACCATCGTCCCTGGTGAGACAAAACCGTAACTCGTCAGTGAAGAGCACTTTTTGCCAGTCCTGTCTGGTCCAGCGATGGTGGGTTTGTGCCCATAGGAGACGTTGTTGCCAGTGATGTCTGGTGAGGACCTGCCTTACAACAGGCCTACAAGCACTCAGTCCAGCCTCTCTCAGCCTATTGTGGACAGTCTGAGCACTGATGTGTGCATTCCTGGTGTAATTCGGGCGGTTGTTGTTGCCATCCTGTACCTGTCCCGCAGGTGTGATGTTCGGATGTACCGATCCTGTGCAGGTGTTGTTACACATGGTCTGCCACTGCGAGGACGATCAGCTGTCCGTCCTGTCTCCCTGTAGCGCTGTCTTAGGCGTCTCACAGTACGGACATAGTATTTTATTGCCCTGGCCACATCTGCAGTCCTCATGCCTCCTTGCAGCATACCGAAGGCACGTTCTGGCAGATGAGCAGGGACCCTGTGCATCTTTCTTTTGGTATTTTTCAGAGTCAGTAGAAAGGCCTCTTTAGTGTCCTAAGTTTTCATACACTGTGACCTTAATTGCCTACCGTCTGTAAGCTGTTAGTGCCTAACGAGCCTTCCATAGGTTCATGTTCATTAATTGTTTATGGTTCATTGAACATGCATTGGAAGCAGTGTTTAAACCCTATACAATGAAGATCTATGAAGTTATTTGGATTTTTACTAATTATATTTGACATTTTCTATACGGCTCCCCTTTTCCCGAGGGAGCCGTATATCCTCCACAACCGGCTCGTCAGAGTCGTGAAAGAAGAAAAAAGATTCTGCTCGTCCGTGGTGAATCAAATCAAATTTGATTTCAATGGTCCATCACCCCAAGGACATCCAACCAACTTGAGACAGCTGTTGGAAGCATAGAGCAACTCAATATTATGAAGGTGTTTTTCATATAGAGTGTATTGTATTGCGGGCATATATTTTACCTTGGAACATGTTTTAAAACCCACATTTAATGTAAATGTAAATTAGATAAAATATAAATTAATTAATAAATTAAATAAATTAAGTAAATGTAAATTAAATATGAACAAATATGAATCATTGTTAATGTTTACACAATTTTCCATATCATGAATAAATACAGCTAATGATACTTCTACTATTACGTGGGAAACTTTTATTTTTTTAAACATTTTCGAAATTCCGTGATCTGTCTTAGTGTTGCTGACGAGACGATGGTTGAAAAAGCGCGACAGCTATTTCATTCCGGGAGGTTGGCCCCGTTTTCGATCCAGTTCTAGAAAGCTACCCAAGCTCACCGCACAGTAGAGGTAAGCGTGCTATTTAGAACAGTTATTTTGCACATGGTGGGTTTGAATAAAAACGGCTTTACTAACTTGCACTTTCTGCTTTTAAAGTAACTTGTGTAGGGTCTACTAGCTAGCATTTCGTCACTCACAGCTAGCCTCACCATCCCCCTGCTAACTAGCAAGCTACTTGCATCGTAGCTACTTGCATCGACAACATAACTGTCAGGGCACCGTCATCTCATCCCCGTTTGAAAACAAGCTTGCATATCTTATTGAGCCAAAACCTTATTATTGGAGGAGGCTAGTTAACTAGCTACATTCGCTGAGCCATAAACCATCTCTGGCTGTCTTTTTATTTTTTTTCATCAATGATTGCATCCAGGACTTATTTAATTATTTTTGCAAGTAGCAAGGCTAATATCTTATAGTCATTATTAAGAAGACAAGTTGGACGCCAGTTATCGATGAGCAGCACTTATTTTTTTAGGCTTAGGTATCAGTGTTATTAACCCCTGACTCATTGTAGCATCTCTGGCTAAGTCAACAAGCTTTCTTGCGCTGACATTGACAGCGTGAGGTCACACAACCACCCATTCAACAGCAAAATGTGCAGCTATTAAATCTTTATAAATCAATGGCACATTTTAATACATGGTAGTATATTCTGTCGACGCCAGCCATATGTTGTCGGCCATAGCCGAAGGACCCGCCCGGCATCACGGCAATATGATAGTGGGATCACAGACAGAACTGGTAAGAAGGGTTAGTTATTGAATCAATAGTACCCCTGAGGTGGTGTGGTATATGGCCAATAAACCACGGCTAAGGGCTTTTCTTAAGCACGAGGCAACGGTGAGTATATTGGCCATTTACCCCTCCAAGGTCCCGTATTGATATTATAAACTGGATACCAACTTAATTAGAGCACTAAAAATACATGTTTTGTCATACCCGTGATATACCACAACTGTCAGCCAATCAGCATTCAAGGCTCGAACCACCATTATAAACTGGGAGGGTTGAGCCCTGAATGCTGATTGGCTGACAGCCGTGGTATATCAGACCATATACCATGGGTATGCCAAACCATTTATTTTTACGGCACTAATTATGTTGGTAACCAGTTTATAATAGCAATAAGACACCTCGGGGTTTGTGATATATGGTCGATATACCACGGCTATGGGCTGTGTCCAGGCATTACGAGTTGCTTCGTGCATAAGAACAGCCTTTTGCCATCTTGGGCCTTATTGCTTAAATATATTTTGGTGGAATGCCATTGAACAAATTACCAGTGTGTTGTGAACAACATTAGCAACAATAGTGAACTGATGGTTCGCCTTCAAAATAAGGGTCCCCATTGAAACTGATGCTAATGGAAAACGTGCCACAATTGGACTAGATAATGTGTAGGGCTGACTCCATTTAGTCAACTGGTCGATTGTTTGGTCGATAGGCTGTTGGTCGGCCGAGATTTCTTTAGTTGAGCAGCCGTATTTATTTATTTTTCATGGTGTACAAGACACCTGTCTGTTTCGTGACAGTCTCAGTGGACTAATCCATTGCGTAGGCCACGGGGATGGCACAGTCCATCACTCTAAGACATGTGATACTGAAATTGTATATGGTTATATTACGGGAAAATAATTGTGCAACACTAATAAATCAAATATTATTTTATAACAAATGCACTTTCTCCCGCGTTGGATATGGTTGCTGTCCATGGTTCTGAAACAATCTTCGGTGCGCCGTAGAATTGGCGCCTTTCCCTATGTTGCAATGTGCATAATAGCAAAATTAACCAGCACATTGGGATTGAGAACAATGCGGCGGATGTCTTCTTCAATATAAGACGTTTTAGGTTGTAGTTATTATCGGAATTATAGGACTATTTCTCTCTATACCATTTGTATTTCATATACCTTTGACTATAGGATGTTCTTATAGGCACTTTAGTATTTCCAGCCTAATCTCGGGAGTTGATAGGCTTGAAGTCATAAACAGAGCTGCGCATCAAGCAATTGCTAAGAGCTGCTGGCAAACGCAGTAAAGTGCTGTTTGAATGAATGCTTACGAGCCTGCTGCTGCCTACCACCGCTCAGTCAGACTGCTCTATCAAATATCAAATACTAAATTATAATATAATAAACACAGAAATACGAGCCTTTGGTCATTAATATGGTCAAATCTGGAAACTATAATTTCGAAAACAAAACATTTATTCTTTCCGGGAAATACGGAAACGTTCCGTATTTTATAGAACGGGTGGCAACCCTAAGTCTAAATATTGCTGTTACATTGCACAACCTTCAATGTTATGTCATAATTATGTAAAATTCTGGCAAATTAGTTCACAGTTCACAACGAGCCAGGCGGTCCAAACTGTAGCATATTCCCTGACTCTGCTTGCACTGAACGCAAGAGAAGTGACACAATTACCCTAGTTAATATTGCCTGCTAACATGAATTTCTTTTAACTAAATATGCAGGTTGAAAAAATATATAATTCTGTGTATTGATTTAAAAAAAAATGCATTAATGTTTATGGTTAGGTGCATTTGTGCAAAGATTGTGCTTTTTCCGGCAATGCGCTTTTGTTAAATCATCATCCGTTTGGCAAAGTTGAAGTAGGATGTGATTCGATGATAAATTAACAGGCACCGCGTTGATTATATGGAACGCATGAAAAGCTAGTTAACTACACATGGTTGATGATATTAAAGGTACAACAAAAAAATATTGCTAGGTGACTATGTGAAGATTGATTGTTTTTTATAAGATAAATCGCAAGCTAGCATTAAACTTATCTTGGCTCCTTGCAGCCACAAGGTCCTTTTGACGCTGCGCTCGCATAACAGGTGGTCAGCCTGCCACGCAGTTTCCTCGTGGATTGCAATGTAATCGGCTATAATCGGCATCCAAAAAGGCGATTTAACGATTATGAAAACTTAAAGTCGGCCCTAAATAATCGGCCATGCCGATTGACGACCTCTAAGCCAAGCTCGAGTTATCAGTGTAGCCCTGTTATCGCCTGGACTTGTTTTTTTCTAGGCGTGGAGATATTTCAACATCCAGGCTTCCGTCATAGCTGTTCATTTATTGTAAAAAAATGAAGTATGACGGGGCAGTTAAAAAAAATAAAAAATACTCCCGTCTGAATCATCCTCTGGAATAATGGACATTCTGGGGTAATAATTACATAACCAACGTTCTCTAGTAATCCTAGTCCCATGCGAATAGAGCTTAGCCAAATTGTCAAACCTCAACTTAATTAGATCTATAATCCATAGCCTAACTGTTACATGTGCCTGGCTTTATAAATCATCCATATGTCTACAGAAACAAAACAGATCTTGCTTCTGTTGCCTGTTTGAGTGTTTGTTTAAAACCTCTTAAGGATCGGACCGTTTTTTTCAATTTTCGCCTAAAATGACATGCCCAAATCTAACTGCCTGTAGCTCAGGACCTGAAGCAAGGATATGCATATTCTTCATACCATTTGAAAGGAAATGGAAATGTGAAATTAATGTAGGAGAATATAAAACATTAAATCTGCTAAAAGATAATACAAAGAAGAAACATGCGTTTTTTTTGTTCTATCTTTGAAATGCAAGAGAAAGGCCACACTGTATTGTACAGTTTAGGCGCAATTTAGATTTTGACCATTAGATGGCAGCAGTGTATGTGCAAAGTTTTAGACTGATCCAATGAACCATTGTGTTTCTATTCAAAATGTTGTATCAAGTCTGCCCAAATGTGCCTAATTGGTTTATTAGTAGCCTACTGATTCCGTGAGCACCAAGCCTCATGCAACGGCAAAATGTCAGATAAAGCAATTTCACAGATTTGGCTGTTTTTAATCTTTGCTATGCTGTAATAAAGGCTTTACAATTGTTTTTCGTTAGAACAGACAGTTATTACTTATCATTAATTTAATGTTGTTTACACTGTTCCAAACAGGCAAAGCAGTAAAATAATATTGTAATCTAACAGCACCTGTTTGTCTCACACAGCCTAATATGCGCGCAGCTCTCGCTCCTATTCCCTCCTTTGTCTTGATCTCCTTCTTGTTATTATTATGATTATCGTTATAATAAGTGATGTCGTTATCATTAGGAGGCTTTGTATAGTATCCTTGTATAACCACCATCGAGCTGTAGGCCTAAGAGCACATCCTGTTTAGTCTTAATACCGTAACTTATTTGGGTTTATATTTGAATATATAGGCTACTGTATCAATCAAGCAGTCATGCATTCGTTCATGCCATCACACAGCATACGAGACATTCATGCTTTGAAATGTAATCAAGCATTTTAGTTGTCAAATTACATAAAAGGGAGCTTTGAACAATTAGCCTAAACAATAAATAAACTGCAATTCACGAACAGTTTTTAATCTGCTGTAATTTCTTTTAACGGGAAAAACCAATGAAAAAAAAAAAGCAGTTTAAACGTTAAGCAAAATTGTCAACTTGTCACATCCCTTACTGTATAGCATAACCTATGGATTGTGCACCCATGAAATGGGGCATCAGCCTACTCCGTGACACTCACAGAACACAACTGCGAATAGTTTACACAAATATTAGTGTCTTATAACGTGTACACAGAATCCATAGGTTAGGCTGTACATTGCAATATGAATGTTCAATACACAGGTTGACTGGTGAGCTTAATGTTGCAACTCTTTGCTTTATAAATGTGCAATAACCATAAACCACAATTTAAATAAGGAATTGGCAACTCGTTCTCATTCTGAGAAATAAGCTAGTCCACTTGATTTCAACGTGTGGACAGGCTGGCATGTTGTTCAAACAGTTGGAGACTAGAGTTGGGCAGTATCCAGATTTCCAGACAATCAACCTGGCATATACAGTATTAATAAAGAAATTGCAAAGACAGGCAATTCAGCTCATAAAAGTTATACATATATAGATAGAAGCTTCCGAATTTTATTTTGGATGAGTTTAGACATTTACAAGCGAATGTGAATCAGACACGTGCAAATGAACAAAGTTTTGACACATTCTGCTGAAGGAAGAACAGTACAGGCTCTGAAGCACGCTGTGTCTGTGGAGTCTGGAGTTGCTAGGGCAGGGTTCTCCAACCTTTTCTAGCATGAGAGCTATTTAAAAAAATAAAATAACATGTCGTGAGCTACTAATTTTTTCCCTAGCTTTCAAATAGGCACATTCTCTTCGCCTGCAACTCTTCCCCAGGTCCTTCGTGCACTACTTTCTCTTTTACACAAGGTTTCTGCCAATATACCTGGTAAAATAATGGTTAATAAACAACTCTAAGGGGAGCCTTATAAAATCAGATGTTTTTTCTCTCCAAAATTACATGTGTTTTTCAGTTAAGTATCACGGTATGCAAAAAAGTTATTTGACGGTATTTTGGGTTTTTGAATAAGAAATGTTCTAAATTTGCTTTATCCATTCTGTTGTATACTGTTCTATTCAACTTCAATGGGCAAACAATCTAGGCCTTATTTTTAACCAAATGTTGCAATTGCGATTTGACTTGCGATTTAGAGCAAAACACTTGGGTGATTTGTTGGAATCATGGAAATAGAATGATTATTCAATTTTTTTAGTTAGAATATGATAGTGGGCACTTTGAATACAGTGTTTGACATGACAACAAATTAAAAATGTCAGGGAGGAGTTATTGTGAGAGGGTAGGAAACGAGGCCGCATTAGCGGCTAACAAGATTTAGGCCCAACTTGCTAATAAAATACCAACTAGCTGTTTGCAGATGTAAGAAACACAAACTAATAGTGTAGTTATAGAACGCTAGTGGATTTATATTAAGAGGCAAAGTGAAAATCAACATTGTTGCATGTGCATTGTTGCATTTGGGCTCCCGAGTGGCGCAGCGGTCTAAGGCACTGCATCTCAGTGCTAGAGGCATCACTACAGACCCTGGTTTGATCCCGGGCTGTATCACAACTGGCCGTGATTGGGAGTCCCATAGGGCGGCGCACAATTGGCCCAGTGTCGTTAGGGTTTGGCCGGGGTAGGCTGTCATTGTAAAATAAGAATTTGTTCTTAACTGACTTGCATAGTTAAATTAAGGTTAAATAAATGAATAAAAACGTAGCTACAAAGCGCTACTTTTTAACCTGCTATTTTTTTTATGTCTCTGAAAACATTTGAATGACAGAGGTTGAGGAATAGACTTCGCAAAGAGCAAATTTAACACACCAGATTTTGCGGGCTTCACTAATGGGCTGTAACGTTAACGTAACCACAGAGTTGAATGCCACTTGCTTTACATTTGGGCATAGCATCCATTGTTTGAGCTGGCAAGCTTTTATCTACTCAACACTCCCCGTAGAAGCAGTAACACTTTAGTTCATAGTAGTTCTTTCCTCTCCGACTGGTGTAGTTGCATTGGGCGATCGTGTCCAGTCTTGCTATAGCGCCAAGGCAAAATAGGCTAATAGCCATGTAAAGAGCGCCCTCTTCAGACAAATAATGAAATGCCCCAAAAAATGTCAAATTCATTGAACACATTTTTTTCAGAGCGTTTTCCCCGCATCTTATATTGGTCCTTTTCGGTGGATTAAATGATGACGCAAATACATTCTTAAAAGGCTAATATCTGGCGAATTATTTTTTAAATGTATTTAGTTTTTTCAATTTATTTTTAGTATTTTTTTTATTTATTTTTTAACTATATATATTTTTAATATCGGTCAACTGATAAATCGGTTGGGCTTTAATGCACAGAAATTTGTATTTTCTAAGCCCATCGACCCACCACCACCCACTTCCCTTCATAGCTGTTGCACATTGCGTTTCTACTGATGGTTGACAGTTTGGGTGTGGCTCGACATCAAACTGCTCCAACCATAAGACTTTTAAACACCGACGTTCCTCCTGGCATGTCTGTGTTTTACATTATTGCTGGTGTGTGTGTTTATGTTTTGCATTCTTGATGGGATCAAAAACAAGGTTGAGGTCATCACTGGTGTCACCAGAGGGAAAGAGTAGGGCTGTTGCGGTGACTGTATTACCACCACGCCGGCAGTCATGAGTCATGACCTCAGTAAAACTCCACGTGACCGTTGAGTCATGGTAATCTCCTTTTATGCACTCTGGACATGCTTTGGTAGTACCCAACTTGCTAATGACCATCAGGCCCTTAATGGCCTGGTACTCACAGGACTCTATTGTCCCTCTAACCACTCTAACGTCAATGCAAATGAAATAGATAATTACATGAAACACTTATCATCGAAACAGTATCCTGCTTTTAAAACTCACCTCAATGTGATGCTCAATTTGAAGAAAGACGTTCAACAGCAGGTTGAAACTGAGTGTAAAACATGGTCATTGTGGATGTTTCAAAGCCTAACACAACGGAGAGCGATTTCTAAGGTGGTGATTAGTTCAAAACACCATACACATATTAGAGCTAATGCATATGCATAGGCTTATGAGCCTTACCCTGGGGGGGGGGGGGGATAAATGTAATTATGACTCTGCCTTGTACAATATAATCGTGGCCAAAAGTTTTGAGAATGACACAAATATTAATTTCCACAAAGTTTGCTGCTTCAGTGTCTTTAGATATTTTTGTCAGATGTTACTATGGAATTCTGAAATATAATTACAAGCATTTCATAAGTGTCAAAGGCTTTTATTGACAATTACATGACGTTGATGCAAAGAGTCAATCTTTGCAGTGTTGACCCTTCTTTTTCAAGACCTCTGCAATCCACCCTGGCATGCTGTCAATTAACTTCTGAGCAACATCCTGACTGATGGCAGCTCATTCTTGCATAATCAATGCTTGGAGTTTGTCATAATTTGTGTGTTTTTGTTTGTCCACCCGCCTCTTGAGGATTGACCACAAGTTCTCAATGGGATTAAGGTCTGGGGAGTTTCCTGGCCATGGACCCAAAATATCGATGTTTTGTTCCCAGAGCCACTTAGTTATCACTTTCACCTTATGGCAAGGGGCTCCATCATGCTGGAAAAGGCATTGTTCATCACCAAACTGTTCCTGGATGGTTGGGAGAAGTTGCTCTCAGGGGATGTGTTGGTACCATTCTTTATTCATGGCTGTGTTCTTAGGCAAAATTGTGAGTGAGCCCACTTCCTTGGCTGAGAAGCAACCCCACACATGAATGGTCTCAGGATGCTTTACTGTTGGCATGACACAGGACTGATGGTAGCGCTCACCTTGTCTTCTCCGGACAAGCTTTTTTCCGGATGCCCCAAACGATCGGAAAGGGGATTCATCAGAGAAAATGACTTTACCCCAGTCCTCAGCAGTCCAATTCCTGTACCTTTTGCAGAATATCAGTCTGTTCCTGATGTTTTTCCTGGAGAGAAGTGGCTTCTTTACTGCCCTTCTTGACACCAGGCCATCCTCCAGAAGTCTTCACCTCACTGTGCGTGCAGATGCACTCACACCTACCTGCTGCTATTCCTGAGCAAGCTCTGTACTGGTGGTTCTCCGATCCTGCAGCTGAATCAACTTTAGGAGATGGTCCTGGCGCTTGCTGGACTTTCTTGGGCGCCCTGAAGCCGCCTTCACAACAAATATCACCGCTCTCCTTGAAGTTCTTGATCCGATAAATGGTTGATTTAGGTGCAATCTTACTGGCAGCAATATCCTTGCCTGTGAAGCCCTTTTTGTGCAAAGCAATGATGACGGCATGTGTTTCCTTGCAGGTAACCATGATTGACAGAGGAAGAACAATAGTCTGATGCGTGAAAATATGATCACTTGATGAGAGAACAGCTGTGCAGCCTGAGGCGAGCTTTTATTACGACTTTTTCAACTCCTCAATAGCATATAGTCGCATCATTTAGCCCATTATATGTTTTGATTTCTAAGACATTCTAAGGTTTGTATCATTCACAACTAAAGTTGCCAAATAACTCTTAAATATAGTAAATGGGACCCGTTTCAAATGATACATATTATGCTCAGCGTAGCCACTTCATATGCGCACTAAGGTAAAAATATCCTTTCTATTTCATTCAGCAAAGTTTAGTTCTATTCTTCTAACTATGAAATGTATATAAAATAATGGCACAGGACTTATAAGCATATCTTGTCTGCTAAATGAACAAGCCTACAGCCTATGGCATGGAACATAGCTAGATAACATACGGTAGGCCAACACATTCTGTTATTCGGAAATACATTTTCTTCATATCATGTTTCTTTAGACCTGACATAAATAAATAATGGATGTCTTGTGATGTATATTACATTGATTTATTAGACTGTTAAATGTAGATGTTCCAAAGGTGCGCATCAGTGGCTTGTATGCATGGAGGCCTGGAGATGTTAATTAAAGGTCGACACACTGAGGAGTCTCCCTTTTCTGGTTGTCATGACAATGCTGTTACCCTGGCCTCTGTCCTGTCAGGCTGCTGGCTGACTGTCCTAACTCACCTTACACTTTGGGCATGCACACTCGACACAAAGCAAATAACGGACACTTTGTCATGTGACTGAATTTATATTCTTCTAATGCATCACAATTGTCTTTTATCATAATGTCAAGTTATGTTAATTGAATGATCTATTTTTGAATGATTTGAAAGTAACCCATTGATCTGACATGAAACTGTGGTGTATGCTCACTGTTGTGTACTTTAGCACAGACACCTGTCATGTCCCAGTTTATTAAAACAAAACTGAAGTTAACGTGTGTCACTGCTATGTGTGTGTGCGTGGTGTGCGCAGTGCTGTTTGTTTTCCTATCAGAAGGGTGTGCTGGGGTGTTCATCGAAGTTTCTAGAATGCTGAGAGTAGTCAGGGGGACTGTTTGAGAGAAAGGAGGCCATGAGGAGCGAGGGCGGGAGGGAGAGGGAAAGACGCAAGGGCTGGGCGTTATCTTGGCTTGCTCCCGACACGGCCGAGCCACTGCAGGGGCAATGCGTCTGTCTGCTCTGCAGAGAGCGGAAGAGTGAGTGAGAGAGAGAGAGAGAGAGAGAGAGAGAGAATAAGAGGCGGTCAGTTTCTCATTCTTCCTTTATCAGTTGAGATTTGTATCTGGAGCCTAGACCGCAGTGACTGCTGCTGGCTTCATGGCCACCATGGAAATCCAAGACCTAGGGCAACAGCGTCTGCCTAGGGAGACGATGGCCACCACCTCTCCTCAGGTACTGATAGGACATAGCAAAGACAGTTGGACAGAACAAGGCTCTGGATAAGGAGCCTAGAATACCTTGACTCGCTGATTATAACTAACGTTGGGTTTCAGTTTGCTGGTTAGCCTATGTCCTGTCATTTTGAGAGTTTCTAGTTGAGTAGCTGGATATGGTGGACTGTTAATCTAACTCTGGTTAGTTGATTGGTTTTAGTTTATTTTCATGGTAATTAGTCACTGAATTCCGGCATGCGTTTACTGCATGCGTTGTTTGTGTTTAAGAAAATGTTTTCTTGTCTTGAAGGACTGGGTTAATTTGGTAATTTGATTGGTTTTAACTGGACTCCGTGGTAATTGAATCACTGAATTCAGGCCTGTGTACTGCTTGCGTTGTGCGACTGGATTTGTGTGTGGTTGCGTTCATGAAACCGAGGGTTTGTGTTACTTGAACTGAGCTGGATTAAATGAATGTCACTGACCGTTATTTATGAAAAATAATACATGCAAGAGAATCAGGTTTGCATTTGGCATGGTAAACCTCCACAGATGTCAAATTTTTTGACACAGGCTTTCCAATGCGTCATTGACTGGATGACAGCCATTTTGATTTAGCCGTAATCCAGACATGATTGTTTTGGTAATGTTCCAGAGTAGGATTTGGGACTTGTATGACTGTTGTGTGATGATTTGTGAAAAAAAGATTAACAATAGAGCTCAATATTTTGTCATGTAGCCTAATCTCAGTCTTGTAGATAGTTTTAACAGTGGATGGTTGGTTTGCGAATGAACTCGAATCGCCCCTTGGGCATGCTGTCGATCGGCCAGGACTCCGAGGGAGCTGTAAGAGGTCAAGGTTCACTCAAGAGGGAAGGGAACTGAAGCATTGTTGGGCCCATATCCTTTTCCTTTCTGCTGCGCTGCTTTTCCTCTTTGCACCCGCAGCTGGAATGTGTATCGTTCTATATGATTTCAATCACTTTCTGACTGCACCCCTTTTGATTTGAATAACACCTTTCAAACATGTTTGCCCATAGTAAAAGTGGTCACGGAGTTACATTTCATGAAGCATTCAGGAGATAGAGGTGCTCAAAGTTGACCAATTTTGCGTACCCCACCCTTCCATGAGACTTCCAATGTGTTCATCACTGAGAAAGATAAACGGTTGAGTTTGATATCATTTGAAAGCTTACAAACATGGTTGTCAAACTATTCTATAATTTCTTGAAAAGTTCATGAAGAAATTGACATTAAGTTTTAATGTCTATCTAAAAATGCAGGGTGTCATTTAAATCATAGAAATATAATTCGTACAATGGACTTAACCCTTCAGAACCCTGCAATGTAGCTGGTTACACCATTTTGACGTTTACATTTAGTTGAATCGTCAACATGCAATTACTACCAGTAAAATGGCCGCCGGTCCACCCACCCTCGAATGTCAACTTGAATGGGTATGTCTATTCTATTATCTGTATTTCTATGATTCAATAGGTTTCCTATTTGACAGTTCCCTTTATAACAGTGGATATTCCCACTCAAGTCAACATTGTTTGTGTGGACCTCCAACCATCTTTTTGGTACCATTTTGAAAGTTGAAATTTCAACTTTATTCACATTTTGCTACAGTGGTGGAACAAACTTTCCCCTTAAAGTTAAAGTCAGGACAGCGGAGTCCCTGCCCATCTTTCGAAAACGTCTGAAACCTTACCGATTTGATTAACTTAAATAACTCTCACGGCGCCTCCAACGAAATAAAATGTACATATGATTGTGACGTTATCTCACCTAGCGATCTTAAGATAAATGCACTAATTGTAAGTCGCTCTGGATAACATTGCTGAATGACTAAAATGAAAATATTTATCAGCCAAAACATGACACCCTGTATTGAAGTATCCGGTGTCTCAACCAATGGCAGGCACAACACAAACACCTCAGATGATGTAAAATAGGGTCTAAGCAAAAAATATTTTTCAAGCAAACATCAGTTTGACAACCTTTTGTAAGCTTTCAAATTACATTTAAACTCAACCGTTTTATCTTTTTCAGTGATGAAGACATGGCTGTCTCGTGTTAGGCTGCGGTATGCAAAATGGGTTTACTTTGAGCACCTTGTTTTGGCATTCAGGTCCAAAAAGTCCCTTCTGACCACTTCTAACATGGGCAAACATGTATGCAAGGTTTCGTTCAAATTTAAGAGGGGTGCAGTTAATTGACTACATATGGAACGACCTATGTACCAAAGATGACACAGTATGAAGATGGGCAGAATCTGCTTCTCCGATCGAAATCCCTGATCACGCTTGTAGGTGATGTCATGGCAATGTTAGCTCATTCGCAGAAACATGTTATCAGATCTAACGACCGTGTCATGCTGAACTCCGCATTTGAAAGCCTTCAAATCAAAGGCACTCCTTTGACATAAAGTTGTTTTTGATGAAAACGTGTTGGTCACTTTCACAAGGTTGTAGTAATGACAGTTTCAGCTACTTAAGACATTGGTTCCAATTTTTAGTTAACTTTCTCAACATCTAAATACAAAACCTAAGGACACATTTTTCACTTCTCCCATTGGCTTGCAAAACCCCAAGTCTGCCGAGTCTGCTTTGCAAGCATTCCTGGAAGTCTCGCGATGTTGCACCTCTGGGTTTAGAAACTCTGCCTGTACTGTGGGAGCGCCCTACCGTTTCCTGTAAATTCTTCCGGCCAGCATCCTCCCAGTTTGGCATATGTTAGTGAGAAGCTATGTTTCCATGGGAACCAGGAAGGGGCTGTTATGTGACTTCATCGGTTTTCCACTGTCTCTCAGAATTCCCTTGGAATGAGACTGGGCCTTTAGGATAGAGTGCTCTACTACTCTACCGAATGGTGCTTTTCTGAGTTCATTTGGCAAGGGTTCTTGTGTTGGACTGTTTATTCTCAACGTTACACCCAAGCTTAACTTCATTCCTCATTCTGTAATCAAATCATTTGGACAAGTCAGGCCTACATTGTCAAGAATTAAGAAAAAAAAAGATTTTCCATAACCTGGACCTCAAGTGGAAATTCGAATATATAAGGTAGGGATGTCAAAGTGAAACTGTGAAAAAAAAAAATTCTCCTCGGTAGAATTCTTATTTGTTCTCCATCAAAATTAATACATTTATGCCAGGAAGCCAGCGAGGACTTCGCAGCGCTCAAATTCATTATCTAGGTCGTGGTACTATGCGTGGCAGTAATTCTAATGGAGCAAATCGATACACCTCGCCTCCCCTCCTTCTCATTCACTCACTTTTTTGCATTCTCTCTCCGTAGAGCGATTTCTCTCTGCATACTTGGGCAGCGATGGGAGCCACACAGGGCTCTAAAAATATCTCTGGCCTCCTCAAATGGAATCTGTGGCATGTCTCTTATGAGGAAGATCTGATTTTAAAATGTTGAGAGGGTGGGAATAGATACTGTATTGTCAAAGCATCGCTGCCGTGGTGGGAATATGAGACTCAAATTTTTTTTTTTTCTCCCCAATTTTGTGATATCCAATTAGTAGTTAGACTTGTCTAATCGCTGCAACTCTCGTACAGATTCGGGAGAGGAGAAGGTCGAGAGTCATGCATCATCCGAAACACTGCTTCTTGACACATTGCTCGCTTAACCCGGAAGCCAGCCGCACCAATGTCTCGGAGGAAACACCGTACATCCTAGCGACCGAAGTCAGTGTGCATGCGCCCGGCCCGCCACAAGGATTTGCTAGAGCGCGATGGGACAAGGACATCTCGGCCGGCCAAACCCTCCCCGGACCCGGACGATGCTGGGCCAATTGTGCGCCGCCTCATGGGTCTCCTGGCCGCGGCCGGCTGCGACAAAGTCTGGGATCAAACCCGGGTCTGTAGTGACGCCTCTAGCACTGCAATGCAGTGCCTTAGACCGCTGCGCCACTCGAGAGGCTCAGACATCTCTATAATACAGAGATAATAGCCAAACCTCATTTGGAGACTTGCTCCTTCCTTGTCTCCTGTCCTCCATTACTAGGAGAAAGATCATATCACTCTAGACCAGATATAGCCCATTCCACCATCTTGTCCTCACCCCAACCCCTTTTCAGCAAGCTGTTTAAGCCTGCCCGATCATATCTTTTATATAATATGCCTTCATAACATTAGCTATGTCTGAAAAGGTAGTGTGTGTGGTGGTTACTTCAGTGACGAAGAGCTATGGCAGACAGTAACTATGTGAAAATATTTGCTTTTGAGTTAATGTTATGAGGAATAGCAAAATAATAGGCTATTCGTTTAGGATAATGCTGATTCCCTTCATTCAGGCGCCGGAGTGAATGGCTGCCGTTTCACGGGCTCCTAACCAATTGTGCTATTTTTATATATTTTTTCCGTATTCTTTAACTTATTTTGTGTTTCTGCTACCGTCTCTTATGACTGAAAATAGCTTCTGGATATCAGAACAGCAATTACTCACCTCGAACTGGACAAAGCTTTCTTTCTTTAATAAGTCTGACGTGAAGGATATACTGTTGCTCCCGGACCAGGCACAAATCCCCGTCATTTGCATTAAGAAAAGACGGAGATACAGGGGCCGCAATGTGCAATCAGTGGAGAATAAACTGGATGAGCTCTGTTTGAGACTATCCTACCAACGGGACATTAAAAACTGTGTTTCACCGAGTCGTGGCTGAAGGACGACACGGATAATATGCAGTTGGTTGGGTTTTTCGTGTATCAGCAAGACAGAACGGCAACCTCCGTTAAAACTTATTCCACACACAGAGACGCATACAAAGCTCTCCCTAGCCCTCCATTTGGCATATCTGACCATAATTCTATCCTCCTGATTCCTGCTTACAAGCAAAAACTAAAGCAGGACGTACCAGTGACTCCCTCAATACGGAAGTGGTCAGATGACGCTGATGCTACGCTACAGAACTGTTTTGCTTGCACAGACTGGAATATGTTCCGGGATTCATCCAATTGCATTGAGGAGTATACCACCTCAGTCACCGGCTTCATCAAGAAGTACATTGACGACGATGTCCCCACGGTGACCATATGTACACATCCCAACTAGAAGCCATGGATTACAGGCAACATCTGCACTGAGCTAAAGGCTAGAGCTGCCTCTCAAGGAGTGGGGGACTAATCCGGACACTTATAAGAAATCCCGCTATGCCCTCAAATGAACCACCAAACAGGCAAAGCATCAATACAGGACTAAGATTGAATCCTACTACACCGGCTCTGATGCTCGTCGGATGTGGCAGGACTTGCAAACTATTACTGACTACAAAGGGAAACCCAGCCGCGAGCTGCTCAGTGACACGAGCCTACCAGACAGGGTAAATACCTTTTTTTTATGCTCGCTTCGAGGCAAGCAACACTAAAGCATGCATGAGAGCACCAGCTGTTCCGGATGACTGTGATCATGCTCTCCGTAGCCGATGTGAGCAAGACCTTTAAACAGGTCAACAAGGCAGCGGGGCCAGACGGATTACCAGGACGTGTACTCAGAGCATGCACGGACCAACTGGCAAGTGTCTTCACTGACATTTTCAACCTCTACCTGACCAAGTCTGTAATACCTACATGTTTCAAGCAGACCACCATAGTCCCTGTTCCCAAGAACGCCTAACCTGCTTAAATGACTACTGCCCCGAAGCACTCAGGTCGGTAGCCATAAAGTGCTTTGAAGGCTGTTCATGGCTCACAACACCATAATGCCGGAAACCCTAGACCCACTCCAATTCGCATACTGCCCCAACAGATCGACAGATGACTCAATTTCAATCGCACTCCACACTGCCCTTTCCCACCTGGATAAAAGGAACTCCTACGTGAGAATGCTGTTCATTGACTACAGCTCAGCGTTCAACACGATAGTGCCTACAAAGCTAATCACTAATCTAAGGACCCTGGGCCTAAACACCTCCCTCTGCACTGGATCCTGGACTTCCTGACGGGCTGCCCCCAGGTGGTAAGGGTAGGCAACAACACATCCACCACGCTGATCCTCAACATGGGGGCCCCTCAGGTGTGCGTGCTCAGTCCCCTCCTGTACTCCCTGTTCACCCATGACTGCGTGACCAAGCACGACTCCAACACCGTCAAGTTTGCTGACGACACAACGGTGGTAGGCCTGATCACCGTCAACGATAAGACGGCCTATAGGGAGGAGGTCAGAGACCTGGCAGTGTGGTGCCTGGACAACAACCTCTCCCTCAACGTGAGCAAAACGAAGGAGTTGATCGTGGACTACAGGAAAAGGAGGGCCGGACACGCTCCCATTCACATTGACGGGGCTGTAGTGGAGCGGGTCGAGAGTTTCAAGTTCCTTGGTGTCCAACAAACTATCATGGTCCAAACACACCAAGACAGTCATTTAGAGGGCACGAGGAGACGGAAAAGATTTGGCATGGGTCCCAAGATCCTCAAAGTGCTACAGCTGCACCATCGAGAGCATTCTGACTGGTTGCATCACCGCTTGGTATGGCAACTGTTTGGCATCCGACCGTAATGCGCTGTGTAGGGTAGTGTGTACATCCCAGTACATCACTGGGGCTAAGCTTCCTCCCAGTAAGATCTCTATACTAGGAGGTGTCAATGGAAGGCCAAAAAAATTGTCAAAGACTCCAGTCACCCAAGTCAGACTTTTCTCTCTGCTACCGCTCGGCAAGCGGTACCGGAGCGCCAAGTCTAGGTCCAAAAGGCTCCTTAACAGCTTCTACCCACCCCAAGTCATAAGACTGCTGGACAATTAATCAAATTGCCATCTGAAGTATTTGTATTGTTTTTACGCTGCTTCTCACTGTTAATATCTATGCATAGTCACTTTACCCCTACCTAAATGTACAAATTACCTCGACTAATCTGTACCCCTGCATATTTACTCGGTACCGGTACCCCCTGTATATAGCCTCGTTATTGTTATTTCATTGTAACTTTAAAAAAAACTTAATTTAGTAAATGTTTTCTTAACTCTATTTTCTTAACTGCATTGGGCTTGTAAGCATTTCACTCTAAGGTCTACCTACACCTGTTGTATTCAGCGCATGTGACAAATAAAATTTGATTTGCAATGAAAAACACAGCTAAATGACTGAAGGGGAGGACTGAGGAAACGAAGAGGCTTCTAGAGAACCTTGAAACGGCTAAGATTACATAACGCTTCAAGTGTGCCGGCCTGTGCTTGAGTACTGAGTACTTGAGTACTTGTTTTTCAAAAGAGGTCTTATGAACTTGGTACTGAAGTGGCAATTTAGCCTAGCTACCAGTGTCAGTATTTAACCCATACATCTCTCCTGGTATCTAGGCCTATAGTTAGCAAGACGATCCGTCCTTCATGTGGTCTAGTACTGTGTGTTTAGTGGCCTCACCACAACAGGATGTGGGTCCACCACCTCAATAAACAACCTCTCTATGTGTACAGTAGGCCAGTCCTAAACACTGTTAGTTTGAAGTCTTAACCACCATGGAGCCTTTTTAAAAGAAATTGCTGCTTGCACGGTTTAGAAATCAGGTGGTTGGACTTTGACTAACCTATCGCCATGCGGATGGAATTTGTGCAAGGCGTTTCTCATAGTCTCCTTCTCTTAACACTAAAATTGAAGGTGCTTGTTGGAGAGAGAGCAAGGGTTACATAAACAGTGAGCTTCTAGGAAGTCTTCCGCTCTGCTGTTTTAGTAGTGGTGTGTGGGAGGTGGTTGAGGGAGTGGAGGAGGGAAAGTGTCATAGAGAGGGTGGTGGTAGATGGAGGTGGTTGGTGTTGGTGTTATCTACCATTCGCACCATTTGGAATCGAGTGCTATCTGCTATTGCAGAAGCACTGTGCTAGAGGGCCTTCTGGCGGTCGAAGATTCAACCTGTACTATGAAATGGCCTCCTCCCTCCGCAAGTTAATTCATGTAAAATGATAAATACTACCAAATGTATTTTTGGTCTGTAATGTAACCATTTACTTGACACCTGGAACTGCACACAGATTCATTTGACTTTTAAGCCACTCGTCGAGAGGCCAAACTCTTTGCGGGTTGTGTGTTTTCAAGTTTACACCAAAGCAGCGAATTTGACAGGTATTGTTTTGCGTCACTCCTTCTACAATAACGTTGGCGCATTGTGTCAAAGAGCAGCACAGTCTCTCCCAGGAGAGGCCGGTGCCCCAAAGACACATGTTCCAAAGGCTGTTTTCTCATTGGTCCAGAGAGCTGTCCCTCAGCACAGTTAGCAGACTAGTCAAGAAGTGTGTGCATTTATACTCTCGGGCAGATATCAGAGCAGAACGGGTCGCGGTTAGCTAATTTCTGGGATGATTTAAGCCATCAGTGAATTGGGACTGGTGTTAGGGGATGTGGGGGGGGGGGATATTAACTAGTCGGTTGCTTTTTACAGAAAATGGGCCAGTGTAGAGAGGCTAGTAATAAGCTTAGTCAGACAGCCTGACTCCTGTTGTTTTTCACAATCTAGTCAGTTATTTCTGCCATTTCTATCTCTATGTAGCTGTATTTGTTTCGATGGCATTGGCCATGTACTCCCAAGAGCTATTCAGAACAATGACCAGTTTCCTATGTTAGCGCTGGTGGTGTCTCCTCCGTGGGTTAGCTTAATGGTGTGATGGAGGTTGTTTTGGGAGAAATGGAATCGGGCAACAAACTGGTCTGTTGCGTGTTGAGGAGAGCCAGCCAGCCCAGAAGCCCCTTTGTGGACCAGACCAGGCAGTTTTTCCTGGATCTGCTGAATGGAAAGCCACCATACTGCTGACACCACTAATCCTACTGTCAGATATGGACCATTTCACTCTTTCACCTTCCATCTATTTCTCATCACTCTTTATCTCGGTCTGAATGGGAGCTGTGCTGGCTGTGCTCTAACAGTGGGCCACTCATCTGGTCTAGCAGTCGTCCCCCGTCCCCATTTGAGTGATTGACTGTCAGTGATATTTTGTCTTTGTCTCTCTGGGTGTTCCCCTTTGCTCATGGTGTTCACTGACAGATCAATGTTCTGTCCCTCCTTAATGTGATATGTTGACAATAAACAGAATTCAGTGAAACGTGAATCGTAATTACTTTCATTGTCTTATTCATGTCTGTTGTGAGACACCATATCTGTATCTTTAATTATGGAAGCAGTTGAGAACAAGCTGGAAGTAAAATGGTTAAGACTATTTATTTTCAGAATGTCTTAAGCCAGTGTATGAAAGCGGTATGAGATGGTCTATTGGAACTGGGTGAGAGACTCATGCTCACACAGTCCTGACCTGAGATGAAGGGGGCTGTGAGTTTTCTAGCTATGGTGTTCAGCTGGCCTGGCCTCCCTCCACCATGGCCTGGTCAGGGTGTATCAGAGGTCACAGTGACCTGATAAGCCACAGTGTAGGTAACGCCGCCCTGAGAAAGACTCCAGATGTAGGGCTGGGGCGACATAGAATTAATTTGAATTTACAGTACCAGTCAAAAGTTTAGAGACACCTACTTATTCAAGGGTTTTCCTTAAATATTCAACATTTCTACATTGTAGAATAGTGATGACGTAAAAAAAGTGTTACCTGTTAGTGATCCCTTCGCGCGCCAATCCCTTTAGCGGGATCGATTTGACAACATCCAGTGAAATTGCAGAGCGCCAAATTCAAACTACAGAAATATCAATATTCAAGATTCACGAAAATATAAGTGTAATACATCAAAATAAAGCTTCACTTCTTGTTAATCCAGCCGCAGTGTCAGATTTCAAAAAGGCTTTATGGCGAAAGCAGACCATGCGATTATCTGACAACAGCGCCCCGCATACAAACACATGAAAATAATTTTCAACCAGGCAGGTGGCGACACAAGTCAGAAATAACGATATAATAAATGCCTTACCTTTGAAGATCTTCTGTTGGCACTCCAAAATGTCCCAGAAACATCACAAATGGTCCTTTTGTTCGATAATGTCCTTCTTTATATCCCCAAAATATCCGTTTATTTGGCACGTTTGATTCAGAAATAAACCGGTTCCAACTCGCCCAACATGACTACAAAGTATCTAATAAGTTACTTGTAAACTTGGTCCAAACATTTCAAACAACGTTCCTAATCCAACCTCGGGTATCCTAAAACAAAAATAATCGATACAATTTAAGACGGGGTAAACTGTTTCCAATACCGGATAAAAACAACGTGAAGCGCGTTCCAGTTCACGCGCACCAAACAGTAGAGTCCACATGGAGTGACACTTACAAAGAACAGCCATGCTTCTTCATTTCTCAAAAGAAAAACATCAACCAATTACTAACTACTGTTGATATCTAGTGGAAGCCATAGGAACTGCAACCAGGTTCCTATTAAATAGGGCTTCTTATAGAAAACCATTAGGAAATACTATGACCTCAATTTCTTTCCCCCCTGGATGGTTTGTCCTCGGGGTTTTGCCTGCCAATCAGTACTGTTATACTCGCAGACATTATTGTAACAGTTTTAGAAACTTCAGAGTGTTTTCTATCCAATGCTACCTTGCTATAATTATATGCATATCCTAGCTTCTGGGCCTGAGTAACAGGCAGTTTACTTTGGGCACGCTTTTCATCCGGACGTAAAAATACTGCCCCCTATCCCTAAGAAGTAATTTTTTTTTTTTTAAATCTAAATATATTTGAGATTCTTCAAAGTAGCCACTCTTTGCCTTTGACAGCTTTGCACACTCTTGGCATTCTCTCAACCAGCTTCATGACATAGTCACCTGAAATGCGTTTCAATTAACAGGTGTGCCTTCTTAAAAGTTAATTTGTAGATTTTTTTCCTTAATGCGTTTGATCCAATCAGTTGTGTTGTGACAAGGTAGGGTTGGTATACAGAAGATAGTCCTATTTGGTAAAAGACCAAGTCCATATTATGCAAAAAAAAAAGCTCAAAAAAGCAGAAATGACAGTCCATCATTACTTTAAGACATGAAGGTCAGTCAATCTGGAAAATGTCAAGAACGTCAAGAAGTTTCTTCAAGTGCAGTCACAAAAACCATCAAGCACTATGATGAAACTGGCTCTCATGAGGACCGCCACAGGAAAGGAAGACCCAGAGTTACTTCTGCTGCTGAGGATAAGTTCATTAGAGTTGCCAGCCTCAGAAATTGCAGCCCAAATAAATGCTTCGCAGGGATCAAGTAACAGACACATCTCAACGTCAACTGTTCAGAGGAGACTGCGTGAATCAGGCCTTCATGGTCGAATTGCTGCAAAGAAGCCACTACTAAAGGACATCAAGAAGAAGAGACTTCCTTGGGCCAAGAAACACGAGCAATGGACATTAGACCGGTGGAAATCTGTCCTTTGGTCCAAATGTAAGATTTTAGGTTCCAACCGCCGTGTCTTTGTGAGACGCAGAGAAGGTGAACGGATGATCTCCGCATGTGTGGTTCCCACTGAAGCATGGAGGAAGAGCTGTGGGGGTGCTTTGCTGGTGACACTGTCAGTGATTTATTTAGAATTCAAGGCGCACTTAACCAGCATGGCTACCACAGCATTCTGCAGTGATACGCCATCCCATCTGGTTTGGGCTTAGTAGGACTATCATTTATTTTTCAACAAGACAATGACCCAACACACCTCCAGGCTGTGTAAGGGCTATTTGACCAAGAAGGAGAGTGATGGAGTGCTGCATCAGATGATCTGGCCTCCACAATCACCTGACCTCAACCCAATTGAGATGGGTTGAATGAGTTGAACCGCATAGTGAAGGAATAGCAGATGCAAATGCTCAGCATATGTGGGAACTTCTTCAAGATTGTTGGAAAAGCCTTTCAGGTGACTGTCATGAAGCTGGTTGAGAGAATGCCAAGAGTGTGCAAAGCAAAGGGTAGCTACTTTAAATAACTATTTTGTTTACTACATGATTCCATGTGTTATTTCATTGTTTTGATGTCTTCGCTATTATTCTACAATGTAGAGAATAGTTTAAAAAAAAGAAGACCTTGAATTAGAAAGTGTGTCAACTTTTGACTGGTACTGTATATTTTTGCTTCTCATGCTTCTCGTTCTCATGGTTTGAGGCCTCACGTGCTAAAACAAAATGTTGTCTATTTAAAATATTCAGTGATGGAAAATGGTCCAACTTGCCATTTTGAATGCAATGTAGCTGATACAGTTCACTGTTACATCAGCCTCAAAGGCCTACATCGTTGGATGGTAATAATTTGTGGTGTTACACACACACACTCCTTTAAATAGCACCACATGTGTAGCCCACCCCCCACATTCCCATTAATGTGTGAGAGGAAGCATTTGGGGTGTGCCTGCCTTGCAGCGACTGAGTAACAGCCACCCAGAGTGTGGTCCTCTAACAGCCCCTCTGCTATCCAGGCTGGGGGACAAGAATACAGGGTGGGTGACACTGACCTTGTCTGTTGACCTCACCCTCCTCATCTCCCTACAGGCCTCCACTCTCCCCTGGTGTATGGTTGGATGGGTGGGGTTTGGGGTGTATAGGCAGGGTGTGAGAGGGGGTGAGGGCCACGGTGTGGGCTGACAGCCACAGTTCTATTGTGCATGGGGGCCTGGTTACTGTTTGTTCAGAGCTGTGTGAAATGTCTGCCTATTTCCCCTCCCCCCCATTACATTCTTGCCATCTTAGCTGCTTGACTGGAGAGGAGCTGGCTACTTCCCTGGGGCGTTTTTGTCACTTCATAGCATAGTTACCCTTGTCTGGTTCTCTTCCACAAAGTTACGTGGCATTTCCTCTAGATCCGTTCTTGTGTGGTGAGTAGCGATCCATTAAGTGCTGCACTGTGTTCAAATGCCCCCAGGGAAAGAGAAAAGAATGAGCTGCACTGTGTGATATTTGGAACTCCTTTTGGAAGTCCCCCACAGCTATTGTGTTTCTACGATCTCTTGTGTTTTTAAAAGCCTAAAGATGAGAGAAATCAGGCAAGTAGAAATACTCAATGTGGGCCTCCTGAGTGGCGTAGTGCTAGCTGTGCCACTAGAGATCCTGGTTCGGGTCCAGTCTCTGTTGCAGCCGGCCGCGACCGGGAGACCCATGGGGCGGCGCACAATTGGCCCAGCGTCGTCTGGGTTAGGGGAGGGTTTGCTGGCAGGGATGTTCTTGTCCCATCGCGCTCTAGCGACTCCTGTGGCGGGCCGGGCACAGTGCATGCTGACTTCGGTTGCCGGTGTTTCCTCTGACACATTGGTGCAGCTGGCTTCCGGGTTAAGCGGGCATTGTGTTAAGAAGCAGGCTGGGTTGAGTTTCTGAGGACGCACGGCTCTCGACCTTCGCCTCTCCTGAGTCCGTTCAGTAGTTGCAGAGATGGGACGACTGTAACTACCAATTGGATACCACAAAATTGGGGTGGAAAAGGGGGTAAATAAAATAACTAATACTCAATGTGATCATGCTAGCGTAACCATGGCAGGCTCAGTTGGACCATTTTATTTTTGTTCTATTCAAAGGGATGGACAAATGGTGGCAGCTATCTTAACATTCTCATCCACTCATCCCAATTGTAGGAACTATTAATGTTGACAACTAGAAAACAAAAGTTGCAGCTGAAACATTGTTGCAAATAGAAAGTAGTATTAATGATTAGCCTACAACGGAAATATAATTACTAGAACAGGCAAAGCCCATCAGTAATTCTATTTTATATGGATAACAATGGGCTACTCCTGTAATATTATAAAAAGTTCTAAATCCTAATTTCCCCCTGTATTTCTGTGTCATCAGAGAATGGATACCAGTGGTGGGAAAGTGCTGGAGTCTGCCGATGACATCCAGGAGCGTCGGCAGCAGGTGTTAGACCGCTACCGGCGCTTCAAGGAGCTGTCGGGTGTGCGCCGGCAGAAGCTGGAGGACTCCTACCGTTTCCAGTTCTTCCGCCGCGATGCCGATGAGCTGGAGAAGTGGATCCAGGAGAAGCTGCAGATCGCCTCCGATGAGAACTACAAGGACCCCACCAACCTCCAGGTCAGTGCTGATGGATAGGAAGCCAGTTGAGGCTAATAAAATAAATTATGACTTGGACTTGGGTGGAGCTGTAAACAGGGCATAGAAAAAAAGTGAATACTGAAGTTAAGATCCTGATTTGATTGACCTTTATGATGCACAAGCCACTTGTTGTGAATTTACTGGCTTTAAGGCTTGCCAGTGGCCATTCAAAACGAAACAGCGTGGCCATAAAACCACACACACAGAATTATCAGTACGTCATAAAACCCTCTTTGCTGTGACCCTTGGCCAGGTATGTCTGTCCTGTCCACTAGTCTTTGTGCCACGCTAACTTGCCTCCTCCCCCACAGGGCAAGCTCCAGAAACACCAGGCCTTCGAGGCGGAGGTGCAGGCCAACGCTGGGGCCATCATCAAGCTTGACGAGACTGGCAACCTCATGATCTCCGAGGGTCACTTTGCCTCTGAAACCATCCGCGTAAGACACACACATACACACAGTCCGCTGAGCTATATGCTTAACCAAGATGGAACTACACAATCTACCCTTTTTAACCCAATCATGTCTGGTTCAGTCCTTCACGCCCTACCGGACTTTCCAGAGACCCATAGTCTCAAGTTTCAATATGGCGGAGTATATAAAAGTAGGTGCTTGAGTGCTGTCGACCTCCTGGCTCTTCTGTTTCTCTCACTTTTAGGTTCCACTCCACTTCTGTCAGATCCATTGTTCTGTTCTGTTTGTTGTGTGGTTATGCGATATTTAAGAATACCTAATGAAAAGTGCATGATTTGTGTGACCTAAAAGGAACATTTTGTTCCATTGATAAGCACTTATCTTGGTCTCAAACTACAACCTCAGCAAGTACTGGGCCCATATTCATAAAGAGTGTAGGAGTGCTGATTTAGGATCAGTTTGAACTTTTGGATCATATTGAACAAGATCACTTTGACAGGGTGGCCTGATCCTAGGTCAGCACTCCTTCCGTGAGATGCGTTATGAACACAGGCCCTGATTTCCCATAATGTATAAGGCTATATTGACAGAGGGGACCTGATCCTAGATCAGCACGGCCTACTCTGAGAGGCTGATTATTGGTCTTGGATCAGCTTCCATTCCATGGTGCAAATTGTCTCCCTTTCTGCCCAAACAGACTCGTCTGGAGGAGCTGCACCGTCTTTGGGACCTGCTGCTGCAGAAGACCAAGGAGAAAGGTGTTCGTCTGCTGCAGGCCCAGAAGCTGGTGCAGTACCTGCGCGAGTGTGAGGATGCCCTGGACTGGATTTGTGACAAGGTCAGTGTCTCAACCTGTAGTCACACACACACACATATCTACTGGAGGCCATGGCCTAAACCATGTCTACAGGACCCTAATAGACAACATGGCCTTACCCTAAATCATGTCCAACAGGAGACCATTGCCATAGGACCCTAAAGACAACCTATCCTAAACATTAGCCTCCCTAAACCATGTGTACAGGATCCTACTAGATAACCTATCCTAATCCAAAGCCGTGTTTAACAGGAGGCCATGGCCACCTCGGAGGAGCTGGGCCAGGACTTGGAGCATGTGGAGGTGCTCCAGAAGAAGTTTGAGGAGTTCCAGACGGACCTGGCGGCTCACGAGGAGCGTGTGAACGAGGTGAACCAGCTAGCGGGCAAGCTGAGCCAGGAGTCTCACCCCGAGGCGGAGCTCATCGTCCGCAAGCAGGAGGAGGTGAACGCCGCCTGGCAGAGGCTCAAGGGCCTGGCGCAGCAGAGGCAGGGCAGGCTGTTTGGAGCCGCCGAGGTGCAGCGCTTCAACAGGTATGTCCAGGACTGACTGTTGTGTGAGTTTTTTGGAGTGTGGGTGTCTGTGATAGAGAAGCCACAAAAGACCTGAGAGAATCAAGAAATTTTGATTTCTGACTGGGTGTATGTGTTATGTGGCCTCCAGGGATGTGGACGAGACCATCAGCTGGATCAAGGAGAAGGAGCAGCTCATGGCGTCCGATGACTTTGGCCGGGACCTGGCCAGCGTTCAGGCCCTGCTGCGCAAGCACGAGGGCCTGGAGAGAGACCTGGCTGCCCTGGAGGACAAGGTCAACACTCTGGGGGGAGAGGCTGAACGTCTGCAGCAGACCCACCCCCAGAACGCTTCCCAGATCCACCTGAAGAGGGACGAGCTCATCACCAACTGGGAGCAGATCCGCACGCTGGCCGCTGAGCGCCACGCCCACCTCAACGACTCCTACAGGTTGGTACCACTCTGGCTGCCCTAACAGTGAACACTGTAGCTTTACTGTGTCAACACCGTAACGTTACTATGTCACTACCATACCGTTATTGTAACACCACTGTGCTCTACACAGCGACCACCCAACAATAGCATGGTCAAACAACTCCTATATCAGCCATTTGGGCCCTGTTTAGTTGAAAGTATGTAGAACCCTCTCTGACTGTCTGTGTGTTTGGCCCCCTGCAGGCTGCAGCGCTACACTGCAGACTTCCGTGACCTGACCAGCTGGGTGACGGAGATGAAGGCCCTGATCAATGCTGACGAGCTGGCCAATGACGTGGCCGGAGCCGAGGCTCTCCTCGACCGCCACCAGGAGCACAAGGTACAGAAACACACTGAAATTAATTAACTTTATTTTAGCAGTTGAAAAGTACATTTTCTTAGATCTTCAATCGGTGATGCTCGTTTTTCCTCCAGTGTTGCTGATGTTTACTGTGTGTGGTCCTTAGGGTGAGATTGATGCCCATGAGGACAGCTTCAAAGCCACGGACGAAGCCGGTCAGGCCCTGCTCAACACCGGACACTACGCCTTAGAGGAGGTCAAGGAGAAGGTAGGACTGGTCTTTCTGTCTCCCGTTGTTTCTGTCCTTGGTTTTGGCTTCATACTTTTAACATGGATTTCCACACAGATTCATTGATCCTCCTTTTACCTTGTTTATTTTTATGTGTAGCTGGGTGTCCTGACTGAAGAGAAGGAGTCTCTGCTGGAGCTGTGGGAGGTGCGCAGGCAGCAGTACGAGCAGTGCATGGACCTGCAGCTCTTCTACAGGGACACAGAGCAGGTCGACAACTGGATGAGCAAGCAAGAGGTATATCCATCGTCACACAATAATAATAAACAATATACTCACCCCCAAAAAATTCTCAAATGGTGGGGTGTGTGATCCTAATAAGTAAGTATGCTTTTTCGTGTATGTCCAGGCTTTCCTTCTGAACGAGGACCTTGGTGACTCTCTGGACAGCGTGGAGGCCTTGCTTAAGAAACACGAGGACTTTGAGAAGTCCCTCAGCGCCCAGGAGGAAAAGATCACTGTGAGTACCTGTCCTAGCCATAACCATAGATCTAGAATCTGCTTTCATTCCTCAAATCTTGAACTTAACCACTGACCTCTTTCTCTTTAGGCCCTGGATGAATTTGCCACCAAACTGATCCAGAACAACCACTATGCCAAGGAGGATGTTGCTACTCGTAGAGATGCTGTAAGTACAGACAGGAAACATTCTGCACATACACATGAATACGATAAGGACCGTAATGTGTCCTATGTTTGCAGCACTTTGAACTCTCTGTCTGTTTATATCATATTCTGGGTGTTAGGGATGACATTTTATACACATCTGTGTTCCCCCCTGTAGCTGCTGAGCCGCCGCAACGCCCTGCACGAGCGTGCTCAGTCACGCCGCGCCGCTCTGGAGGACTCGTTCCACCTGCAGCAGTTCTTCCGTGACTCGGACGAACTCAAGAGCTGGATCAATGAGAAGATGAAGACGGCCACCGACGAAGCCTACAAGGTACGGATGGAACCAATGTTTCTTAGCTAGCTACTTTAGCTAGCTACTTTACAGTGGTATACTTTAGCTAGCTACTTTTGTAATGGGGTTTCAGTGCTCAACATGGCTTTCTCCTAGACTGCTACGAGATCCCATTAGGATGCAGTACCACCGTGAACCACATAGATTCTTATTCACAGTACGCTGGCCAAATAGCAACACGTTCCTTACACCATCTCTCTGCTCTTTCTGTTGTCCCCAGGACCCGTCCAACCTGCAGGGCAAGGTCCAGAAGCACCAGGCCTTCGAGGCGGAGCTGTCAGCCAACCAGAGCCGCATCGATGCTCTGCAGAAGTCTGGCCAGGAGCTCCTAGACGGGAAGCACTACGCCGCCGACGAGGTGTCTGTACGCATGGACGAGGTCAGCTCCCAGTGGAAGAAGCTGCTGGAGGCCACCGAACTCAAAGGTGAGACGACGAGAGTGGAGGAGAGGTGAAGTTCGGATGAAGTGTGTGGCTATTATTATAGCGATCGCCATTTTGTGTTTCCCTCAAGTGGAAGTAGTACAAAATGGCGGCAATGCTAGTGAATAGACGCGGCAAAAAGGTCAATGGAATGCAGATCGTGGAGGATATATGAAGGACGCCAGATTGGTGCACATTCAACAAGTCTGATCTAACAAAGTGGTTATTCGTCAAATCCGTCGTGATTGATGCCTTGTAACACGCCCACAATGTGGTTACTAAAATCTGGTTTGGATATATTTGGCTGGTTTTTCTGCATAACATTTTAGAAGTAGTCACTTTTCAGGTTTAGAAGAAGTGACTGCTAAATGCTAACACTCGTTCGTGTAGCTGGTAGCGTAGGTAGCTAAGCTCTTAAGAGTGTTCGGCCAGTAACCGAACGTTTGCTGGTTCGAATCCCCGAGCTGGCAAGGTGGAAAAATCTGCCATTCTTCCCTTGAGCAAGGCAGTTAACCTCCATTAACAACTGCTCCCCGGGTGCCGGTGACGTGGATGTCGATTTAAGGCAGCCCCCCGCACCTCTCTGATTCAGAGCGGTTGGGTTAAATGCAGGAGACCCATTTTTGGTTGAATGCATTCAGTTGTGCAACTAGCTAGCTTAGAGAAATCGGTGGTGGTAAGTCGCTTTTAACTAATGCAGTTGATTGGTGACGATGACATGAACATGTATTGGGGTTGACATCCATACAAGCATTATACTCCGATTGTTACCTCATAGTGTGAAATACACATATTAACAATAGCCTATATGTAGGCTCATTTTTCTGTGGGGGCAATGAGGAGATTTGAGATCTTTCCCACACACATTTCCATGGCATTTACATTATTTTGGATGAGCTTCATTGACTTCTACCGCATCTATTGGAGAGTAACGTTTCAAAGTGAAGGTGCTTTTGTTATCTTGTAATTTGACTAGCTGTTAGTTACTAGACAAGGTAATTTTGGCGCCCCAAGATTTGAAACAAAACCTTTGAACCTTTTTTTAAGGAGGAAGGGTATTTCTATCTTAATTTCAACCACTCCTAAACTGCTCCTCACCATGCTTTCCTCTTCCCCAGGCATCAAGCTGCGCGAGGCCAACCAGCAGCAGCAGTTCAACAGAAACGTGGAGGACATTGAGCTGTGGCTGTATGAGGTCGAGGGCCACCTGGCGTCAGATGACTACGGCAAGGATCTGACCAGCGTCCAGAACCTGCAGAAGAAGCACGCCCTGCTGGAGGCTGACGTGGCTGCCCACCAGGTAAAGGGCTTGTTTGACATTGCAGTCGACAGTGCAGGCAACTGTTGACTGATCTAGACGTCGCCTTGCATCATATATAGCTACTTATTATAATTTCTGGGTCAGTAAGTCACAATTTACCCACGATGCACCACAGTTTTGATCTGCTCGAACGCGCTCAGTGACTTCCATATCACCACAAGATAACTGACTGAAAGCTACCAGGTAACTGGAGAACAACATCACCAGCAGCCTCCAGGTCAGATGTTTTCAGACCCAAAAAGTGAACTACTTAGACACTGTTGCATTTACCCACTGGGACTAGCTGCTAGACATTGTATCTCCTCATAAGAATCCCATCCATGCCTGGTGGTTTCAAGCGACAGCTGATCTGTGTGTCTTTTGATTGTCAGGCACAAATAAACTCAGATTCTATGCATGGGAGCTGCCACTCCAAGTAGCCTCCATAGCCTGGTTGCAGTGACATCATTATGGTCTATAATATTCAGGCATTCAAATAGTTGTGTTGACTTAAGCGGTCTGGCTGCGCACAAGGTAAGACTGGCTGACTGACTTAAGGCGTCGGCATGATTTGGTTCGGCTGACACCTAGGCGGACTGAACTAGTGTGCTCGCAAACTCCCTTAAAATTACCTTCCCTTTAAAAACGCGAAAAAGCGTCAATAGTACTGTTTCTTCGTCTTGAGACGCCACAGCGTCTCATTCATTGACGTTTTTGGAGAGAAGATCTTTGTCGCACAATTTTACACCTATGATGGGTATAGTATTTCTCAATTGAAAACGGTTGCATGAGAACGATTAGTCTATCGTTGAATGTCAACACGCTTCATTGAAGTATCCCTACTGTTGACCAATCACCGACGAAGGGATGTAGACTTCTGCTACATACTTCGGCATCCCTCAAGAAAAAAATGTAGTGTGCGAGAACAGCTGAGAAAACCCTTGCCGAAGACCAAAACGAACAAAAAAGTCACAATGTCGTCATACTATATGCATGAACTGTTTCAGATCCGAAGCCTTAACTGCCACCAGGTAGTTAGTTGGCTGACTGACTGACTTTCCCTCTCTCTCCAGGACCGCATCGACGGCATCACCATTCAGGCGCGTCAGTTCCAGGAAGCCGGTCACTTTGACGGCGACAACATCAAGCGCAAGCAGGAGGCGCTGGTGGCGCGCTACGATGCCCTCCGCGACCCCATGGCCGCCCGCAAGCAGAAGCTGTCAGACTCCCTGCGGTTGCAGCAGCTCTTCAGGGACGTGGAGGACGAGGAGACCTGGGTCCGGGAGAAGGAGCCAATCGCCGCCTCCACCAACCGGGGAAAAGACCTGATCGGCGTCCAGAACTTGCTGAAGAAGCACCAGGCCCTGCAGGCGGAGATCGCCGGCCATGAGCCCCGCATCAAGGCCGTCACCCAGAAAGGAGAGGCTATGGTGGAGGAAGGTGAGTTGTTTCGTAGAAACGTGAATAGGTCCTACTGTCACCTTTTTTCAACTGTTCACCTTTTCACTATCTAGCAGGTTTGGGTCAATTTCAATTCAGTTAATTATAGTTTACTTCCTGAATTGACTGAATTGAAATTAATTGTCCAAGCCCTTTCACCATGATGCCAATGGTGACTTTAAAACAGTTAGAGTTTAATGGCTGTGATAGGAGAAAACAGGATGGTTGAACATTGTAGTTACTCCACAATACTAACCGAATTGACAGAGTGAAAAGAAGGAAGCCTGTCCAAAAAAATGTGTCCTGTTTGCAACAAGGCACTAAAGTAATACAGCCAAACATTTGTTAGGTTTGTGGAAAATCCAATACAAAACATTACTGAGTACCACTGTTCATATTTTTAAGCATAGTGGTGGCAGTATAATGTTATGGGTATGCTTGTAATTGTTAAGGACTGAGGAGTTTTTCAGGATAAAAAAGAAACTGAACAGAACAAAGCACTGGCGAAATCCTGGAGGAGAACCTGGTTCAGTCTGCTTTCATGGAGACACTGGGAGAGGAATTTGCCTTTTAGCAGGACAAAACCCTAAAACACAATGGTAAATCTACACTGTTGCTTACCAAGAAGACAGTGAATGTTCCTGAGTGACCGAGTTACAGTTTTGACTTAAATCTGCTTGAAAATCTATGGCAAGCAGTGGCAATTTTAGCATGTAAATCTTGGTGGGGCAAACGTAAAAAAACATTTTTTAGATGCATGCCAGCAAAGCCACTAAACAATACATTAATTGCACTATAACGGTGACAAACGGTGCCCACAATATGTTAAGGCCTACATAAAGCTGTCCCAACAGCAGAGCTTTCTTTTCAGCACCATGCAGTGAATCCTTACCACTGCTACACCTGGCTATCAGCGAAGCCTTTCATTCAACCTCATTTATTGCCTTTAAAAAAAACATAGCTTATGCCTGACTTAAACAAATGTGGTTTCTACTGACAATTGAGATGTACAAGCTATGGCATAAGGGAACAATGAGCTGATAAGAGGGAGTCCCTAATTTTGATTAAGACATATTAATGAGTGTGCTAGGACAAACAGTCTATATAACTACAGTAGCAGTCAGAAGTTTGGACACACCTACTCATTAAAGGGTTTTTCTTTTCTTTTTACTATATATATAATAACCAAAAAAGTGTTAAACAAATCAAAATATATTTTAGATTCTTCAAATTAGCCACCCTTTGCATGGACAACAGCTTTGCTCACTCTTCGCATTCTCTCAATCAGCTTCCTGAGGTAGTCAACTGGAATGCCTTTCAATTAATATGGCTGCAAGCCCGGTGTCGGTACACATATGACAACAGCCAGTTCAAGTGCAGGACGCGAAATTCAAAAGATCTTTTTTTGAAATATTTAACTTTCACACATTAACAAGTCCAATACAGCAAATGAAAGATAAACATCTTGTGAATCCAGCCAACATGTCCGATTTTTAAAAATGTTTTACAGCGAAAACACCACGTATATTTATGTTAGCTCACCACTAAATACAAAAAAGCACAGACATTTTTCACAGCACAGGTAGCTTGCACAAAACCAACCAAACTAACCAAGAACCAACCAAACTAACCAAGAACCAACCAAACTAACCAAGAACCAACCAAACTAACCAAGAAACAACTTCATCAGATGACAGTCTTATAACATGTTATACAATAAATCTGTTTTGTTCGAAACATTTGCATATTTGAGGTATAAATCATAGTTTTACATTGCAGCTACAATCGGAAATAGCACCGAAGCAGCTAGAACAATTACAGAGACCAAATTAAAATACCGAAATACTCATCATAAAACATTTATGAAAAATACATGGTGTACAGCAAATGAAAGACAAACATCTTGTGAATCCAGCCAATATTTCCGATTCTTTAAGTGTTTTACAGCAAAAACACAATATAGCATTATATTAGCTTACTACAATAGCCAACCACACAACTACATTGATTCAAGGCAACAGTAGCGATAGCGACAAATCCAGCAAAAGATATTAATTATTTCACTAACCTTCATAAACTTCATCAGATGACAGTCCTATAACATCATATTACACAATACATATATGTTTTGTTCGAAAATGTGCATATTTAGAGCTGAAATCCGTGGTTATACATTGTGAAAACGTAGCAAATATTTTCCAGAATCTCTGGGTATATTTCTGACACTCACCTATTCTGACCAAATAACTAATCATAAATGTTACTAAAAAATACTTGTTGTACAGCAAATGATAGATACACTAGTTCTTAACCTGTTGAGGATGGGGGCGCTGTTGTGACTATTTATGCTAATCGTGTAATTTTTTAAACGGCTTCCCACAAAATTCTTGATCGTACAATATGCATATTATTATTATTATTATTGGATAGAAAACAGTCTATAGTTTCTATAGGAGTTGAAATTTTGTCTCTAAGTGGAACAGAGCCCATTCTACAGCAATTTCCCTGACATGAGTCAGATTTCAGAAATGTTGGCCCCTGATCTGGAGTCAGTTAAAAGGGCACTGTTATTGCTATGAGTATACGGACACTGCTTACGTCTTCCCCTGGATGCCTTTACGTGATGACGATTTGAATGGGGTCGATTGCGCGTTCACAGGCACTATAAATTAAAAAAACCTGTAGCTAGCAAGTCTTTTCTTGCTGCGTAATGCGCCTGGAGGACATCGACCCGCACTTGTTCCAAGCATTAGTGGAGGGAGTAATATTACTCTGGTCATGTTTCTACTCGTTATGGGAGTTAAAAACATCATAAGGTAGTTAATTTAAAGCGTTTTATAGCTATTTATATCCGTTTAGTGCGATTTTGGGACATTTATTTCTGAAACGCTGTGAATTGCTGGGCACGCTTCCAGTTCATCCCGAACGCAGTTGGCATTTCCACATGGCAAGAGGACAGCTTTCCACCAAAAGACGATTGGACCCAAGAAAGGATCCTTTGCCCAAGATACTGATGGAAGAACAGCTCAAAGTAGGACATTTTTATTATGATAAATCGTGTTTCTGTCGAAAAATGTTAGTGGCTTAGGACGCCATGTTTTTTGACGTAGCTTCGCTTGGCGCAAACTGTATTGAAAAGTAAGGATAATTTAAAAAATGTAATTCCGCGATTGTATTAAGAATTAAATTGTCTATCAATCCCTGTCCACCCTATATTTTTTAGTCACGTTTATGTGTATTTATGTATAAGAGTAGATCACTGTCTAATATGGCGCACGGACATTTTCTCACCAGCTGGGCTACATTTCACATTGTCTAACCATGATTTTGGTGGCTAAATATAAACATTTTCGATCAAACTCTATATGGATTGTGTAATATGTTACAGGAGTGTCATCTGAAGAATTCTGAGAAGGTTAGTGAAAAAATTAATATATTTTGGCGATGTTGACTTTTATCGCTCACTTTGGCTAGAATCAATGCTGGGCTGCTATGTGCTATGTGCTATGCTAATATAACGATTTATTGTGTTTTCGCTGTAAGACACTTAGAAAATCTGAAATATTGTCTGTATTCACAGGATCTGTGTCTTTCGATTAGTGTATGCTGTGTATTTTTACGAAATGTTTGATGATTAGTAAGTAGGTAAACACGTTGCTCTATGTAGTTTTTCTAGTCCATTTGTGACGGTGGGTGCAATTGTAACCTATGCCATCTACCTGAAATATGCACTTTTTTCTAACAAAACCTATCCCATACCATAAATATGTTATCAGACTGTCATCTGATGAGTCTTTTTCTTGGTTAGGGGCTATAAATATCTTAGTTTAGCCGAATTGGTGATAGCTACTGGTGTTGGTGGACAAATAAAAGATGGTGGATTATGCTAATGTGTTTTTAGGTAATAGATGTACATCTTTACATATTGTGTCTTCCCTGTAAAACATTTTAAAAATCGGACATGTTGGCTGGATTCACAAGATCTGTGTCTTTCATTAGCTGTATTGGACTTTAATGTGTGAAAGTTAAATATTTAAAAAAAATATTTTTTTTGAATTTCGCGGCACTGGTTTTTCAGTGGGGGTGGGGGGGGAGTGCCGCTAGCGGCACCCTCATCCTAGACAGGTTAAAGCAATCGCCGTGTTAGAATTCTAAAAATAACTTTAGTACGACATGCAGCTTACGTTATAGTGAGACAGCGCCAAAAATCAAGGCGGAAAACACAACAACACATTTTCGACAGAAATAGGAAATAACATCAAATGGGTCCTACTTTTGTTGAGCTTCCATCAGAATCTTGCACAAGGGGTCCTTCGTCCAGAACAATCGTTGTTTGGTTTGAGAATGTCCTTTTTCCCTCTCGAATTAGCAAGCAAAACTTGCCAAGTGGCGCGAAGCTGTCCACCGTGAACAAACGCAGAGAACTGAACACGCCAAAACTCCCGAAAAAATTTCAATAATCTGATTAAACTATATTGAAAAAACATACTTTACGATGATATTGTCACATTTATCAAATAAAATCAAAGCCGGAGATATTAGCCGTCTAAAACAAAAGCTTTTCAGAAGCCAATGCTGATGTACTTCCTGCGCCTTCCTGAACAAAGGAATTTGGGGTTCCAAGCTCTCTCTTTTGACCATAGAAATAGCTATACACTCCATTTCACCTCTCACAGCCTATTGACATCTAGTGGAAGGCGTATGAAGTGCATGTATACTAATAGATTTCAAGCAAATGATTAGGGAGGCCCTGGAACAGAGCTTCGATTTCAGATTTTTCACTTTCTGACAGGAAGTTTGCTGCAAAATGAGTTCTGTTTTACTCACAGATATAATTCAAACTGTTTTAGACACTTGAGAGTGTTTTCTATCCAATAGTAATAATAATATGCATATTGTACGAGCGAGAATTGAGTACGAGGCCGTTTGAAATGGGTACCTTTCATCCAAGCTACTCAATACTGCCCCTGCAGCCATAAAAAGTTAACAGTTGTGCCTTGTTAAACGTTAATTTGTGATATTTCTTTCCTTAATGCGTTTGAGCCAATCAATTGTGTTGTGACAAGGTAGGGGTGGTATACAGAAGATAGCCCTATTTGGTAAAATACTAAGTCCATATTATGGCAAGAAAAGCTCTAAAAAGCAGAAACGACAGTACATCAATACTTTAAGACATGAAGGTCAGTCAATCTGGAAAATGTCAAGAACGTCAAGAAGTTTTCAAGTGCAGTCGCAAAAAGCATCAAACGCTATGATGAAACTGGCTGTCATGAGGACTGCCACAGGAAAGGAAGACCCAGAGTTACCTCTGCTGCAGAGGATAAGTTCATTAGAGTTACCTGCCTCAGAAATTGCAGCCCAAATAAATGCTTCAGAGTTCAAGTAACAGACACATCTCAACATCAACTGTTCAGAGGAGACTGTGTGAATCAGGCCTTCATGGTTGAATTGCTGCAAAGAAACCACTACTAAAGGACAACAACAAGAAGAGACTTGCTTGGGCCAAGAAACACGAGCAGTAGACATTAGACGAGTGAAAATCTGTCCTTTTGGTCTGATGAGAACAAATTTTGAGATTTTTGGTTCCAACCGCTGTGTCTTTGTGAGACGCAGAGAAGGTGAACGTATTATCTCCGCCTGTGTGGCTCCCACCGTGAAGCATGGAGGAGGAGGTGTGGGGGTGCTTTGCTGGTGACACTGTTAGTGTTTTATTTAGAATTCAAGGCACACTTAACCAGCATGGCTATCACAGCATTCTTCAGCGATACGTCATCCCGTCTGGTTTGGGCTTAGTCCCACTATCATTTGTTTTTCAACATGACAATGACCTAACACTCCTCCAGGCTGTGTAAGGGCTATTTGACCAAGGAGAGTGATGGAGTGCTGCATCAGATGGCATGGCATCCACAATCACCTGACCTCAACCCAATTGAGATAGTTTGGGATGAGTTGGACCGCAGAGTGAAGGAAAAGTAGCCAACAAGTGCTCAGCATATGTGGTAACTCCTTCAAGACTGTTGGAAAAGCATTCCAGGTGAAGCTGGTTGAGCGAATGCCTAGAGTGTGCAACGCTGTCATCAAGGCAAAGGGTGGCTACTTTGAAGAACCTAAAATATATTTTGATTTATTTAACACTTTTTTGGTTACTACATGATCCCATATGTGTTATTTCAGATTGTTGATGTCTAAACTATTATTCTACAATGTAGGAAATAGTACAAATAAAGAAAAACCCTTGAATGAGTAGGTGTGTCCGAACTTTTGACTGGTACTGTATTTGTTTAGCACTTTTGAAATGTACAGCGACAGAATTCAGAACATGGGCCGTTCTTACAGTATTCTCCCGTTCAACTGTAGGATAAAAGGGGCCATATAACCAGACAATGAAAGCTCTTACAATATTCAATGATTTCTCTAAAACAGGCTATAGGCTACATGTGCACCACCAAGTCAGAACAGAAGTCTAAGTTTTGAGGGGGAAAGGGACAAAATCCTAATAGTGAGGCACATGGGCAACTAACAGCTTACTGCACAACGTACGCTTAGTATTACTTTCTTAGCTACAGTATACATATCTCCCTGGTATATTACATCATTTATGCTGCACCATACAATACATTTTTGGACTCCCCTTGTTGTGCTGTGCTCACTTGAACAGGAAGGTGGTGTGGTGGTCCTTCACATTTTGTCATCATGGTCTGGCATTCTGTGGATTTATGGTGCTTTCAAGACAACTGGGAACTCCGGGAAAAAAACAAGGTTGAATCATGACATCAGTGATCTTCAGGTCAGAGCTCTAGAAAGAGGCCCGAGTTCCCGAATTCTGAGTTGGATGAAACTTTTTTTTTTTCCAGTCGGAGCTCCGAGTTTCCAGTTGTTTTGAACACGGCAGAAGTCATGTTGGATTGACAGCACGGCCAATGTATTCAACCTTTCTGGCCTATGGTGTTGCATGTGAATGTTTATCCTTTTAAAGCTTGGAATAGATACCCTTAAACCCAGAATTGGACCACAGACCCACTCCGTTGAATAGCAGGCTAGTGATTGCTTTGCACTGCTTCCAGTTAGCCACTGATTCCTTCCAAACCACTCACTGTTGAATTTGCGATTTTCAACTTATTGTGTAATGTTTATGTATACTGGCTGATGAGCACCGATACGTTTTATGTAATATTACAGCGATTCAAAAGAATTTGCCAGAAGATTGCCAACTTGATTCATGATGACTGCGTGTCTAGCTTGCTAGCTAAGATTTTGAAAGTATGACGTTCACATGATCAGTCCAATCAAAGCTACGGTAGATATAACATGACTTGACGTCCATTTGATCTGTGGCCAATGACCTTAAGCCTTCCTGGATGGGCACTTCTTTAAAAAAAAATTTTTAAATACATTTTATCCCATTTTCTCCCCAATTTTTGTGGTATCCAATCGCTAGTAATTACAATCTTGTCTCATCGCTACAACTCCCGTACGGGCTCGGGAGAGACGAAGGTCGAAAGCCATGCGTTCTCCGAAGCACAACCCAACCAAGCCGCACTGCTTCTTAACACAGCCTCCAACCCGTAAGCCAGCCGCACCAATGTGTCGGAGGAAACACCGTGTACCTGGCCCCCTTGGTTAGCGCGCACTGCGCCCGGCCCGCCACAGGAGTCGCTGGAGCGCGATGAGACAAGGATATCCCTACCGGCCAAACCCTCCCTAACCCGGACGACGCTATGCCAATTGTGCGTCGCCCCACGGACCTCCCGGTCGCGGCCGGCTGCGACAGAGCCTGAGCGCGAACCCAGAGACTCTGGTGGCGCAGCTAGCACTGCGATGCAGTGCCCTAGACCAATGCGCCACCCGGGAGGCCCTGGATGGGCACTTCTAATGTAAATATATGGCAGGCAGCACCCAGGTGGCTTGAATTTTCAAGCTCTCCCAGTAGACTTTGTGGTGATGTAGTGTCCTCATGAGTGGCACAACTGGAGAACATGACCAATCCCTACACTCCGTATATTCCACTGGCTGCCCCACCACCACAGAAAGCCCTGAGCTAGGCTGAAACACTTGCATTTTGGAGCTGCCTTACTCAAGAAAGCAAAAAAGAGACCATGTTTGTATGCGTCTCTATTGACTCAAAGATGTATTTATTTATTATTATTTGTTTGCTAAACAGGTGGGGCTTAAAACAGGTGGGTTGCCACCAATGGCAAGACCTGGAAAGGGTTGTCTAACAATGATCAACAACCAATTTAACCGAGCTTGAAGAATTTTGAAAAGATTCATGGGCAAATGTTGTACAATCCAGGTGTGAAAAGCTCTTTTGGAAATGTACCCAGAAAGACTCACGGCTATAAACGCTGCCAAAGGTATTGACTCAGGGCTGTGAATACTTATCTAACAAAGATGTTTTATTTTTCATAAATGTTTTACAAATGTTAGTTGTTGACCAAAAAAATGACCAATCCATTTTAATCCCACTTTGTAACACAACAAAATGTGGAAAAGATCTAGGGGTGTGAATACTTTCTTAAGTCGCTGCAAATAAACAACCCCCCCCCTCTCCCTGTGGTCCTCACCAGGCCACTTTGCTGGGGAGGAGGTTAAGGTGAAGCTGGGGGAGCTGAACGGCCGCTGGGACACCCTTAAAGGCAAGGCCGGGCAGCGCAGGCAGGACCTGGAGGACTCACTGCAGGCACAGCAGTACTTCGCCGACGCCAACGAGGCAGAGTCCTGGATGAGGGAGAAAGAGCCCATCGTGAGCAGTCCCGACTACGGCAAGGATGAGGATTCGGCTGAGGCCCTGCTGAAGAAGCACGAAGCCCTGATGTCTGACCTGAGTGCTTATGGCAGCAGCATCCAGGCTTTGAAGGAGCAGGCCCAATCCTGCAGGGTAAGTCTCGAACCCACATTGCATCTTTAGTCTTATCGTGAAATGAATGTGCACCATTTTACAATATTTATAAATGCCTAAACTAGCTAGCTAACATTCTATGAACAATTCAACTATTTTCCCGTCTTTGCAAACATCTGAGAACCAGAGTACCAACAAATTAGTCATTTCTTTATTACTCCTGGTCTATTATAGACACAAATGGATATTTTCATGTTGCTATTGTCTAGATTGCATCTTTTTAAGACTTTTTTTCCTTTCCACCTGCAGCAACAAGTTGCGCCCACCGATGATGAGACTGGCAAGGAGCTGGTGCTGGCCCTCTATGACTACCAGGAGAAGAGCCCCCGTGAGGTCACCATGAAGAAGGGAGACATCCTCACCCTGCTCAACAGCACCAACAAGGTGTGTGTGTGTGTGTGTGCACACATTGTATAACAAAAGAAAGTTACCATCTTAGCGAGATGAACAAAAGCCTTGCTCCAAGCAGGGCCAGGTCCACAAATAACTGCTGCTAGCCCATACCCATGATCAGGCACCTGATGTAGAACGGAAATAATTTGATAGGTTTAAGCAAGATAGTATGAACTGAATGGGATGCATGTTCATCCCTTATGGGGGACAAAAATAACATGTTTGTCTTGTGTGTCTTCTCTCCTGACCTCTCTTGCCTGCTGAAGGACTGGTGGAAGGTGGAGGTGAATGACCGCCAGGGCTTTGTGCCCGCAGCCTACGTCAAGAAGCTAGACCCCACCCAGTCCTCCTCCAGGGAGAACCTGCTGGACGACCAGGGCAGCATCGGCCTCCGCCAGGACCAGATCGAGAACCAGTAAGGGCCTCCTTCTACCTAACCCACTTTCTACCTAACCCACTTCCAAATGACCATCCCTTTCCCACTGTAATTTCTGACTTCTGCTCTTACATGCCCCAGTACTCATCTTCAGTACACTCCTGTAGTTCTTTACCACCTTTTTACCTCTAACTTAGAACTTAACCTGTTAACCCGACTGGTTTGATTAACTGTTTTTTAAAAACAAATGTACGTTCCTATCTTAGCCTAGCTAATTAGCAATTAACCTCTTCAATGTCTCTCTCTCTCCCCCTCCCTCAAATTTTCAGTCTGTTTTTCTTAGTCTCCCTTTAGTCTCTTCCTTATCATAACAGTCCAGTGAGCCAGTAGCACTTCAACTTTTCTGTCACTAACGGCCTTGCCTTTGTCTCTCTCTCTGTCTGTTTCTCTCTATTTCCCTCCCTAACTGCTAATGCCTGCCTGCGCATGTCATGTTTGTGACTGAGTAGGCCGGGGGCAAAGGAGACGTGCAGTGTGTCTGTACGCATGAAGCAGGTGGAGGAACTGTGAGTAGGACCAGAGTGTCCCTCTAGGTGTCGTGTTTGTGAAGCCACCACGCATTCCCACGAGCAACGCAGCCATTGCCATTCCTGCCACTCCCTCAATCAGTACCCATTTCAATGTCGTGGTCCTTGTGACTGGTTCCAGTGCTCTCTCTCTCTCTCTCAACACAAAGGGGATTCTAAAATCTCCATCCTGTAATTTTAGGTACGGCACTCTCCTGGAGCTGGGCGAGAAGCGCAAGGACATGCTAGGAAAGAGCTGCAAGAAGTTCATGCTGTTCCGCGAGGCTAACGAACTGCAGCAGTGGATCAACGAGAAGGAGGGCGCCCTCACCAACGAGGAGGTGGGCTCCGACCTGGAGCAGGTGGAGGTGCTGCAGAAGAAGTTTGACGACTTCCAGAAGGTACGCCGCACACAACGTGGCTGCCGGGGAGTAGGAGAGGGCACTAGCTGACTTACTGTACGTCATCCTTTTAGGCATTAGTAGTGATGAGGGGAAAAATCGATACAGTAGAGTATCAGAATATATCGTCAAAAATATTATTGCAAGTATCGATTCTCTGCTAGATGGGTAATATCAGCTTGCGCTAGTCGGCTGTCAAAACTCTGGTATTTCTGTGGCTTGGCCTCAATCTTGGTGAGCCGACATGTTTTCATTATGACTGATCAAAACTCGTTTTGTCATGGCTCTTTCTTTCCCCTTTGTAGCAGTATCGAAATCGCAATAAATATAGAATTGTGATAAATCGTGATGCATACAGAATCACAATACATATCGTATCGGGACCTATAGTTGAAGTTCGGAAGAGTCATTAAAAGTCGTTTTTCAACCACTCCACAAATTTCTTGTTAACAAATTATAGTTTTGGCAAGTCGGTTAGGACATCTACTTTGAGCATGACACAATTTTTCCAACAATTGTTTACAGACAGATTGTCACTTATAATTCATTGTATCACAATTCCAGTGGGTCAGAAGTTTACATACACTAAGTTGACTGTGCCTTTAAACAGCTGACAGGCTAATTGACATCATTTGAGTCAATTGGAGGTGTACCTGTGGATGTATTTCAAGGCCTACCTTCAAACTCAGTGCCTCTTTGCTTGACATCATGGGAAAATCTAAATAAATCAGCAAAGACCTCAGAAAAAAATTTGTAAACCTCCACAAGACTGGTTCATCCTTAGGAGCAATTTCCAAACGCCTGAAGGTACCACGTTCATCTGTACAAACAATAGTATGCAACACCATGGGACCATGCAGCCGCCATACCGCCCAGGAAGGAGACACGTTCTGTCTCCTAGAGATGAACGTACTTTGGTGTGAAAAGTGCAATCAATCCCAGAACAACAGCAAATGCCCTCGTGAAGATGCTGGAGGAAACGGGTACAAAAGTATCTATATCCACAGTAAAACGAGTCCTATATCAAATCAAATGTATTTATATAGCCCTTAGATCAGCTGATAGCTCAGTGCTGTACAGAAACCCAGCCTAAATCCCCAAACGCAGGTGTAGAAGCACGGTGGCTAGGAAAAACTCCCTAGAAAGGCCAGAACCTAGGAAGAAACATAGGAACCACAACCTTTCTGGCTGTGCTTTGTGTAGATTATAACAGAACATGGCCAAGATATTCAAATGTTCATAGATGACCAGCATGGTCAAATAATAATAACCACAGTAGTTGTTGAGGGTGCAACATGTCAGCACCTCAAGAGTAAATGTCAGTTGGCTTTTCATAGCCGATCATTGAGAGTATCTCTACCGCTCCTGCTGTCTCTAGAGAGTTGAAAACAGCAGGTCTGGGACAGGTAGCACGTCCGGTGAACAGTTCAGGGTTCCATAGCCGCAAGCAGAACAGTTGAAACTGGAGCAGCAGCACGGCAAATAAGTCTTCAATAAAGACTTAGTTGAGACCGAGTCTGCGTCTCTCACATGGGTAGGCAGACCATTCCATAAAAATGGAGCTCTATAGGAGAAAGCCCTGCCTCCAACTTTTTGCTTCGAAATTCTAGGGACAATTAGGAGGCCTGCGTCTTGTGACCGTAGCGTACGTGTAGGTATGTACGGCAGGACCACATTGGAAAGATGGGTAGGAGCAAGCCCAACAAGCATCTCTGTTTTGTCTGAGTTTAAAAGTAGAACGTTTGCAGCCATCCACCTCCTTATGTTTGAAAAACATGCTTCCATTCCAGCGAGGGCAATTTTGTGCTTCACCATGTTTCATTGAAATACACAGCTGTGTGTCATCCGCATAGCAGTGAAAGTTAACATTGTTTTCGAATTACATCCCCAAAAGGTAAAATATATATATATATATATATATATATATATATATATATATATATATATATATATATATATATATATATATATATATATATATATATATATATATATATAGTGAAAACAATAGTGGTCCTAAAACGGAACCTTGAGGAACACCGAAATGTACAGTTGATTTGTCAGAGGACAAACCATCCACAGAGACAAACTGATATCTTTCCGACAGATAAGATCTAAACCAGGCCAGAACTTGTCCGTGTAGACCAATTTAAATTATAAGGTCATTTACCACCTTCACAAGTGCAGTCTCAGTGCTATGATGGGCTCTAAAACCAGACTGAAGCATTTCGTATACATTGTTTGTCTTCAGGAAGGCAGTGAGTTGCTGCAGCTTTTTCATTTTTTTTTTAGAGGAATGGGAGATTCGATATAGGCTGATAGTTTTTTTTATTTTCTGGGTCAAGGTTTTCTGGGTCAAGGTTTGGCTTATTCAAGAGAGGCTTTATTACTGCCACTTTTAGTGAGTTTGGTACACATTTGGTGGATAGAGAGCAGTTTTATTATGTTCAACATAGGAGGGTCAAGCACAGGAAGCAGCTCTTTCAGTAGTTTAGTTGGATTAGGGTCCAGTATGCAGCTTGAAGGTTTAGAGGCCATGATTATTTTCATCATTGTGTCAAGAGATATAGTACTAAAACACTTGAGTGTCTCCCTTGATCCTAGGTCCTGGCAGAGCTGTGCAGACTCAGGACAACTGAGCTTTGGAGGAATACGCAGATTTAAATAAGAGTCCGTAATTTGCTTTCAAATGATCATGGTCTTTTCCTCAAAGAAGTTGATGAATTTATCACTGCTGAAGTGAAAGCCATCCTCTCTTGAGGAATGCTGCTTTTTAGTTAACTTGGCGACAGTATCAAAAATAAATTTTGGATTGTTCTTATTTTCCTCAATTAAGTTGGAAAATAGGATGATCGAGCAGCAGTGAGGGCTCTTTGATACTGCTCGGTACTGTCTTTCCAAGCTAGTCGGAAGACTTCCAGTTTGGTGTGGCGCCATTTCCGTTCCAATTTTCTGGAAGCTTACTTCAGAGCTCGGGTATTTTCTCTATACCAGGGAGCTAGTTTCTTATGACAAATGTTTTTAGGGGTGCGACTGCATCTAGGGCATTGCGCAAGATAAATTTAGTTCCTCAGTTAGGTGGTTAAAACCTCTACCGCTTCTCTCTCCCGGATCCGGGATCCTCCTCATCAAAAAAGCTGACTAGCATAGCCTAGCCTAACGTGACAGGGATATGATATAATATAATTTTCATGAAATCACAAGTCCAATACAGCAAATGAAAGATAAACATCTTGTGAATCCAGCCATCATTTCCAATTTTTAAAATATTTTACAGCAAAAACACTATGTAGTTCTATTAGCTAACCACAATAGCAACAGACTCAACCGCATATTTTCACAATTTTTCTACCGCATAGGTAGCTATCACAAAACCGACCAAATAGAGATATAATTAGTCACTAACCAAGAAACAACTCCATCAGATGACAGTCTTATAACATGTTATAACATGAAAATGTAACATGAAAATTATAACATGAAAATGTGCATATTTAGAGCTGAAAACCGTGGTTATACATTGTGAATATGTAGCATCGATTCACCAGAATGTCCGGAGCTAGTTTGGACACTCACCTAATCTGATCAAAGAACTCATCATAAACTTTACTAAAAAATACATGTTGGACAGAAAATGAAAGATACACTGGTTCTTAATGCAACCGCCGTGTTAGATTTTTAAAAATAACTTTACCATAACAAACAGCTTACGTTATAGCGAGACAGTCCCGCCAAAACGGCGGATAATAGGACTCAACATTTTCCACAGAAATACGAAATGACATCATAAATCGTTCTTACTTTTGCTGAGCTTCCATTAGAATCTTGTACAAGGAGTCCTTGGTCAAGAATAAATCGTTGTTTGGTTTTAGAATGTCCTTCTCTCCTGTCGAATTCGCTCCACAAGGCTAGCCAATGTTGATGACGTTCCCAATTTCTCTTGACGCAGAGAACGGAAAACTCCAAGTCCCATTTAAACGTTAAATAAACTGATGAAAAAACCTACTTTATGATGTTTTTCTAATATGTATCAAATAAAAACAAAGCCGGAGATATTAGCCGTGTATACCGCACGCTTATCATAAGACAATATGGAGGTACTTCCCGCGCCTTGGTAGAGAAATTTGTAAGTCGCTCTGGATAAGAGCGTCTGCTAAATGACTTAAATGTAATGTACATGTAGAAAGGAAATTCTGGACACGTCATTCCAAGAGCTCTTGTTCGACCTCAGATCAAGCTAGACACCCCATTCCACCTTCCACTGCCTGTTGACATCTAGTGGAAGGCGTATGAAGTGCATGCATATCGATAAATATTAGGCAATTGAATAGGCAGGCCTTGGAACAGAGCATCGTTTTCAGATTTTTCACTTCCTGTCTGGAAGTTTGCTGCAAAATGAGTTCTGTTTTACTCACAGATATAATTCAAAAAGTTTTAGTTTTCTATCCAATAGTAGTAATAATATGCATTTTGTACGATCTAGAATAGAGTACGAGGCAGTTTAATTTGGGCACGATTTTTCCCCAAAGTGGAAACAGCGCCCCCATATTGACAAGAAGTTAACTGATTTTTGTCCCCTGACGTCCTTGGGTAGGTAGAGGGAGTCTGGAAGGGCATCAAGGAACCTTTGGGTTGTCTGAGAATTTATAGCATGACTTTTGATGATCCTTGGTTGGGGTCTGAGGAGATTATTTGTTGCGATTGCAAACGTAATAAAATGGTGGTCCAATAGTTCAGGATTATGAGGAAAAACATTAAGATCCACAACATTTATTCCATGGGACAAAACTAGGTCCAGAGTATGACTGACTGTGGTAGTGAGTATGTCCGGAGACATGTTGGTCAAAACCCACTGAGTCGATGATGGCTCCGAAAGCCTTTTGGAGTGGGTCTGTGGACTTTTCCATGTGAATATTAAAGTCACCAAAAATGTAAATATTATCTGCTATGACTACAAGGTCCGATAGGAATTCAGGGAACTCAGTGAGGAATGCTGTATATGGCCCAGGAGGCCTTTTAAACATTAGCTATAAAAAGGTATTGAGTAGGCTGCATAGATTTCATGACTAGAAGCTCAAAAGACAAAAATGTAATTTAAAAAATAAAATTGCAACACCTCTATATCGACATAACCTGAAAGGCTGCTCAGCAAGGAAGAAGCCACTGCTCCAAAACCGCCATAAAAAAGCCAGACTACGGTTTGCAACTGCACATGGGGACAAAGATTGTAATTTTTGGAGAAATGTCCTCTGGTCTGATGAAACAAAAATAGAACTGTTTGGCCATAATGACCATCGTTATGTTTGGAGGAAAAAGGGGGAGGCTTGCAAGCCGAAGAACACCATCTCACCATCTCTCCTGCTTTGCTGCAGGAAGGACTGGTGCACTTTAAAAAATAGATGGCATCATGAGGAGGGAAAATTATGCGGATATATTGAAGCAACATCTCGAGACATCAGTCAGGAAGTTAAAGCTTGGTGGCAAATGGGTCTTCCAAATGGACAATGACCCCAAGCATAATTACAAAGTTGTGGCAAAATGGCTTCAGGACAACAAAGTCATGGTATTGGAGTGGCCATCATAAAACCCTGACCTCAATCCCATAGAAAATTTGTGGGCAGAACTGAATAAGCGTGTGCGAGCAAGGAGGCCTACAAACCTGACTCAGTTACACCAGCTGTCAGGAGGAATGGGCCAAAATTCACCCAGGTTATTGTGGGAAGCTTGTTGAAGACTACCCAAAATGTTTGACCCAAGTTAAACAATTTAAAGGCAATGCTACCAACTTCTGAGTGTATGTAAACTTCTGACCCACTGGGAATGTGATGAAAGAAATAAAAGGTGAAATAAATCATTCTCAACTATTATTCTGACATTTCACATTCTCTTTAAATAAAGTGGTGTTCCTAACTGACCTAAGACAGGGAATTTTTACTCTGATTAAATGTCAGGAATTGTGAAACTGAGTTTAAATGTATTTGGCTAAGGTGTATGTAAACTTACGACTTCAACTGTAAGTATTGTGATATTATCCTATTTGAAAACTGATATGTAAATGTCGTAAGTATTCAGACCCTTTACTAAGTACTTTGAAGCACCTTTGGAAGCTTTTACAGCCTTGAGTCTTGGGTATTACCCTACAAGCTTGGCACACCTGTATTTGGGGAGTTTCTCCCATTCTTCTCTTCAGATCATCTTAAACTCAGATTGGGTGAAGATCATCGCTGCACAGTTATTTTCAGGTCTCTCCAGAGATGTTCAAGTCCAGGCTCTGGCTGGGCCACTCAAGGACATTCAGAGACTTGTCCGAAGCCATTCCTGCGTTGTCTTGGATGTGTGCTTAGGGTTGTTGTCCTGTTGGAAGGTGAACCTTCGCCCCCAGTCTAATGTCCTGAGCGCTCTGGAGCAGGTTTTCATCAAGGATCTCTCTGTACTTTACTCCGTTCATCTTTGCATCGATCCTGACTAGCCTCCCAGTCCCTGCCACTGAAAAACATCCCAACAGAATAAGGCTGTAACGTAACAAATTTGGAAAAATTCAAGGTGTCTGAATACTTTCTGAATGCACTGTACTATATTTTAGACAGTATGAGGGTATTTTCGCATAAGAATCCCATCCATGCCTGGTAGTTCCTAGCAACCGTTAGACTGCTGATCTGTGAGTATTTGTGCCGGTCAATCATTAAAACTAAAATGTTATGTATGAGAGCTGAATGCCGCTGGAGGAGATGGCTGACTTTTTATGGGCTCCTAACCAATTGTGCTATTGGTGTTTTTTCACATTATTTGTAACTTATTTTGTGCATACTGTTTCTGCCACTGTCTCTTATGACCGAAAAGAGCTTCTGGATATCAGTACCGTGATTACTCACCTCGATCTGGACGAAGATTTTTCTTTAACGAGTCGGACGCGAAAAATTTACTTTAGACACTGGACAAGGCCCACATCCCCATAATTGACATGAATAAGAGAGATATCGGGGATGTTGGTCGGGGTGCTTTGTAAGGATCCGATGGCGAGTCGGTAATCTGTTTCTACCATCAGTCCTATTAGCCAACGTGCAACCATTGGATATTAAAATGGATGCACTCCGATCAAGACTACCCAACCAACGGGACATTAAACTATAATATCTTACGTTTCACCGAGTCGTGGCTGAACGACGACATGGATAACATACAGCTATCTTGCCGATGCACGGAAAACTCAGCCAGAACAGCTGCCTCCGGTAAGACAAGGGGTGGCGGTTTGTGTCTATTTGTAAATAACAGCTGGTGCACAAAGTCTAATATTATACAGATCAACATTCACAAGGCCGCAGGGCCAGACGGATTACCAGGACGTGTACTCCGAGCATGCGCTGATCAAGTGTCTTCATTGACATTTTCAACCTGTCCCTGACCGAGTCTGTAATACCAACATGTTTCAAACCACCATAGTCTCCGTGCCCAAGAACATCAAGGTAACCTGCCTAAATGACTACTGACCCATAGCACTCACATCTGTAGCCATGAAGTGCTTTGAAAGGCTGGTCATGGCTCACTTCAACACAACTTCCCTTTCCCACCTTGTCAAAAGGAACACCTATGTGAGAATGCTATTTGTTGACTACAGCTCAGCGTTCAACACCATAGTTCCCTCAAAGCTCATCACTAAGCTAAGGACCCTGGGACTAAACACCTCCCTCTGCAACTGGTTCCTGGACTTCCTGACGGGCCGCCCCCAGGTGGTAAGGGTAGGCAACAACACATCTGTCACGCTGTTTCTCAACACGGGGGCCCCTCGGTGGTGCGTGCTCAGTCTCCTCCTGTACTCCGTTCACCCATGGCCAAGTACGACTTCAACACCAAGTTTCTGACGACACAACAGTGGTAGGCCTGATCACCTGGTGCCAGTATAACAACCTCCCCCTCAATGGGATCAAGACAAAGATGATCGTGTACTACAGGAAAAGGAGGACTGAGCACGCCCCCATTCTCATTGACGGGATTGTAGTGGAGCAGGTTGAGAGCATCAAGTTCCTTGGTGTCCACATCACCAACAAACTATCATGGTCCAAACACACCAAGACAATCTTGAAGAGGGCATGACTACGCCTATTCCCCCTCAGGAGACTGAAAAGATTTGGCATGGGTCCTGAGAGCCTCAAAGTTATACAGCTGCACCATCAAGAGCATCCTGACTGGTCGCATCACTGCCTGGTATGACAACTGCTCGACCTCCGACCGCAAGCTACTATAGAGGTACTGGGCCATACGCACTACCATCACTGGGGCCAAACTTCCTGCCATCCAAGACTTCTAAACCAGGTGATGCAAGAGGGGGGTACCAAAATTGTCAGACTCCAGCCACCCTAGTCAGACTGTTCTCTCTGCTACCGCACAGCAAGTGGTACCGGAACGCCAAGTCTAGGTCCAAGATTCTTCTAAACAGCTTCTACTCCCAAGCCATAAGACTCCTGAACAGCTAATCAAATGGCTTCTCAGACTATTTGCATTATGCTGCTGCTACTCTGTGTTTATTATCTATGCATAGTCACTTTACCTACATGTACACTACCTTTCACAAGTTTGGGGTCAATCTTCCCTGAGCCTGTTCACTGTTGATGTTGAGACTGGTGTTTTGCGAGTACTATTTAATGAAGCTGCCAGTTGAGAATTTGTGAGGCATCTCTTTCTCAAACTAGACACTAATGCACTTGTCCTCTTGCTCAGTTGTACACCGAGGCATCCCACTTTTTCTATTCTGGTTAGAGCTAGTTTGCGCTGTTCTGTGAAGGGAGTAGTACACAGCGCTGTACGAGATATTCAGTTTCTTGGAAATTTCTCACATGGAATAGCCTTCATTTCTCAGAACAATAATAGACTGACGAGTTTCAGAAGAAAGTTATTTGTTTCTGGGCCATTTTGAGCCTGTAATCGAACCAACAAATGCTGATGCCCCAGAGACTCAAATAAACTGGCCTTCCTCAGACTTTCAACTGTGCTAACATAATTGCAAAAGAGTTTTCTTATGATCAATTAGCCTTTTTAAAATGATAAACTTGGATTAGCTGTTTCCAGCTACAATAGTCATTTATAACATTAACAATGTCTATGCTGTATTTCTGATCAGTTTGATGTTATTTTAATGGACAAAAATGTTGCTTTTCTTTCAAAAACAAGGACATTCTAAGTGACCCCGAACTTTTGAACGGTAGTGTACATATTACCGAAATTACCTCGACTAGCCTGTGCCCCCGCACATTGACTCTGTACCGGTACCCCCTGTATTGAGCCTCGCTATTGTTATTTTATTGTAGCTCTTTAATTATTTGTTTTTGTTTATTTGAGTAAATACTTTCTTAACCAACAATGCAGTTTTAAGAAAAATAAGTGTTAAGGGCTTGCCAGTAAGCATTTCACTGTACACCTGTTGTATTTGGCGCACGTGACAAAATTTGATTTGACTCCAATTAGCTTCCATATTCCGGTTGCAGAGCCATTAATAACGTGTGCATACTAGAACACATGGGAATGTGACGTGCACTGCAGTCCTTCTTAGTTTATACCATACCCATCTCGACCAGTACCTTGGTGAATAAAATGTGTGTGAGTTGTGTAGTGACGGTCTTTCTTCTCCTTGCGTGTCCACCAGGACCTGAAGGCCAACGAGTCTCGTCTGAGGGACATCAACAAGGTGGCATCTGAGCTGGAGTCTGAGGGCCTAATGGCAGAGGAGGCACACATGGTCCAAGCTCAGGTAATGTAGCCCGCTAATGCAGAGATATTTCATTTGTCAAAGATGAAAGCCTATGAAGCAATTGTTATTGCGTGAGTATTTGTGTGGAATTATTTTACATTGTTTGAAATATAGCAAAGGTATTCACTTTCCAGGGATACCAGTGTAAAACATTTTTAGCAGAACTTTTCTTTTTTGTTCCAGGAACAAGTAATGGTGGGTTCCGTTCCTGGCAAGGTAAAGACGACTCCTGAGTTTCAATACATTTTGATTTCATTAACAGTATAATGTATCTAGAATGTTTATTTCTGTCACGTATGTAACCCAAATTCCCCTCTTTGTTCCAACAGGATGATACCGACTCCAAAAATGCTTCACCATGGAAGGTAAGAAAGTCTTGACCAATCAACATAGTCTCATGGATATCCAAACAAAGCATTTTGTCTTGTCGTCATTTAAACCTGAGCATGATTGAACTGCATTGGGGTTTTGACACTGTCAAAATATTTGAATCTTGGATTCATGCCCACTAGTTCAGCCCTGTTCATAGGACCTTGCATCAGTTAATGTAAGACGTACTTGTTAACAAACAAGAGATAAACAAATGAATGGAAGACCTGGCACTTACCACTCACCATTCAATATATTCTACTCTATATTTAGAAGTACTCTACTGTTCACTAGCTACTCTAGTGAACCTGTTTGCTTGTTTATAAGGTATTAGTTTCATTGGGTAAACAAAAATGTTAAAGGTAATTTTGACCTGTCTCATTACTGCTAAAACAGGTGAAGACCCATATCAGACACATGTTGACACACCCATAGATGGATTTAGCTAGAAGACGGTATTATATGCATATTTGTTGACGCAGCCTACACATAAACCCAATTATTAACTTTTGCCTTGAGCTGTAGTAACTTAGTCAGCGCTTAAGTTTCCGTCTCCACTGCATGTACGGTGATGGTGGTCATTTTGGTGGTTTTTGGCCTGCTGGTCTTCTATCGCCATGTTGATGTCTTTTGGGCAACAGTGTAAAGACATGGTCTGTCTTTACCCCCTGCTGTGCTAATATAGTTCCTCTCTTGACTGGTGTGGTGTTTTTGTCCCAATCCCCCTCCCTTCCTCCTCCCTTTTCCTGTCCTCCCTTTCTGCTCTTTTTTCACCTTTGATTGTAGAATGTACGCGTGGCTGTTCAAACGACAGCTAACTTTAATACTATCAAGGTAAGATTTTTAAAGACTAGCCCCCCCCCCCCAAATCCCGTCCTCCTCCTCCCTCGCATTTATGTCCTCCTGGCTTGTCTCATACCTGCATCGTGTTCGTTCTGGAGACTAACCCTTTCATCAACGTGGTCATCCTGTGGTTCCATTGTCTTGTCCATCATCGGTCTGGACTCTCTGTCTACAGTCCTTACGTTTTATTTTTGTTCTCATCATGTCGCCGATGTCATTGGATGGCCTTGTCCCTCATTCCTATTTTCATTTGTCTCATCCCGCTCTCCTTTAACCATTATTTGTTTTCGAAATGAAGGATGGCTGGTACAAAAGGCATTGAAATGTGCCTCAACACCATATTTTGTTACCCTAGTGTTTTGCCACTTCTTTCTCCATTGTTTCTCCATCCTGTGTATCGTCATTGACATTCATCCATCTCCCGGTCTGACTTTCCATGTTCCTCGTTACCAACCCCTTTTATCCAACCGCCTCCTTTTACACCAGTCTGTCTGTCAAACACACATGGAGCACAACCTTAATCAATGAGCACTTTACAGATTCACAATTTATATTCACAACTGATATCAGTTTAAGACCCTCATTGCTCAAGATTACCAGGATTGGGCTACATTCCACTGGACTCCATTGTAACTCAGTCAATTCAGAGAAGAGTTAATTTATTAGATGAATTTGTTTTGATTCATTGAGTTGAAATGGAATTTATCCCAACCTGGAAGGATATGCAACCAAGAGTCTATATATCAAATAATATCCTGAAAATAAGTCATTTATCAATTCATTAAAACATTTTAAATTTAAATCGGCTAAATTGGAACACTGGGTTCAAGAAACCTTGGCAAAGGCCTCATGGGAGTTAATTGTATCCCGGAGAAACTCTGTCTAGCTCTGTGATTGGGTGATAACGGTGGTGTGTTTGTAGGAGCTGAACAACCGCTGGAGGTCCCTGCAGCAGCTGGCTGAGGAGAGAAGCAACATGCTGGGGAGTGCCCATGAGGTGCAAAGGTTCCACAGGTACACAAAACACACATCCACAGAAGGCATATGAAGTGCACATACACACTATGTTCAAACAGATGCAGAAAAAACCTGCACATTAAAGTCTGCACACACACATCTGTGTTTAAGGTGACACATGTATTAGCCCATGTAAGTTCCTGATGAAGACCAAGAACACCTCAAAGAGAAAGTTGGTGGACATTAATATTTTAACACACTGAACAAAATGGCTGGTGTGAAATGAAAAACAAAATGGCTGCTTGTTTTCCTCAGGGATGCGGATGAGACCAAGGAGTGGATCGAGGAGAAGAACCAGGCCCTGAACACAGAAAACTACGGCCACGACCTAGCTAGCGTTCAGGCTCTGCAGCGCAAACATGAGGGCTTTGAGAGAGACCTGGCCGCCTTGGGAGACAAGGTGAGCGGAAACACACACACACACACACACGCACACACACACACACACTTTCAGTTGCCATTTAGATCAGCGGATGGTCAGTATTGATCAAAGTCTTGAAGATGAGGTGAGCAGAAACACACGTGCATGCATTTATCTACTGTGTCGATCGTCCTTCTTCAAGAAGATACTGCGTCTCAGTAAGAGCAGGACCATCCAAACACACAGGGACTGAAAAAAGGTTGAAGAATGTAATAACCCTTAGCGGATCTTTGCCTTCCTGTTCCAGGTGAAGTCTCTGGGGGAGACGGCGGAGCGTCTGATCCAGTCCCACCCGGAGGCTGTGGACGACATCCAGGAGAAGTGCACAGAGCTCAACACGGCCTGGAGCAGCCTAGTGGCGCGTGCCGACCAGCGCAAGGACAAGCTGGGCAACTCCCACGACCTGCAGCGCTTCCTCTCCGACTTCAGGGACCTGATGTCCTGGATTAACGGCATCCGAAGCTTGGTCTCCTCAGAGGAACTGGCCAAAGATGTGACCGGGGCTGAGGCCCTGCTGGAGAGACACCAGGTACTGGTATATGAGCACACATATATGCACACACAAGCACTTGTACCATCCATCCCCTGTATCTTGTGGACACACCAGGTGAACCCGATTCCACATATGGACACACACAAACATCTAGTCCATCCAATATACACCTGTAATCTTACCATCCTCTCTCCCTCTTTCCAGGAGCACCGTACTGAGATCGACGCCCGTGCGGGCACCTTCCAGGCCTTTGAGCAGTTTGGCCAGCAGCTGTTGGCACGCGGCCACTACGCCAGTCCGGAGATCCAGCAGAAGCTGGAGGCCCTGGACCACGAGAGGGCCGACCTGGAGAAGGCCTGGGTCCAGAGACGCATGATGCTCGACCAGTGCCTGGAGCTCCAGGTTGGAGACAAACATGCGCAGACACAGACACACATTCATTAACACTGTAGAACAAACTATGAAACGGTGCTTGCCTCCATACAGGGACACAGCACACACACCAAGCTCGCAAATTGGCAATGTTTGACCGTAATTGAACTATAACTTAATTTAAGTAAATGAAATTACCCAGCATAAAACTTTTTTTAAATGATGCAGTCTTAGAAACCCCCCTGTTTGCTTACCTTCTGGGGCACGAAAGGGTGGCAGATCATTCCTTAAGCCTTGCAAAACAAACACCTCGTTTCAGTGGCTTTTGGTTATTTACACTTAAGGACATGTTGGTGTGTCTACGTTAGTTTAGGTTCCTTTGCGCCAGACTTGACAGTGTGCCTTTGATGAACTAGGCCTAATCTAGTTTGTGTGCTGCCAACCCATGGAATAAAAGTGTAATAATTATACTACACACAACCTCGAGACGACGTCAATTACTAGCCTAGCCAGTATACAACTTATCCTAGTGAGTAATCTCTCTCCTCTCCTCCCTCAGCTGTTCAACCGTGACTGTGAGCAGGCTGAGAACTGGATGGCAGCGCGCGAGGCCTTCCTAGCCAGCGACGACAAGGGCGACTCCCTGGACAGCGTGGAGGCCCTCATCAAGAAACACGAGGACTTTGACAAGGCCATCAATGTGCAGGAGGAGAAGATCGCTGCCCTGCAGTCCTTTGCTGACCAGCTGGTCGGCGCTGACCACTACGCCAAGCCTGAGATCTTCAAACGTCGCAACGAAGTCCTGGACAGGTCACTCTAGCTTTCTCTTTAGATGACCATCTGTGCAACTTTGCATGTGCGTATCTGTTAGCGTTATTCCGTTACCATGGAATTGGCCACTGAGACTTTAAAATATATGGTTCGTTAAACTTTGAAATAATTGTTTTTGTTTGGCATACTTTTTAAAATCTCAGCGTAATTCCGTTACCATGGAATTGCCATAGTGTAACTGCCTGCCCTAGTGTAACTGTGCCTGCCTGCGTTTGTCCTCCCGGTCTGTAGGTGGCGCCGTCTGAAGGCCCAGATGATTGAGAAGCGTTCCAAGCTGGGCGAGTCCCAGACCCTGCAGCAGTTCAGCCGTGATGTGGATGAGATTGAGGCCTGGATCAGCGAGAAGCTGCAGACGGCCACCGACGAGTCCTACAAGGACCCCACCAACATCCAGGTACAGGATTGGCTAAGAATATCACAATGACAGGCTCCATCCTTGGAGTTTCAAGGCTGAACCATAGATATGGATTGTGGGCACACTTGCCACAAAAGACGGATAGCAATCGGTAGCGCCATGGAGGGCATTCAGCATGGGACGTACACCCTCTAACCATCTCTATGGGCTTCCCCTAAGCCCCCTAACCACTGATCTAGGCTCAGTTTACCCTACCCCATAACTATTAGTAGGATAACAAATATCTGATCCTCTGTCAGTGGTTAGGGGCAACTTTTTAAAATTCTTGTCAGATGAAATACTTTGACTTGATCAAAAGATCATGATCAAATAATGACTTGAAACACCCTTTTTTCAGAATTTCTGGTGACCCCACCCCAAATCTAACGGTTTAACCTTAAAATTGATAAATGTCGATTTTTACATTAACGAATAACCTTGAATTCATAATTAAAACCAATAAATACATTTACTCTAATTTTTTTTTTTTTTCAAATGATCTTTCTCAAACATTTGTATGTTGCCATAATTCTGTACTGTAATTAAAAAAAAAATAATAATTTAAATGTTGGCAACCCCACTGTAATTCCTCCACAACCTGGCCTATAAGGCATTTTATTTTGGTTTCAAAAGATGGTAAACCGATTTTGGGGGAGGGTGGGTGAGTTTTTTTAATATAAGTTAAATTACATCTAACTTGTCAGTGGTTTCAATACTGCAGTTTAATACTGTGTAAATGTATTGTTGCTCCCTGTTAATGACTACAATGCCCCCTTACCTGTACCTACTGAACCAACCCCCATGTGTGTCTATATGGGACTGAATCTCTCCTCTGTTTTTGTCTCGTTTATAGTTGTCCAAGCTGCTGGTAAGTTGAGTAGTGTGTCTGCTAAACTAACACCCAAAGTAGGTTTTCTGTCGCCTTGTCTGTTGTAGACACGTGTGTAGAATGCCATCCCGTATTTTACGTGTTCATCTGCACTTGCAAGTGCCCGCTTTTTTTTGTTGTTGTATGGGTTTCATACATGTCTTCATTTTACCCCATCTTGTGCCATCAATGCACATGTTTGTATATGACTGCAGTTGTTTCCATTTTAGCAAATGTCACTTCTTTTTGTTGCTGGTTGTGGCTTCTATATTTTTTTGTTTGTTTGTCTGCGGTTAGGTCATCTTCAAACTTGCTCCACATATTGTTGCTTAAAAGAAAATACAAAACATTGTCCTATACATCTTGCCAAATGTATTTAAACATGAGAGAGAGAGAGATTGATGTGCCTTGCCTTTTTGTAAGCTCGCCGCATTCATGGTTGTAACCAAAAACCACACTTTAGCCGCAAACAGTGACATCGAGGATAGCGCCGACACCTCGCATAAGTGTTTGTCTGCTCTCTACCTCTCTCAATCTCCGGTTATGTAAAAACAAAGTGTGGAATTAGTTTTTAAAAGACCCTCATCTGGTAGGTATCTTCAAAAACATATTTTGTCGCGGCCCCGTTGTGGATCCGTTCCATCTCCATTTTGTTTATCACCTTGGTGTGTCTTGTCCTGTAGAAGTCAGTCCGACACATTGTCTGTCCTCGTTTGGTGGTGTTTGAACTTTTTTTTTTTTTACCTTGTCAGAATTACATGGCCAGTATTGAATAGAGGAGAATCATAGCCAATTTTGAGTCCTTGAGAGACTTTTTACAACTGGAAAATGTAGCATTGGTTTCATCAACTGCATACACGTATCAACTGCGTTTTGGCCATTTGACGGTGGAAAGTTACTTTAGGACATCAGACATGACATTGACATTAATGCATGCTAATAGTTAACTAACGAGATAACCAGTCAAAACCACACAGTTTTTTGAACTGGCTATCTAGTTAGTCTGTTTTACCTGCTGAGCAATTTACTCTCTAGCGCGCTTTTTCTCTCCTGTGGCAACGGCCCACTGGCACACACCATTACTTTTTCATGATTTTCATTGCTGACCAAAAATGATCTGTAACTGGGCAAATAACTCACTAGCTATTATTATCAACAAATGTGCAAACGCAGCTAAGCTCGCTTTGATCTCAAAAACATATCTCGTGAATGCGTGATTGAAAGACTGCTCGTGCCTGTCAATGCAGGCCTACAATAATTATACTCCAATGCGATCTGCAGAGATTGGGAGGACAATGAGCAAAACATCGCATCCAGTTATGATCGGAGTAGCCTAATTGTTTGATATTGTGACTTTTTTAATTTATTTTTTCTGTATTTTTTTATACTTGTTCAAACTGAAATCTATAATCTGCTAGTCCAACATTTTATTTTACTTGCCCCAGGCAAGCGGACAAGCGTTAATGTCGAGCCCTGCATAACCAATAGCCCCAAATAGGAGATATTCACTCTCCAGTCACAAACATAAACATGTGTGAAAAAGGACTGACACTTATGAAGCATCTTGTAAAAAGTGCCATTCTAATATATACAGTGCCGTCGGAAAGTATTCAGACCCCTTGACTTTCTCCACATTGTTACTTTACAGCCTTATTATAAAATGAATTAAAAAATATATATATAATCCTCAGCAATCTACACACAATACCCCATAATGATGAAGTGAAATAGGTTTTTAGAAATGTTTGCAAATTTATTACAAATAAAATACAACAGGCCCTGTATTCAGACCCTCTGCTAACAGACTCAAAATTGAACTCAGGTGCATGTATCCTTGATGTTTCTGCAACTTGATTTGAGTCCACCTGTGGTAAATTCAATTGATTGGACATGATTTGGAAAGGCACACACCTGTCTATATAAGGTCCCACAGTTGTCAGAGCAAAAACCAATTCAAAGTAATTGTCCGTAGAGCTCTGAGACAGGATTGTGTCGAGGCACAGATCTGGGGAAGCGTACCAAAGCATTTCTGCAGCATCGAAGGTCCCCAAGAACACAGTGGCCTTAATCATTCTTAAATTGAAGAAGTTTGGAACCACCAAGACTCTTCCTAGAGCCGGCCAAACTGAGCGATCGGGGAGAAAGGCCTTGGTCAGGGAGGTGACCAAGAACCCGATGGTCACTCTGACATAGCTCTAGAGTTCCTCTGTGGAGATGAGAGAACCTTCCAGAAGGACAACCATTTCTGCAGCACGCTACCAATCAGGCCTTTATGGTAGAGTGGCCAGACGCAAGGACTGTGAGACTAGTCAGGATCGAGGCAAAGGTGAACGGAACAAAGTACAGAGAGATCCTTGATGAAAACCTGCTACGGAGCCCTCAGGACCTCAGACTGGGGCGAAAGTTAACATTCCAACAGGACAACAACCCTAAGCACACATCCAAGACAACGCATGACTGGCTCCGGGACAAGTCTCTGAATGTCCTTGAGTGGCCCGGCCAGAGCCCGGACTTGAACCCGATCGAACATCTCTGGAGAGACCTGAAAATAGCTGTGCAGTAACGCTCCCCATCCAACCTGACAGAACTTGAGAGGATCTGCAGAGAAAAATGGGAGAAACTCCCTAAATACAGGTGTGCCAAGCTTGTGGTGTCATACCCAAGAAGACTCAAGGTTGTAATTGCTGCCAAAGGTGCTTCATCAAAGTACTGAATAAAGGGTCTGAATACTTATGTAAATGTTTAAAATATATATTTTTTTTTAAATGAAAAAAGGTCAGCTATTTTTGTTTTGTCATTATGGGGTGTTGTGTGTAGATTGATGAGCGGGGGGGAAAAAACATTTGAATCCATTGTAGAATAAGGCTGTAACGTAACAGTGGTAAAAGTCAAGGTGTCTGAATACTTTCCAAATTCACTGTATACTTTGCCTCTTTATTTGAATGCACTTATTCTATAGAAGAGCATCTGCTAAATGACTAAATTGCCTTTTCAATTGTACATCAACCCTTACCAACACGTATCGAAGTAGCCTACCGGATTGTGTTTTCACACAATCCAAGGGAAGATGTCACCCATCCAGCACCAACCCACTGGCTCTCTATACGCCATGGTTCTCACTCCCTCGTTCTCCCTCGTCTCTTCCCTCCTTCCCCTGCCTGCGCTCACAGAGTAAGCACCAGAAGCACCAGGCCTTTGAGGCGGAGCTGCACGCCAACGCAGACCGCATCCGTGGGGTCATCGACACAGGAAACGCCCTCATCCAGAGAGGGGCCTGCGCCGGCAGTGAGGACGCAGTTCAGGTACCCACACAGTTTTTAAACATCTTACTTGTCCTATACACACACCTTTTATAATTGTAAGTATAAAAATGTTCTTTACATACAAAGCCACTTCAAGGACATAAGCCTTTGAGAAAAACACGGGGATCACATTGCAAACAAATGTTACATACATTATCTTTCTATGCCATTCAAGCAACGTGAACTGATTATTGCCTAGTTCAACATCTACTGTTTTTGTCAGTAGTCCAAAACTGGGTATCTAACCTGTGCATGTGTTCTTTAGTCGCGTCTCGGTGCCCTGGATGAGCAGTGGCAGTTCCTGGTGAACAAGTCAGCAGAGAAGAGCCAGAAGCTCAAGGAAGCCAACAAGCAGCAGAACTTCAACACTGGCATCAAGGACTTTGACTTCTGGCTATCTGAGGTAAAAACAAATGACAATAAAATTATTTAAAAATCTAGATGTAAAAATTAGATCACTTTCGTGAAAGGTTCCCATCCACCACACAATTCTCAGAAGTTAAAGATGCTGATATTTGGTTTATCATGAGAAATCATGTACTGAAAACCCTGATGTTTAATAGGATTTATCTGAGACCTGCACAGATAGTCAGTAAGATTAGAAAAGGAGAGGTTTGATTTGCTGAACAGACACCCAAAAAGACATCACCTCTGAGTTTGTTTCCAGCCATTTAGTTAATGTTAAACAGATTTTAAATGGGCTTAAAATAGTTGGATTTGACACGTTAACTCGTTCACCTACCTGTGCTATTGAAAAAATAAAAGATGCTGAGAAATCATTTTGGGGGAAATGCTCTCTGAAAACAAAGACGATGAACTACCGTTCATTAAATTATTTTTGTTTCCTCTTGTTTTTCTCTGCAGGTCGAGGCCCTTCTTGCGTCTGAGGACTATGGCAAAGACCTGGCCTCAGTCAACAACCTGCTGAAGAAACACCAGCTTCTGGAAGCCGACATCTCTGCTCATGAGGTAATGTATCCTATGTCCACATATCTCACTGTTGAACTACAGCCACCACCATCATGGGACTGAGCTTCTTCAGTTGGACCAGGGGAAGGCCTCGTCTGAAAATGGCTGAATGATAGTCTGGCCTCAGCTGGGGTCCTTGATGTACTTAATGTGAGAAATGCTATATGTGAAATCCGTTATCTATACACTTCCGTGTTAAATGATAACTGGCTGAAGGTGACACTGCCTCAGTTTGGTTCGACATTGAAACCTCTGGTCAAGTGTCGCCTATTGAACTTATCATTCTTACATAACGTCTGTCTTTTAATGTTTTTTGTACAAATCACTAACGATATCCACCAGTACGGGCTTGTGCTTTGCGTTGAATGTCTTTCCGTCTGTCTACAGGATCGCCTGAAGGACCTGAACGGCCAGGCCGACAGCCTGACGGCCAGCACAGCCTTCGACCCCACCCAGGTCAAGGACAAGCGCAACGCCGTCAACGGACGCTTCGCCAAGATCAAGAGCATGGCTGCCGGCCGCCGCGCCAAGCTCAACGAGTCTCACCGCCTGCACCAGTTCTTCAGGGACCTGGACGATGAGGAGTCTTGGATAAAGTAAGAGCGCCCCCTGGAGTTGTGGAGGAATGGATGCAAGACAATGTCTTGGAGGTGTTGAGACATTGAGGTAAATTACTAACACACTCGCTCTCTTTTTTTCTTTCTCTCTTCGTCTTTTTAATCTCCATTCAGAGAAAAGAAATTGCTAGTGAGTTCGGAAGACTATGGACGTGATTTGACAGGAGTGCAGAATCTGAGGAAGAAACACAAGAGGCTGGAGGCTGAGCTGGGGGCCCACGAGCCAGCCATCCAGTCTGTGCAGGACACTGGGAAGAAGCTGTCTGATGACAACACCATCGGCCAGGAGGAGATTGAGCAGAGGCTGGGCCAGTTTGAGGAGCACTGGACGGAGCTGAAGGACCTGGCTGCAGCAAGGTGAGACTGGACACACACACACAGGTACATTTTGATACACATACATTCTGATACTATCGCAATACTGGTATCGTCCCAGCACAATCTGATACAAACACAAATGAACATGCACACCACACACAGGTGAAACACCATTATCTTAGGCATTCATTGATGTTTGTTTTTTTGTACGTGTGATCAGGGGACAGCGGCTGGAGGAGTCGCTGGAATACCAGCAGTTTGTTGCGAATGTTGAAGAGGAGGAAGCCTGGATTAACGAGAAGCTGAATCTGGTGGGAAGCGAAGACTACGGGGATACCCTGGCCGCCGTGCAGGGCCTGTTGAAGAAGCATGAGGCGTTTGAGACTGACTTCACCGTGCACAGGGACAGAGTGAATGATGTGTGTTCCAACGGAGACGAGCTCATCAACAAGGTACGTCTCAGCCAGACACGGACCGTACAAATGATATGTTATGACTAAGAGACCAGGTACCAACTGAACGTGTTGACACTTTTATTTATTTTTTACAATTTACACTTTCACTAGACTGGCTGTTGTCCCAGACTGATTTTAAATGCATATTGTGTGTGTCTGTGTCCCTGTCCCTCAATTAGAACAACCACCACGTGGACAGCATCTCAGCCAAGATAACGTCCCTGCGGGGCAAGGTGTCTGAGCTGGAGAGGGCCGCTGCCATGAGGAAAGCCAAGCTGGACGAGAACTCTGCCTTCCTGCAGTTCAACTGGAAGGCCGACGTGGTGGAGTCCTGGATCGGTACGCGAGGGGGGGGGGGGTTCTCAACAATACTGTTGTGTTGAGTCTTTAAACTCATCAGTTTCTTGAGGGTGAACTAACTCGGAAGTTTTCACAAAAGATGAAAGGATGTGTGTTTGAGTGCATTATTCAATCTGTACGGTCTGGTTGTTTGTGCAGGTGAGAAGGAGAACAGCCTGAAGACTGATGACTACGGACGAGATCTCTCCTCTGTGCAGACGTTGCTCACTAAGCAGGTACGGTGTAGCAATGTGTATCTCCCAAATGAGTGATGCCACGGCCGCCATTTTCTGCCAGAAAGCTCACCACGCATCAGCTAGACACATTCTCCCGTGCCTCATGTTCCTTCTTCCCTCCGCGGGTCTACAGGAGACGTTTGACGCTGGTCTGCAGGCCTTCCAGCAGGAGGGCATAACCAACATCACGGCCCTCAAGGACCAGCTGCTGGCGGCCAAGCACGTCCAGTCCAAGGCCATTGAGGCCCGCCACGCCGCCCTCATGAAGCGCTGGAACCAGCTGCTAGACAACTCACAGGCTCGCAAGAAGAAGCTGCTGGAGGCCCAGGATCACTTCAGGAAGGTAGGATATCTTAATGACTACAATTCATAGATTTTTATCATTGGTGTTCATATTATGGTCCATCAAACCTCACTGAATCGAGCCCCCCCCCCCCCCAGGTGGAAGACCTGTTCCTGACCTTTGCCAAGAAGGCATCGGCCTTCAATAGCTGGTTTGAGAATGCAGAGGAGGACCTGACGGACCCGGTGCGCTGCAACTCGCTGGAGGAGATCCGGGCTCTGCGCGATGCCCACGAGGCCTTCCGCTCGTCGCTGAGCTCGGCGCAGGCCGACTTCAACCAGCTGGCTGAGCTGGACCGGCAGATTAAGAGTTACCAGGTGGTGTCCAACCCCTACACCTGGTTCACCATGGAGGCCCTGGAGGAGACCTGGAGAAACCTGCAGAAGATCATCAAGGTGATGAGGAGAGAGGGGTGGGAGGTAGCTTGGTCCCAGATCTGTTTGTGCTGTATCTCCAACAGGGTGGGAAATTAACACTTGTCAAATGTAGGTAGATTTTCAGTAGCCACTTTGGCGGGTGATCACATAGAGCATTTGGGAAACTTTTATTTTAATACAGGGGGGAATCTGCATTTTGTCTGGGAAGCACTTCATCCATCCATCCATCCATCTATATAGGAACGAGAGCTAGAGTTGCAGAAGGAGCAGAGGAGGCAGGAGGAGAACGACAAGCTGCGGCAGGAGTTTGCGCAGCATGCCAACGCATTCCACCAGTGGCTGCAGGAGACCAGGTAGGGTCTGGATCTGTTGTGCTAGGAAGGCAGTGCACTCGCTATTTGATATATTGGTATATTCTAGGAATAGGATGGGAGACTGTTAATATCATTCCATTTAAAAATCCAAATAAATGTACATGCATCACCTTACCCAATAAGAAATCAATGGAGCTACCTGGACTTTAAATGTGCATGCTGCTCCGAAATGTATGTCCTGTCTTTCTCTCCCACTGTTGTTCTCTGGCCATAGAGAACATGGTGCTATTCATCGGAGCGACGAGTGAACAGTTGCAGATAGATTTGTATGAAACTGACGTGATGCTCTACTCCACCAGAGACAGTTTTTTTGTCTATTGTACACAACACACTTCTGTCTGCAATGCTCTGAATGTTTTTCCTCACTGAATAGGCCACAGGCAAAGCATTATTTGTGTATTTTGGGTTGTGGGTAGATGGGGAGCACTGTTACGACTTCTACACAACCACACAAGTGATCTGTGAATGTTTCAAACTGAAAACGGATCGTACTGAGGATGTACCTGTGCTCACACTGTATTTCTGTGCAATCACGCAATGACCATTGTGCCCCTGCCTAGTGTTTCTAACCATTGTCTCTTTCTCTCTCCCCCCACACCCCTTTCCCACTTTTTCCCTCTCTTGCTGCTACCTCGCTGATGCTTGGGAATCACTTCGCTTATCAGGACATATCTTCTGGATGGGTTAATATCACATTTTATTGTCTCGTGTGTGTGTGTGTGTGTGGGGTCAAATCGATATAATGCGAAGATGATGAAATCAAGATCTGAAAGATGGGTAGATTGGAGTGATGGCGCTTTCCACAAATCAGGTTTGTTGATGAGCCACTGCAGGTTTGGTATCAAGTCGGTGGCAAAATGTTGCATCATACATGTTGTTTACATAGAACCACCAGGTAACTGTCACAACGTGAAGAAATTGAAGGTAAAACTGGACCACTTTCACTTTAGGGAATCTATATTTTGTGTATGCCTTGTCCTTTTTTGTCTAATGTTTTCGTCTTTGTATAATTTCCTTGTGTATGGTGCTCCCTTTTCTTATCTATTATTATTTACTCTCTTTTTGTATCCTCCTTCTCTGAATAGCATAGCTTATCGACGGGTTGTCCGTGTCTTTCAGTATGAAGTCAGTGATGATCTTTCCGGAAGGTCTTTTCCTTTCTCCTTTTTCTCCTATCATTACTTCCATCATGCACTCTGGATTGCGTGTCTTCATGCTCTTTTAAAACCCACCATTTGGGCTCGGTGTGCTCAGTTTCATCTCTACTAACTTGACTGCAATGTAGCTCGCTGAAACGAAGATCAACCTCATTGGTCTGCATACTCTTTTCAAGTCTGACTACATTGAGCACTGTTTTTAAAGGAGTGACTTTCACCATCTTTTGGGGATTTTTTATTTTATTTCACCAAATTCAGGGGTGGAAACGGCAAAACGTGTTGTTGGACACTGTACTTGAAACATTGTAATTTCTTTCTGAGCTGAATTTGTTACTTCATTCGCAACAGATTCAGAGTAAAATGTCATTTCCAGCCCTGTGCACTGTAGCCCTAACCTCCATGGTATAGATTACCACAGCTATCAGTTGGCTTCTTTGGCATGGATTGATTGGCTTTGTGCAAAGGCCAGTGTATTTTGGAATTTCTTGTAGTTTTTCTTTGTACTTTGAGTCATTTTCCCACCATTTGAGGTAAGTCCAGTGACGTTTCTAGGGAAATGGATGGCTTTGAACATTTTGAGTGTAAGGAAACGGTTGTTCTTTGTACTCCTGTTTTGTACTTCTGTTTCCCTACTTTTTTTAATTTACCAAATGTTTCCAGCCTTATGTTCTCTGAAATTTGAAGATGGTTTCATAAAAACATTTACTTTGCTTCTTTACAAAAGTCACCGGTTATTTGTTTCAATTAGTAAATTACAAGATTTGTTTGGAATCTCTTGAAACGCCACTGGTATATTCAAATGTAGGAATTTGATCTTATTATCAAAATGAGAATGAATCAATGAGTAGGAATGACGTTGGATCTGTGGTTAAGAATCCAAGGGTTCCTACCAGTGGTGGGAAAAGTACTCAATTGTCATACTTGAGTAAAAGTAAAGATACCTTTTTTATAGAAAATGACTCAACTGAAAGTCACCCAGTAAAATACGACTTGAGTAAAAGTAAAAGTGTTGTTTTAAATATACTTAAGTATCAGAAGTAAATTAAATTGTTAAATATACTTAAGTATCAAAAGTAAAAGTATAAACCATTTCAAATTCCTCATATTAAGCAATCCAGATGACACAAATGTAATTTTTTTGACGAATAGCCAGGGGCACACTCCAACACTCAGACATAATTTACAAACCAAGCATTTGTGTTTAGTGAGTCCGCCAGATCAGAGGCAGTAGGGATGACCAGGGATGGATGTTCTCTTGTGAATTGGACCATTTTCCTGTCAAAATGTAACAAGTACTTTTGGGTGTCAGGGGAAAATGTATGGAGAGAAAAGTACATTATTTTTTATTTTGGAATGTAGTAAAGTACAGATACCCAAAATAACTACTTAAGTAGTACTTTATTTTTACTTAAGTACTTTACACTACTGGTTACTACTACCAAATTGGTGCGTGTGCATTTGTCTGAATTTGTCTGAGACTGCGTGTGTGACTGACTGGATCACCTGATCTTGATGGCTATGGCATGTTGTTTATCCCAATATTTCATCAGCCTAGAATTCTCCTCTCCCCTGACACTTGTGTATATACATCTAGGTCCTGTATGGTAGAAGAGTCCGGAACCTTGGAATCACAGCTTGAGGCAACCAAGGTAAGAAAGAAACCCTTGTCATTTATGCTGTAGACAACCATTTTGGCTATTTCATTGCATAGCCTCACCTGTGTCACTCTCGCACTCTGTAGCGTAAGCACCAGGAGATCCGGGCCATGCGCAGCCAGCTGAAGAAGATAGAGGACTTGGGAGCGGCCATGGAGGAAGCATTGATCCTGGACAACAAGTACACAGAACACAGCACGGTGGGCCTGGCCCAGCAGTGGGACCAGCTAGACCAACTAGGCATGAGGATGCAGCACAACCTGGAGCAGCAGATCCAGGCTAGGTCAGAGAGAGGGAGACACACACAAAAACATTCTTACACACTACACTCCCATGTTGATAGCCCTTATAGATGTTCAATCAGTAAACCTATTTTGGCCCAAGCGTTCCTTCATTCCTAATCTGGTCATATCTGTTCACTGCAGGAACACCACTGGAGTGACAGAGGATGCCCTGAAGGAGTTCAGCATGATGTTCAAGTGAGTGGTGGCCATTTTCACTGTACCTTTTGGTCATACCAAGTAGCTTAGGTGAAGGAACAGGACAGTGTAGGGGGGGGGGGAAGCTTGCAAGGCTGAAATGCAAAGAAGCTCTCCCTTTGCGCTTAGTTAGGTGAATGAACTTAATAACCTCAACCATTTTCTCTTTCCCTTTGCTCCCCAGGCATTTTGACAAAGAGAAGTCTGGCCGTTTAAACCATCAGGAGTTCAAGTCGTGTCTGCGCTCGCTGGGTTACGACCTGCCAATGGTGGAAGAGGGAGAACCAGACCCCGAGTTTGAGTCCATCCTCGACACGGTCGATCCCAACAGGTCAGGAACCCGAGCTCTATGCAGATTCAGTCAACTTTACTTGGGGGTTTTCATCAAGCCAATCACTTGTTGGAATACTATTTGAAAAACAATTAACCTTTTACGGCTAGGGGTTCGACAACATCCGGTGAAATGGCAGAGCGCTAAATTCAACAACAAAAAAAAGAAATATTTAACTTTCATACATTCACAAGTGCAATACACCAAATTAAAGCTTAACTTCTTGTTAATCTAGCCACCGTGTCAGATTTCAAAAAGGCTTTACAGCGAAAGCAAACCATGCTATTATCTGAGGACACCACGCCATCAAACACATGACGGTCATAATTCAACCCGCCATGCGCTACACAAAACTCAGAAATAGCGATATAATTCATGCCTTACCTTTGAAGATCTTCTTCTGTTGGCACTCCAATATGTCCCATAAACATCATAAATGGTTATTTTGTTTGATAAATTCCGTCGTTATAGCTCCAAAATGTCCATTTATTTGGCGCGTTTGATTCAGAAAAACACCGGTTCCAACTCGCGCAACATGATTACAAAATATCTAAGTTACCTGTAATCTTGATCCAAACATTTCAAACAACTTTCCTAATACAACTTTAGGTATTTTTTTACATAAATAATCAATCAAATTTAAGACGGGATAAACTGTGTTCAATACCGGACGAAAACAAAGTGGAGCGAGCTTTCAGGTCGTGCGCCCCAACCACAACAGTACACTAGACTCGACCCTCGTTCTGAACAGCCGTACTTCTTCATTACTCAAAAGAAAAACATCAACCAATTTCTAAAGACTGTTGATATCCAGTGGAAGCTATAGGAACTGCAAGCAAGTGCCTTAGAAATCTAGATCCACATCAACAAACAAAATAATCCTGGATGGTTTGTGCTCGGGGTTTCGCCTGCCAAAAAAGTTCTGTTATACTCACAGACATAATTCTAACAGTTTTAGAAACTTTTGAGTGTTTTCTATCCAAATCTACAAATTATATGCATATCCTAGCTTCTGGGCCTGAGTAGCAGGCAGTTAATTTGGGCACGCTTTTCATCCAAAATTTCAAATGCTGCCCCCTATCCTAAAAAAGTTCAACCTTCCCAAGAATGTTACTTTATTATTACTCAGAATGGGTGTGTTAGTGGTTTTGATGTTTATATTTCTTTGATTCTTTGGGTTATGGCTTCCTTTCTTCAGCTGCTTTATTATGGCTAACTGGTTTTGTGTGTGTGTTCCAGGGATGGCAACGTGTCCTTGCAGGAGTACATGGCTTTCATGATCAGCCGCGAAACAGAGAACGTAAAGTCCAGCGAGGAGATTGAGAGCGCCTTCCGAGCCCTCAGCGTCGATGCCAAGCCCTACGTCACCAAGGAGGAGCTCTACCAGGTACTTATACGCCGACCTTCCTTACACCACATTCTGACTCACAGTGGCTATGGAAAAGAGGCTATTGAATAGGACCAGAATATTCATTATGAATATGAGCTGCAGCCATAAAAGTTGTGCATTTAGAAATGGCTCTTAAATAACTTAAAAGTACATAAAACTTCTGAGTGAAGAAATACCTGCCCATCTCCTAACTTACAATCTCTTCTTGTTGCTCCCCTTTTTTTTAGAACCTGAGCAAGGAACAGGCAGACTACTGCATCTCGCACATGAAGCCCTACCTAGACAGCAAGGGCCGGGAAATGCCCTCTGCCTTCGACTTTGTTGAATTCACCCGCTCGCTTTTCGTCAACTGATCCCTTGCCTGCCAGTAACCAATCGGGATGCGTTTGCCGCACACACACAAATACACGTCTGAAACGGCATGATTCTGTCACTAGAATACTCCATAGTTATAGCTCTCACTCTTTGTGCTTCGCTGCCTAGTGAATCTGTCTGCATTTGAATGTTTTAGTGCTTTCGCTGGATTTAATAACCCATAGACGGTCTGCTGTAACATCACAATAAGGACTGTTGTGTGCTTAATAAACGCTACTGGTTAGAACTGGAAACGTCTTCTCTGTACCTCTTTATTACAACATGAATTCACTTTTGTTTTAGTTCAGTGTAACAACCAATGGAGATCTGAATAACCAGTCTTCAGTACCTATGGAGTAATAAATAAATGCACATTTGATGTTTCACCATCTCAAAAGCATTTTAACTCATTTAACCAGGAAAAGCCCATTGAGACCGAGAGTCTCTTTTTCAAGGGAGACCTGGCCAAGAAGGCAGAAACAATCAAACATGATCCAGCCTAAAAAAAAAAACATTTACACTATTCCATCAAAAAAATGTATTCATTCAGTGGCACTAACATATCTAGTTGTAGACTATTCCATGCCTCTGGTGCACAAGACGAGAACGCAGTCTTGCCTAATACTGTAAATGTCCTGGGGAATATAAGCAACCAGCTAGCAGACCGGCTATGGTAACTGCTGGTGGTGAAGGAGACCAGACCACCGAGGGAGTTTACCCAAAAGGGTTTTGTAGATGAACGTGTACAAATGTAGCTTTCTGCGCATATAAAGTGAAGTCCAACCCACCACTTGGTACAAGGTGCAATGGTGGGTGAGTGACTTGGCATTTGTAATAAAGCGCAAGGATGCATGATAAACAGTCCAGTCTCTGTAAGACAGCCCACCTGCATATACAACAAGTCACCATATTCAATTAGAGAGAAAAGTGGCCCGAACAAGTTTCCTAGCCATAAGCGGGAAGCAGGCCTTATTACGAAAATAAAAACCCAAATTCAATTTAAGCTTCTTCACAAGATTATCCATATGAACTTTAAAGGACAACTTGTCATCCAACCGTACACCTAGGTATTTATAGGATGACACTTTTTCAATGGATACGCCATCAGATGTGACAATGCTAACCTTCTCTGGCTGAGTGCGAGCTCTGGTAAAGGTCATGAATTTTAATTTTTTACATTCAAGACCAGTTTGAGACCATAAAGGGAGGCCTGCAGTGACTGAAATGCAGTCTGGAGCTCTTCAACAGCCTGAACCAGAGAAGGAGAATATATGACTACCAGCTGTACATAGATGCAACTTTGACGGTTGTATCCCATTTCCCAGATCCATAATAAAAATTGAGAACACAGGAGCTAAAATGGAACCCTGGGGCACACCTCTATTAATCTCAAGAAAACTAGATTTACGATTGTCAGCATATACACATTGTGTTCTGTCAGAAAGAGATCTCCTAAGCCAATTTACTGACCCTTCACTGAGACCAATGTTACTGAGTCTAGCTAGCAACCATTCATGGTCAATTGAATCAAATGCATTTGATAAAAACAAATAGAGCAGCACAATGCTGCTTTTAAGATGCCATTTGCCTCCTAATCGAATGAATTCAGAGTAATTTAGCTTGTGCAGGACATCAGCGAGTTAAGTGCAACCCCCCGAAGCCGAGTGCAGTCTGTAGCAGCCGACTACAGGGACATCCTTATATACTGTGGTGAACCGTGGGGTGTTGGCTTGAGCGTGCAGAGATTGACACAGAGACAGGGAGGTTTTAGTCCGCAAAAACAACTTTACTAAGACAGAAAATGAACATAACAAATAAAATCACTTAGGTTTAGCTCGGTCCTTCTCCTCTGCTGTGGCTTGGTGTCGGTCTCTCCCTGTTCTCTCCCGCGGTGTGCCACCGTGCTCGTTTTATATGGCCTCCACGGGCACTTTCCTCTAATTACCTCCACTTAGTTGTCCGTGTCGGGGTGCCCAGCTCCCGTATTCCCAGCAGAGGGAGCCAACGTCGCCTCACGTACCTCCCCTCTATTACCATTTCCCGGGGTAGACCTCCTGGGATACCACAATACGTTCACTTTAACCAACAACTGCCCGAGTTACACCAGGAACGCACAATCCCTCCATCAGTGCTCAGACTGTCCGCAATAGGCTGGGAAGGCTGGACCGAGGGCTTGTAGGCCTGTTGTAAGGCAGGTCCTCACCAGACATCACCGGTAACAAAGTCACCTATGGGCACAAACACAGTCGCTGGACCAGACAGGACTGGCAAAAAGTGCTCTTCACTGACGAGTCGTGGTTTTGTCTCACCAGGGGTGATGGTCGGAATCACGTTTATCGTCAAAGGAAAGAGCGTTACACCGAGGCCTGTACTCTGAAACGGGATCGATTTGGAGGTGGAGGGTCACAGCATCATCGGACTTAGCTTGTTGTCATTGCAGGCAATCTCAGCGCTGTGCGTTACAGGGAAGACATCCTCCTCCCTCATGTGGTACCCTTCCTGCAGGCTCATCCTGACATGACCCTCCAGCATGACAATGCTACCAGCCATACTGCTTGTTCTGTGTGTGATTTCCTGCAAAACAGGAATGTCAGTGTTCTGCCATGGCCAGCAGAGCCTGGATCTCAATCCCATTGAGCACGTCTGGGACCTGTTGGATCGGACAGAAATGTCTGGGAACTTGCAGGTGCCTTGGTGGAAGAGTGGGGTAACATCTCATAGCAAGAACTGGCAAATCTGGTGCAGTCCATGAGGAGATGCACTGCAATACTTAATGTAGCTGGTGGCCACACCAGATACTGACTGTTACTTTTGATTTTGACACATTATTCAATTTCTGTTAGTCACGTCTGAGGAACTTGTTCAGTTTGTCTGTTGTTGAATCTTATGTTCATACAAATATTTACACGTTAAGTGTAAATAAACGGTTGACTGAGAGGTTTCTTTTTTTTGCTGAGTTTATGAACTGTAACCCAGCATAATTGTTGCATGTTGTGTTTATATTTTAATTCAGTACATATATCCTATATAAAGGGAGAGAAGCTTAGGGCTAACCCCAGAGATAGATATATGCCGGTGGCATGCTATGACTCCAACATGCATTTCTTTGTCAGATGGCTACTGCGTCTACTATACAGATATAGACGTACAGAAGGAGGGTAAATTTTCTATCCGAATATTTTGTACAAAGATAAGCATAATATTGTTAGATTATAGGAGTAACTCTGATAGGCTAGAAACAGTCTTCCTCACCTCAAGCTCAACTGTCGGAGTCAGTTGGAGCACTGGGGCACAATGCCTTCATATCATAGGCTGCATTAGCTAAAGCTTAATAATAGCCACACCATACCCTCACAAACTTTTCTAAACTTTATTAGGGTAATATAAAAAGTAAGTCAAGCCATTGTTTATAGGGAAAATACGAGCAGAAGAGCAAACCAGGGAAAAAACACAATACCCTCGTGTCCCCCCAGAAAACACACCCCCTCAAAGCAAAAAAATAAATAAAATAAGTTTAACCCTCTATTCTGGACCCCCCCAGTAAATATTTTTTAGTAGACAAAGATCCTTTTGAAAACGAATGATCCCCCATTCAAACCCATTATTAAAGGTACCCTTTAAAGTGGACAAACTGGCTGTCTCTTAACTATAAAATAATGCTTGAAATTGCATTTTCATTGTTAGAATGATCTTGAAAATATGATTATCAGTAGAAGGTTCTGGACAGTCAGTCACATAATACAACACATTAGTTGAGACAAGCTGCCCCTCTATGGAGAATATGTTGTTGGGTTAAAGTTCACCATGTTACAACTTGATGTTAGATGGTTCCTCACCCTGAAAATAGTCTGAGCCATGAAAAACTGAAATCCATAGCACAGTTCTTTAAACAGCCATTGCTAACTTCAGCAGCCGCTAGCAACACAAAAAAAATCTGTGGAAGTGATGGGGGCATGCTAAAAATGGCCAGATGACCTTTAACAAACCAAATCTGAAGTTGATTTAAAACGTTTTATTTTATACATGCTCACATGCCCCACACCACCTCCATACATTTTTTTGCTAGTGGTAGCTAATGTTAGATGAAGTTTGTAATGGCGTTTTAAAAGAAAACTGGGTGAGGAACCATCCAACATCAAGTTGTAATAGTGAACTTCCCATTTAAGGACCTGGCTCAAGGGCCCAAACGGTAGGTGAATGTCCTAAGTGAACCTAGTAGCCAGATCAATTACGCCTGGCCCAGGATTCAAACCGGTCAACTTTAAGCCACAGGTCCAACGTTCTTAGCCACTAGGCTACCTACCACCCAATTCTTTACCGATTAGCGTAAAGTTGATATTTTACTCCTACACAACACAAATTGTCGATAAGCTCAGACACTACCCTACGCATGAATGTATTACATTTATTTATAGTTACAAAGCAATTGGTACACTTAAATGTTAACATGAACAGTTTTCCAGTAGAAAAGGTGGAGAAGAACACCAGTGTAGATTCCATATGAGATTATACATGGTCTTTATTTTCTCTATAAATAACCTGTTAATTAGCCAAGCTCAAAATTACAAGAGGAAATTTTGTTTTGTTTTTATTAAAAATTTAATTTTTCAAACCGCATGGGTGTCTGTAAAACATTACAATGAAAAGTCAATCAACAAACCCAAATGTGTCAAATGCCCACTCGACCCACCAAACCCCATTTAACTGTCTACAATAACTGTCATACCAAGATATCGACCCCAAAACATTTACAACAGTTGACAGGAAGAAGCTGATGCTTTCCATTAGTACAACACATGACGAAACAAAAAAGCTGTCAACTCCAGGAGGCCCCCCAAACGCTGCATTAAAGAAAATGTATATATATTTTTAAAAAAGTGTCTAGAGATGCTATTATCACTGCACCATGACTCCTCTTTATTCAACTCACAACTTTAACAGAAACCTTATTTATATATCATACATATATAAATTGCTATTAGAAATTATTTGTCTATATGACGACGTGCAGAATGCCAGTACTTTTATTTTATTTGTCTTCGGAGACACGTGTAGTAGTTATGACAGAGATTGCCACTAGCTTTCTGATGTGGGCATGGCCTGGAAATTAACGCATCTATAGACATGGTATGGACAGGCGGACACTTGTAGAACAGGAGAGCACAAAATACAAAAATAAAATGAAAACAAATATTCTTGCTCCCAAGGGTTGAAGGATGATTGAAAGGATAGAACAGGGAAAGGTGTAGGTTGGAATGTTCCTTTCAACCTTAATCATCCTCGCCGTCATCCTGTAGGAGACACACATTTACTCGCATAACCTATAAATACTAACATTCCAAACAAGTGGCAGACACACCTTACATTACAAGTGGCAGTCTTCCACTACATAAACATTTATAAAAAAGGCAGGGACAGTTTTACAATTGTGGAAAAAATGTTTAAGGGGGTGACTGAAATCTACCATACCTCTCCATCCTCTTCATCATCTTCCTCGCCTTCATCCTCATCTCCTTCCTCATCGATGTCTTCCAAGCCCTCCTCGTCGTCATCATCGTCGTCGCCTTCCCCTTCCTCGTCATCCATGTCAGGGACCTGGTAGAGTTGAGAGATGATATGAGTTCCAAACACAGCACAAACTAACAACGGTGTAGGCATGAGCTGATCTTCAGTTTGGAATTGAGGTATCCAGTTGAGATGTCTAGGTGGCTGGATATGTTTGTCATTCATGTTCATTTGAACCCTATTTTATTATCTATGGTCATTCTATTCACTGCATTTCTGAAATGACCCTCAACACCATTTATATTCTAAAAAAAAATCTGATTTCACCTGTTACAGATCACCCTTTGGTCTAATTCCATGGCCCTAATGCAAATATATTTTGGATAACTAAGAAACACAGTGAATACTTTACCTGGCCTACCAGAGCAAGACTAGGTTGACACCATGGGAGTCAACAAAAAACTATAGACAATAGCATGGAATCATACCAGGTAATACTGTAACGGGTTGGGCCAGATGTCATCCTTGACGACCTCTCCTAGTTCGTCTGCCCCTGCGTCGGAGTGATCTGTGAACCAGGTAAAGAAGCTCTCTGGTTCTTCGTGTTGCCTCTTCTTACCCGCTTTGTTTGGCGTTTGGCTGGCACGCTTCGTCAAGTCCTGAGATCAAAGGAAAACACAAAATAAATCACAAGCAGCACCACCATACATTTTGCTTTGAGGTCCTGCAGCATGACATACAGCAATTGAAATGTACATTTTGTTTTATAGACCACTTGCTTTTTAGGTTGAAGATGTGTAAACATACCTTTCCAGCCTTCCATTTGATTTCAGTTGACTTTGAAGATGGGTCCCCACTTTCATTCAAGTGAAACTCTTTGGAGAGAATTTTGTTCTCAAAGTACGGGTTCTCATCGAAGTACTGAGAAATAAACCAAGAACCTGGTTAACTAATGCACTGTTCTGTTTATATAACATGCACAATTCCCACGAAGCTTAAAATACTCACAAAATCTATTCTGTAACCCGACTTGATGTCCTCAAACTCAGTCACCTCCACCCTGGTAAGGTAATGAAGTGCCTCCTCATCCTCCTCACCAAGAAGGGCTGAAACTGACAACACGAATACAACCATAGAAAGTTTGTCAATGGACAGCAGAAGTTTGTAAACCAACAGCTTAACCATCAGACTGCGATAATGATGGTTGGTGGGCAACAAAAATGTGTGTGCAGAATCCCACCATGTACAATAAGTCTTCATTCGTCAAGAACATGAAGTAGTAAAATAGTATAATATCTGCATTTACCTTGTGGATGGTTAACAAATGTTGTGACCCAGAAGTTGGGGATTTTTGCTATGAGTTCTGACCGCTTCTGGAAGAATGGCTGGCGTAATTTGTTGTACTTCTGCTCTACTTTTAAAATCTCCTCACTGGCCTGTTCGTTCAATCTAAAGGGGAGAAAATCATGCAAAAAAATATACTTAAGATTATAGTCATACGGTACAAGGGCAGTCTTGAAAATGTGTGAGGATAATGAACTCACCTGTCAATTTCATTCTGTACTTCGTCAATGTGTTCAATAGCTTCCTGTTGCTCTTTTTCTGAGGAGAGATGAAATTCCGTCTTAATTTGGTTCAAAGACAATGATTAAATTGGATGTGCAGAAAATATTGCTGGCTGTAAATAAACAGTGTAAACACGCAATCTGTATGGTACATAAAAACTTCAGCATGAGGTACCCATGAGATAAGTAGCTAAGCATTCCAACATATTTCGTAGTATCTTGGGCTATCAAGAAGTTAGCTCGCTAGCTAAGGTAGCCAAAGCACTGATGCAGCTTCCTGCAGTTTCTCAAGGCCGCGTGGTTTGAATGAAGGGGGCCGCACGCTTGGGACTGTTTTCGCCCCTCACCGACAGCCTGTTACATTCTAGCGGATGATACTATGATACTAGTATTTTACTAACGCAATATTTAGCTGTTATCTTTAATTCCGTGCCCGTCCTAATACTGCAAATTTCTTGATTTATTTCCATTCGTGTGTGCAAACCGCAATGGCGGAGCAACAATGAATGTTGGGCCTCACGAAAACAAACGTTATCTAGTCAGCGCAATTGTTAGTTTACTAACTGGCTAGTTCGTAAACAACTCACGTTAGATAACAAAAAAAACGTGTACAACAATGTAACATGTACAATGTAGTTAACCTTAACAAGTTAGTTACTTTAACTTGTAAGTAAACGCGCGAATCCCTCCCAAACATGCGTGGCACAATGAGCTTGTGCAAAGCACAACATGGCCTCCAACGTTGTAACGTTAGCATAACGGGCTAGTCAGTAAGCTAACGTTAGGTCGCAGATCCATTCTCACTAGTCCTGTGCGAGCAATCAAAATTATTTGGCTAAAACCTTCATCAAGAAGCATTTCGTTTCAGGCTAACTAAACGAGTGATAGCTAAAACAAATGAATACGCCATGGCTATTGCCAGATAAAAACAACTGAAAATGGCGTTGTAACATTACAGGAGGCCGCCATTTCTTACCGGAGGTCTCGTCCGCTCCATCATGATTCGAGTTCTCCTTTCTACCGACTTTCGCCGCCGAGGCTGACATGATTTTCGAACACCTTAGATGTTTGAGACAGAATATATATTCCCAGTTGTTCAGATGTCTCCTCGGGAAAGAGAAAAGTTACGTTCCACCTTCAATGGTGGAGAGTGCGAATAACGCGCGTGTCGTGAACAAGAGAGGCTTTGCTCATGCACACACACCCTTGCCAGAACGCGCCTTCCGAAAGTAGGGGGAAAAAACTCCGCCCCAGACAGAACGAGTAATCGCATAATTTCCACTCGAGGAAGTGTTTACCGGTTTCCACTAGTTACAACAGCCCAAATTGTCTAGATCATAAAAATGTATGAAAACAAAAATGTAGGGTTAGGTATAAGGTTAGAAGTGAGGTTAAGGTTAGACTACTAATAAACTGGGTTTATTACTGTAATTACCGGGCTAGATCACAAAGGAACAATTGTCCAGACAGAGGGTTGAGTGTACGAATTGACGGTTTATTAACCCAACTTTACACAGGCTACTGTTTGGCCGTTGCCCACGCCAAATGCATGAATGATAACCCACAAACCAGCCGTGACCTTCTATTGTGAAACCCAGACGTAAGAGGAAGAACAATGGCTAAATCTGATCTTAACTTCCAATAGCAGGTTGGTTGGCATGTCGGACCCCGTGAACACCCCGGGTACTGGTAAGTACAACATAACCAACTAATAACCTAACACATAACACACAGCTGTCTGTGCGGGTCGCTACATTACTATGTTGCTGGGTGTCCAACTTGCTGTAATTCAACTTGTGGACCTGGCCAGAGTGGAAGTGTTGTTAAGAAATCTCAGATGGCGGGTTTCTTCAAAAAACATCAACAAACTTTGATATATCAAGATGAGGACTCTGCTCTCAGATAAAGAGTATCCCACTTTTTACAAGCATGTTGAGGCCAGAGATAGCCAGACTAGTAAATTGGGCTACGGAACAGAAGTTGGGTATTGGAGAAAGGCCATTAGTGCGTGTTCTGCAACCAATATAGCGGAAGAATGCGTGGCAAGAGCGTGGTGAACGGATAGACGTGGTTATGGATAGCGTGGAAGAAGAAGAGCCGAGTGCAGAGGAAATATGTGTGCTGAGGAAAAATGACGCCAAGTATAAACTGTCCTTTCCTGTCTCTGATGGCTAAGAAATTGAACCCGACGAGAGTGATGATGAATTACCTGGGATGGCGGTGAAGAGTCCGAGCCTCACCCCGATGGTCATGCAAAGGACCAGTGGGAGTGACATTTTTGGAGAAAGTGGATCCCTGCCTTTTAGCTGACCCACATGTAGTCTCTGGCTGGGGCGGCAGGTAGCCTAGTGGTTAGAGCGTTGGGCCAGTAACCGAAAGGTTGCTAGATTGAATCCCTGAGCTGACAAGGTAAAAATCTGTCATTCTGCCCCTGAACAAGGCAGTTAATCCACTGTTTCTAGGCCGTCATTGTAAATAAGAATTTGTTCTTAACTGACTTGCCTAGCTAAATAATGGTAAAAATGCGGGTACTGTTAAATAGGTCGTAGCTTGAAGTGGACTTGTGAGGATTTCCTGTGTTACTTCTGCCTAGAGGGAGGGGGTTGCTCGTCACGACAAGTCCTGTGACGTGCTTTGCTCTACGGAGCAGGGCGCCTTCGAAAGGAGTGATTAATAGGGTGGCGTTGAGGTGACGCAAATGAAATTGAAGATTCCCTAAGAGGCCCACTGTTTGGTGATACCCAGACCCAGTGGCGAGCGTGGTAAAACTGAGCAGACACTGTCTGTCCTTTTGAGGTTTGAAGTGATTTTGTCTTTATCTGACAAAGTCATGTTGAGATACAGTGCATTCGGAAAGTATTCAGACCCCTTCCATTTTTCCACATTTTGTTACGTTACATCCTTATTCTAAAGTGGATGAAATAGTTTCCCCCTCTCACCAATCTACACACAATACCCATAATGACAAAGCAAAAACAGGTTTTTATAAATTTATATTATATATATATATTTATATATTTAATATTTAATATTGAAAAAATGCAAATATCACATTTACATAACTATTTAGACTCTTTACTCAGTACTTTGTTGAATCACCTTTGTTAGCTATTACAGCCTCAAGTCTTCTTTGGTATAACACTATAACACTATAACTATCACGACTTCCACCGAAGGTGGCTCCTCTCCCCGTTCGGGCGGCGCTCGGGGGTTGTCGTCACCGGTCTACTAGCTGCCACCGATCCCTTTTTCTTTTCTGTTAGTTTTGTCTTGATTGTGTTCACCTGTTGCTTATTTTGGTTCATTTACAGTCTATTTAAACTTCTAGTGCCCGCCAGCTTTTGTGCGGGCTTATCCTTACTGTCAGTGGTGAAGTTGTTTTTCGCCTGCGTATTTGTTTTATGTTCTTTTCCTGGTTTTTGGAGACATACGGGATTCATGGTCATTGCCTGATTGTTCGCGAGACCAAGCACAATAAAGGCATTCATTTGAAAGTATTGCTCTCTGCGCCTGACTCTACACCCACCACTCCTAGAAATCCGTGACAGAAGCCCGCACCAGAACATGGAGTCAGCAGGAGCAGCCGCACCCCCCTCCCCTCCATGAAAGAGCGTGTCCTCCATCACACAGCCATCCTACACCGGATTGGGACTGCGATGGATCAGATGATGGAGCGAATGGAGAGGAGCGGCCTCCCTACTTCGTCTCTAGCTCCTCTTCAGCCTGCGCTGCCTACTTCTCCGGCGTCGTCCGGACCCAGCGCTCTTCGGCTCGCGCTCCCGAGGGAGTACGATGGAACGGCTGCTGGGTGCAAGGGGTTCTTGCTCCAGCTAGAGCTTTACTTGGCTACTGTTCGCCCAACTCCCTCGGGAGAGGAGAGTGTGAGCGTCCTCGTCTCCTGCCTGATGGGCAGAGCCCTGCAGTGGGCAAATGCGGTCTGGGAGGGTCCAGATTCAGCGAGGGACCATTACCCTGAGTTCACCCGCCGTTTCCGGGCTGTGTTCGACCACCCACCGGAGGGTCGAGCGGCGGGTGAACGGCTGTTCCACCTTAGGCAGGAGACGAGGAGCGCGCAGGACTTCTCGCTGGAGTTTCGGACCCTGGCCGCTGGAGCGGGGTGGAACGACAGGGCCCTGAAGGACCACTACCGGTGTAGCCTCCGGGAGGACGTCCGCAGGGAGCTAGCTTGTCGGGACACCACCCTCACACTAGACGAACGGATTGACATGTCAATCCGGCTGGACAACCTGCTAGCTGCTTGCGGGCGTGCAGAGAGGGTTCTGTTTGTTCCACCCTCCAGCACTCCCGCTCCAACATCCATGGAGTTAGGGGGTGCTGCATCTATGGCGACCGGAGGAGGATCCTCCTCCTGCACCAGTTGTAGTCGGAGAGGGCACACTGCCGACCGGTGCTGGAGGAGCTCGTCTGGGAGTCGAGAGGGCAGGCATAGCACTGCTCCGACACCCCAGGTGAGTCAGCACCAGACTCACCCAGAGCTCCCTGTTGGTCATATGTTTGTACTAATCTCTTTTCCTGAGTTTTTCCCCCTCTTCCCAGCATAAGGTGCTAGTCGATTCAGGTGCAGCTGGGAGTTTTATGGACCACGGTTTCCGTTGGTGCAGATAGGCCAACCCTTCCCCGTGCACTCCCTAGATAGTCGACCGTTAGGGTTAGGGCTGGTCAGGGAGGCCACGGTTCCACTGGACATGGTACCGCAGGGAGGTCATAAGGAGCGGATTAGTCTCTTCCTCATTGATTCTCCTGCGTTTCCAGTGGTGCTGGGGATTCCCTGGTTGGCTATTCACAACCCCAAGATTTCATGGAAACAGGGGCCTCTAAAGGGGTGGTCAGAGGAGTGTTCAGGTAGGTGTATAGGAGTTTCCATCGGTGCAACGACGGTGGAGAGTCCAGAACAGGTTTCCACTGTGCGCATTCCCTCAGAATATGCCGATTTGGCTGTCGCTTCCTGTAAAAAGAAGGCGACCCAATTACCACCTCATCGACGAGGGGATTGTGCGATAAGCCTCCAGGTAAACGCAGCACTTCCCAGGAGTCACGTGTACCCGCTGTCACAGGAGGAGACGGTGGCTATGGAGACATATGTCACTGAATCTCTGGGACAGGGGTACATTCGGCCCTCCACGCAACCCGTCTCCTCGAGTTTCTTTTTTGTGAAGAAGAAGGAGGGAGGTCTGCGTCCTTGCATTGATTATAGAGGTCTAAATTCCATCACAGTGGGGTTTAGTTACCTGCTACCTCTCATCGCTACGGCGGTGGAATCATTTCACGGAGCACGCTTTTTCACAAAACTGGATCTCAGGAGCGTGTATAACTTGCTGCATATCCGGGAGAGAGATGAGTGGAAGACCGCGTTTAGTACCACATCTGGCCATTATGTGTACCTCGTCATGCCTTATGGGTTGAAGAATGCTCCAGCCGTCTTTCAATCCTTTGTAGACGAAATTCTCAGGGACCTGCACGGGCAGGGTGTGGTGGTTTATATCGATGACATACTTATTTATTCCGCCACACGCGCCACGCATGTGTCTCTGGTGCGCAGGGTACTTGGGCAACTGTTGGAGCATGACCTGTACGTCAAGGCTGAGAAATGTCTGTTCTCCAAACAAGCCGTCTCTTTCCTGGGGTATCGCCTTTCCACATCTGGGGTGGTGATGGAGTGTGACCACGTTGCAGCCGTGCGTAATTGGCCGACTCCGACCACGGTAAAGGAGGTGCAGCGGTTCTTATGGTTTGCCAATTACTACCGGAGGTTTATCCGGGGTTTTGGCCAGGTGGCTGCTCCCATTACTTCACTGCTGAAGGGGGGGGCGGTGCGTTTGCGGTGGTCAGCGGAGGCGAGCAGAGCGTTTAGTCGTCTGAAGGCGCTGTTTACCGATGCTCCCGTATTGGCTCATCCGGACCCCTCTTTGGCATTCATGGTGGATGTAGACACATCCGAGGCTGGGGTTGGAGCCTTGCTATCACAGCCCTCGGGCACGCCACCAAAGCTTCGCCCCTGCACTTTTTTTTCGAGGAAGCTCAGTCCGTCGGAGCGAAACTATGACGTGGGGGACCGGGAGTTGCTGGCTGTGGTAAAAGCTCTGAAGGTGTGGAGACATTGGCTTGAGGGGGATAAACATCCTTTTCTCATCTGGACTGACCACCGTAATCTGGAGTATATCCGGGCAGCGAGGAGACTGAATCCTCGCCAGGCAAGTTGGGCCATGTTTTTCACCAGATTTCGTTTTACCATCTCTTTTTGACCAGGTTCCCGTAACACTAAGGCCGACGCACTGTCCCATCTCTATGATACCGAGGAGCAGTCCATCGATCCTACTCCCATACTTCCGGCCTCATGTCTAGTGGCACCGGTGGTATAGGAGGTGGACGCAGACATCGAGCGGGCGTCACGGTTAGAACCCACGCCACCACAGTGTCCAGCGGGCCGGAAGTATGTGCCGCTTGGTGTTCGTGACAGATTGATCCGGTGGGCTCACGCTACCCTCCTCGGGTCATCCGGGAGTTGAGAGGACGGTGCGGGGCCTTAGGGGGAGGTACTGGTGGCGTGAGGTTTTATGTCTCCTCCTGTTTGGTGTGCGCTCAGAGTAAGGCTCCTAGACACCTGCCTAGAGGGAAGTTACAGCCCCTCCCCGTTCCACAACGGCCTTGGTCACATCTGTCGGTTGACTTCCTCACCGACCTTCCCCCGTCTCAGGGGAACACCACGATCCTGGTCGTTGTGGATCGGTTTTCGAAATCCTGCCGTCTCCTCCCGTTGCCCGGTCTCCCTACGGCCCTGCAGACTGCGGAGGCCCTTTTTACCCACGTCTTCCGGCACTACGGTTTAGATTTTTTGTAACATTATGCATTATGGACAAAGCTGCAAAAATGATTGATTTCTTATCATACACATAGTGTTTTACCATAGACATTTTATTTTGATGGTAAAATCTGAAAACCAGGGCCTCCCGGGTGGCGCAGTGGTCTAGGGCACTGCATCACAGCGCTAGCTGTGCCACCAGAGTCTCTGGGTTCGCGCCCAGGCTCTGTCGCAGCCGGCCGCGACCGGGAAGTCCGTGGGGCGACGCACAATTGGCCTAGCGTCGTCCGGGTTAGGGAGGGTTTGGCCGGTAGGGATATCCATGTCTCATCGCACTCCAGCGACTCCTGTGGCGGGCCGGGCGCACTGCGCGCTAACCAGGGGGGGCGGGTGCACGGTGTTTCCTCCGACACATTGGTGCGGCTGGCTTCCGGGTTGGAGGCGCACTGTGTTAAGAAGCAGTGCGGCTTGGTTGGGTTGTGTGGAGGACGCATGGCTTTCGACCTTCGTCTCTCCCGAGCCTGTACGGGAGTTGTAGCGATGAGACAAGATAGTAATTACTAGCGATTGGATACCACGAAAATTGGGGGAAAAAGGGGGTAAAAAAAATTAAAATAATAATAAACTGAAAACCGTAAGTCTTGATGTTTCTGCCGGGACAGCAACATTGCTGCCATGACGTTAATATCTCACAAGCTGTGATTTGTTGGTTCCCACAGTTCACACCTCAGGTTCCCACTTAGTAAATTCCTTTTATCCTCTAGGCCAAATATTATGAATATACTGACAGGATGCATGTCTCTACGCCCTAACAATGGGATATGTTGTCCACAAAGCAGCACGGCAGGCTGTCTAGCTCCCACCTATCTTTTCTTTGGATTGGTGGATACATCTCATTATTGTAATCATTTTTTGAATATTTGATGAGGGTTGTTGACGTCAACCGCCTATATTCAATAGATAGAGATGCTATGCTACTATCCTCATGCCATGATTATGCATAGCCATCTTGAGGCGACCCCGATATAAACTATTTTTCTCAAAGTTGCCAGGATGTCACATGTCCTACTCATATCAGCGCACTCCTAACAACTTAATTAAGCATTACAAAACTTCTATTTGACCAAATAAACCTCACATAGCAGATAAGCCATAAATGTTTTTGTTGATCAAATTCGACACTCTCATTGACCTCCATACAAAAACTCCTTGCTCAGCTAGGCTAGTGACAAGGGACACACTCTTGTCACGGGCGGGCGTAGATTTACTTCACGATGGGCGTAGATTTCAGAGTGTATATATGCGCACACAGCGTCGAGAAGGAGCCTAGCACTTGCTCAAGATTTTTATAACTAATCCATTAACTAGTTCATTGTTTATCTGTGGCCTAACTACAGTCATGGATGTTACCGTTTCATCAGGGAGCCACAAAGATGAAGTAATGTCTTCGCTGAATTCACGTTATGTTTGCTATTTCATGCAGCCATAGAATAGATAGAAGCTAAACCAATGATTTTGTATTCAAATTTGACATTGTTTAAAAATTCTGAGATATCAATTCACGCAAAGTAATGACAATGGGTGTGTTTTGCAATGAAGGTCTACAGTATTCTCAACAGCACTTTGTAAGGTAGCACCATGGTTTAGCCGGAGGACAGCTAGTTTCCGTCCTCCTCTGGGTACCTTGACTTTAATACAAAACTTAGGAGGCTCGCGGTTCTCACCCCCTTCCATAGACTTACACAGTAATTATGACAACTTCCGGACGACGTCCTCAAACGTATCAGAGCTCTTGCAGCATGAACTGACATGTTGTCTACCCAATCAAAGAATCAGAGAATTAATATTGTACTGAAAGCATAAGCTACAGGTAGCTAGCACTGCAGTGCATAAAATGTGGTGAGTAGCTGACTCAAAGAGAGAAAGACAATGGTTGAACAGTTTTGAACAAATATATTTCTTAAATAATGAAGGAGAAGCAAGCGAGAGAGAGAGAGTTAGCTATATTTAGTTGTATTTTTTCTTCATTCTTAGCTAGCGAATGCAGACAGGTAGTTTAGCCTACTCAAACATCCAGCTCAACAGAGAGGGATTCTATGTTAGCTAGCTGGCTATGGCTATCCAACACGGGAACTCTTCCTAGTAAAGGTAAGCTTTTGGTTTTATTAATTTATTGCCACCGGTGCCCGCCAGTGTAACTGCTAAACTGCTTGCTGTTAACTGTACACTATACTGGATGATTGTAGCGAGTTTACTAATGCGTTAGTTCTAGTAGTATGTTGACCATGACATTAACATGGTGACAACAATGTAGGCTGTGTGTAGCCGTTAGTGGTTATGATATGATAGTTTGGGTTGGAAAGTTTTTTTTGCCTGGTCACAGACAGCTGATCACAGACAGCTGGAAGTCCACAAGCTAAGGGAAAAGGTGAGAGGAGGAGAGCGCGTAGATACGAGAAGTAATTATACAACGATCAAAGGGATCATGCTGTTAGTATGTGACTGTTATGAAAGTGAACTGTGTTTTCGTGTGATCAGGGGTGTATTCATTCTGCCGATTCTGTTGAAAAACATTTCTTAACCTCATAATGTGTTTCAGCCTAGCTCAGTGCTTTCTGCAGTGGTGGGGCAGCCAGTGGAATATACGGAGCATAAGGATTGGTAATGTTCTTCAGTTGCGCCATGATTGGCTCAGTGTTCTGTCACTCATGGGTACACTAAGTCACCGCCAAATCTAAGGGTAGAGCTCGAAAATTCTGCCATAGAGTTACGTTAGAAGTGCCCATCCAAGAAGACTCAAGGTCATTGGCCACAGCTAAAATTATGTAGCAGTCATCATCATGAATCAAGTCGACAATCTACTGGCAAATCCTTTAATTCCTGGTCATCTGAAGATAAATAATGAAGAGAAATTATAGATGAAACGAATCGGTGCTCATCGGCCATTGGACATAAACATTACACAACAAGTTGGAAATCGCAAATTCAACAGTGAGTGGTTTGGAAGGATTCAGTGGCTAACTGCAAGCATTGCAAAGCAATCACTAGCCTGCTATTCAGTGGACTGGGTGTGTGGTCCCAAGTCTGGGTTTAAGGGTCTCTTTTCCAAGCTTTAAAGGATAAACATTCAACATTGGCCATGCTGTCAATCCAGCATGACTTCTGCCACGCTCAAAACAACTGGAAACTCAGAACTGGGAAATCTGATTTCAGTGAGTTCAAGAAAACTGGGAACTCGCGAAAAAACGAACGCCGACTGGGAAAATACGTTTTGAACGGTCATCCAACTCGGTATTGCAAGTCGGGAACTCGGGATTCTTTCTAGAGCTCTGACCTGAAGGTCACTGACGTCATCGTGATTCAACCTTTTTTTGTTGTTGTCTTGAAAGCACCATAAATACAGAGAATGCCAGACTAAGATGACAAAGTTTGATGACAAAATTTGCCTATGAAGGACAATTTCATATGATATGTTACAAATTATTATTCGTATATGTTACGAATTGCAATTCATACAATATGTTACAAAATGAAATTCGTACAATATGTTATGAATTTGCAAAACATACAATATGTTACGAATTTTCAAAACGTATGGTATGTTATGAATTCCAATGTGTGGCTAACGCTACAGTAGCTATGTTGCTACGAAGGCTAACGCTAACGTTAGCTAGGTGGCTAATGTTAGTTAGGCTAATGTTTAGGGTTAAAGTTCGGGTTCTGGTTCTGGTTAGGGGAAGGGTTAGCTAACATGCTATGTAGTTGTAAAGTAGCTAAAAAGTACATATTGTGAAGTATAGGGAGAGAGAGATGTTCACACACATACAGCTTGTAGCTAGGTCTACTACTGTACAACTCACATATCATACCATATCAATGTATTTAGGCATGATCATTGTTGTATTGGTCTGCATTTTTTTGTAGTACAGTCACTGAAAATTAGTGAGAAAGGGTAGGCTGGACTCGCTAGTTAATCTGATTTTGTTAATTTAAATGCAAATAATTGATCTCAGTGATAGACAGTATACAGGTATTTTGCATGCTGACGAACCAATGACATGGAAATGAGATTAAATCTAGTCATGATCATTTTCATATATTTCATTAAAGTAAACTTAGTAGTATTGGCCTGACAGAGGCATTGATGTTAGTGGCTGGCTAGTAAGCCAAACTTTACGTTACACATCAGTCACTGGGGAAAACTGGTCCAGCCGCTTGGTAGCTATCTATTGTTAGTTCAAATAAAGAAAAATGCTGTACTAATATGAATGTGCAGTTGTAAACTAACTATAGTGATCAAAAATATAAACGCAACTTTTCAGCAAGATTTTACTGAGTTACAGTTCATAAGGAAATCAGTCAATTGAAATAAATAAATTAGGCCCTAATCTATTTCACATGACTGTGAATATAGATATGCATCTGTTGGTCACAGATACCTTAAAAAAGGCATGCTCCCTCAAAACTGGAGACATCTGTGGCGTTGTGTTGTCAGACAAAACTGCACATTTTAGTGGCCTTTTATTGTACCCAGCACAAGGTGCACATGTGTAATGATCATGCTGTTTAATCAGCTTCTTGATATGCCACACTTGTCAGGTGGATGGATGATCTTGGCAAAGGAGAAATGCTCACTAACAGGGATGTAAACAAATTTGGGCACAACATTTGAGAGAAATAAGCTTTTTGTGAGTATGGAACATTTCTGGGATCTTTTATTTCAGCTCATGAAACATGGGACCAAACTTTACATGTTGCGTTCATATTTCTGTTCCGTGTATAAACCCACCACGTGGATGCGCACCCAGACAGTCCTTGCACTTTGAAACCCACGCTCATCGTGACGTATTTAATATTTTATTAGGATCCCGAATCAGCTGCTGCAGAGGCAGCGGGTACTCCACCTGGGGTCCAAACAGGAAACAATACAATAAATAAAACACATAATATACATAAATACACATACATACACTCGGGCTCCCGAGTGGCGCAGCGGTCTAAGGCACTGCATCTCAGTGCTAGAGGCATCACTACAGACGCTGGTTTGATTCCAGGCTGTATCACAACCGTGATTGGGAGTCCCATAGGGTGGCGCACAATTGCCCCAGCGTTGTCCGGGTTAGGGCTTGGCCGTCATTGTAAATAAGAATTTGTTCTTAACTGACTTGCCTAGTTAAATAAAGGGTCAATAAAAATACAAATACATAGCACTACATTTACATTACAATTTAGCCATCCAGAGCGACCCACGCCTAGTGCATTCATCTTAAGATAGCCAGGTGAGACAACCACATATCAAAGTTGTATTCCAACCACGTATCACATACATACTACAATGCAAAATGCACAAAAATATCTGTGCTTCTCTTCACTGTCTTCACTGGGTTGTAAGGTGTTATTTTATCTGGTTTTATTACTAGCTTGAGTTACCTAGGGTGGCAGAGAGTTCCATTAAGTCATGGCTCTATTTAATACTGTGTGTTTCCCAGCCTCTTTTCTGGACCTTTTGTGATACCGATGAGTGTCAGTTTGGTACCTTCAACACCTCGCACAAAGACAAATAGTGATGCAGTCAATCCCTCCTTTGACTTTGGTAACTGCCAATCCATGATAAGACAGAGGAAGTTAATCCATAAAACCTACGTTTTTTCAGCAATATGTTATGATCAATGATATCAAAGGCTGTATTAAAGTCTAACAAAACAGCTCCCACAATCTTCTTATTAATCTATTTACATTTTAGTCGTTTAGCAGACGCTCTTATCCAGAGCGACTTATAGTTAGTGCATTCATCTTAATATAGCTAGGTGGGACAACCATTTATCACAGTCATAGTAAGTACATTTTTCATCAATGATGTAGCTACCAGAAAAATGGGATTATGTAAGATACTCTTTGAAGAGGTAGGGTTTTAGATGTTTTCGGAGGATGGGCAGGGACTCTGCTGTCCTAGCTTCAGGGGGATGTTGGTTCCACCATTGGGGTGCCAGAACAGAGAAGAGCTTGGGAGCTGCCCTCCCGTAGGGGTGGGAGGGCCAAGAGACCAGAGGTGGCAGAACAGAGTGCTCTGGTTGGGGTGTAGGGTTTGAGTATAGTCTGAAGGTAGGGAGGGGCAGTTCCTCTTGCTGCTCCGTAAGCAAGTACCATGGTCTTGTAGTGGGTGCGAGCTTCGACAAGAAGCCAGTGGAGTGTGCGGAACAGCGTGGTGACATGGAAGAACTTGTGAAGGTTGAACACCAGGCGAGCTGCAGCATTCTGGATAAATTGCAGGGGTTTGATGACACAAGCTGGGAGCCCAGCCAACAGTGAGTTGCAGTAGTCCAAAAGGGAGATGACAAGTGCCTGGATTAGGACCTACGTTGTTTCCTGTGTGAGGTAGGGTCATACTCTACGGATGTTGTAGAGAATTAACCTGCAGGAGTGAGTCACTGCTTTGATGTTTGCAGAGAACGACAGGGTGTTTTCTATGGTCACGCCAAGGTTTTTTGCACTCTGGTGGACAACCGTGGCGTTGTCAACCGTGATGGAGAGGTCTTGGAGCGGGCAGGCCTTCCCCGGGAGGAAAAGTAGCTCTGTCTTGTCGAGGTTGAGCTTGAGGTGTTGAGCCTACATCCAAGCTGAGAAATCTGCCAGGGATGCAGAGATACGTGTCGCCACCTGGGTGCCAGAACAGGGAAGGAGAAAAGTAGTTGAGTGTCATCCGCATAGCAATGATAGGAGAGACCATGCGAGGATATGACGGAGCCAAGTCACTTGGTGTATAGAGAGAAGAGTAGAGGGCCTAGAACCGAGCCCTGGGGGACACCACTAGTGAGAGTACGTGGTGCAGACACAGATCCTCTCCACGTCACCTGGTAGGAATGGCCTGCCAAGTAGGATGCAATACCAAGAGTGTGCACAGACTGAGACTCCCAACCCTGAGAGGGTAGTGTGGGGGGGGGGGGTCTCTGATGGTTCACGAGGTCGAAGGCAGCAGATAGATCTAGGAGGATGAGATTTAGCTTTGGCAGTGCGGAGAGCCTCCGTGACACAGAGACGAGCCGTCTTGGTTGAGTGACATGTCTTGAAGCCTGACTTGTTGTTCTGAGAGTGATAGCGAGAGAGTTGGTCAGAGACAGCATGCTCAGTGTTTTGCAAAGAAAAGAAAGAAGGGATACCGGTCTGTAGTTTTTGACGTCAGAGGAGTCGAGTCATCAGTCAATCATCAGTCCTTTGTGTCAGTGCCGAGCATGTTGAGTGCCCTTCCTTATAAGCATGCTGAAAGTCTGTTGTTGATTTGTTTTCTGTAAAATAACATTGTATTTGGTTCTAACACAATTTTTCCCAAAAGTTTACTAAGCACCAATAACAGGCTGATTGTTGGTCTGCTGTTTGAACCATTAAAGCAGGTGTGCCCAACCTTCTTTGACGTGAGATCTACTTTTTCATTTGCCAGCCTGTTGATTTCAGGCAACATCTCACTGAATCTCCCTAAAAATGTACCTCGGCTCAGCCACCGCATACCGTGTGCAGCAGCAGGTCTGTGTGCTCCGCTTCAGTCTCTTCTAAGTGAGCACGAAATAGCCTCCACTGTAGGCTACTGTACTGTACCACTGTACCTCTTCCTTTGTTTAACAAAGGATCATTGGAATTTGTTAGCAAACTCCATAAAAGCTTGAAAAATATCTTTGCCCCTTGTATGTCCTTACAGTGGCAAAATGGCGAGTAGTTCCTCCATTGTACTCATGTTGTCAAATACCATTCTGATGAAAATGCATAACTGTGCCACATCTACCATATCTGTGGACTCGTCAAACTGGAGGGAATAACACTTGCAGTTGTCTATATCCTTTTTCAGTTGATCCTCGAGGTTCTCCGCTGTTCCCTCACATCTTCTTACCACCGTATTTCTGGACAACTGAATGTCATTGATGGCAGCCATAATTTCGGTCTTATTCTTAAACAGCCTCAATAAATGTTTCCTTGATCATCTCCCCATCTTTGAACAACTTTTTATGCTTAGCAAGAATGTGACTCACACAATAAGGTGCAACGGTTGCCGCATTCCCTTTGGTCACAGGTCTTGTGAAAATTGACTTCTGCGCTGCCAGTAAATTTTTTAGTTATTGTACTTTTCTTCTTTGTAATTCAGTCTTTGCTGGAAAATCTCTTTCCTGGGTTTTGTGTGTGGTTTTAAAATGTTGTTCTATGTTACTTTGGGATTGCGATGCTATTATGGCAGATGAGGCACACACATTTTGAGTTTGACACAAAAAAATAATTCTCCTCCCATTTCTAGTGGAAATTATACATTTTCTGTTTTTTTGTATCCTTCCCTTCACTCATTAATGCAGCTATTGACTACGCAACTTAAGAACAACTTAAGAACGTATCTGGCTACAAAGTTAGCTAGCTACCTGCCTGGCATCACCGTGACTTCGACTTGGAGTTGGCGGGCGGCATCTGACCGCACTAATTAGGCATACGTCAATAAGTGAGCAGGGACTGGTCATATTTGATGTAAATCACGTGACTATCAATCAAATTTCATTTATAAAACCCTTCTTACATCAGCTGATGTCACAAAGTGCTGTACAGAAACCCAGCCTAAAACCCCAAACAGCAAGCAATGCAGGTGTAGAAGCACGGTGGCTAGGAAAAACTCCCTAGAAAGGCCAAAACCTAGGAAGAGACCTAGAGAGGTACCAGGCTATGAGGGGTGGCCAGTCCTCTTCTGGCTGTGCCGGGTGGAGATTATAACAGAACATGGCCAAGATGTTCAAATGTTCATAGATGACCAGCAGGGTCAGCAACTAATAATAATCACAGTGGTTGTCGAGGATGCAACAGGTCAGCACCTCAAGAGTAAATGTCAGTTGGATTTTCATAGCCGATCATTCAGAGTATCTCTACCGCTCCTGTTGTCTCTAGAGAGTTGAAAACAGCAGGTCTGGGACAGGTAGCACGTTCGGTGAACAGGTCAGGGTTCCATAGCCGCAAGCAGAACAGTTGAAACTGGAGCAGCAGCACAGCCAGGTGGACTGGGGACAGCAAGGAGTCATCAGGCCATGTAGTCCTGAGGCATGGTCCTAGGGCTCAGGTCCTCCGAGAGAGAGAAAGAAAGAAAGAAAGAGAGGAGAGAAAGAAAGAGAGAATTAGAGAGAGCATACTTAAATTCACACAGGACACCGGATAAGACAGGGAAATACTCCAGATATAACAGACTGACCCTAGCACCCCGACACATAAACTACTGCAGCATAAATACTGGAGGCTGAGACAGGAGGGGTCGGGAGACACTGTGGCCCCATCCGACCATACCACCGGACAGGGCCAAACAGGCAGGATATACTCCCACCCACTTTGCACAGCCCCCACACCACTAGAAGGATATCTTCAACCACCAACTTACCATCCTGAGACAGGGCAGAGTATAGTCCACAAAGATCTCTGCCACGGCACAACCCAAGGGGGGGCGCCAATCCGGACAGGAAGATCACGTCAGTGACTCAACCCACTCAAGTGACGCACCCCTCTTAGGGACGGCATGGAAGAACACCAGTAAGCCAGTGACTCAGCCCCTGTAATATGGTTAGAGGCAGAGAATCCCAGTGGAGAGAGGGGAACCGGCCAGGCAGAGACAGCAAGGGCGGTTCGTTGCTCCAGTGCCTTTCCGTTCACCTTCACACTCCTGGGCCAGGCTACACTCAATCATAGGACCTACTGAAGAGATGAGTCTTCAATTAAGACTTGGTTGAGACCGAGTCTGCGTCTCTCACATGGGTAGGCAGACCATTTCATAAAAATGGAGCTCTATAGGAGAAAGCCCTGCCTCCAGCTGTTTGCTTAGAAATTCTAGGGACGGTAAGGAGGCCTGCGTCTTGTGACCGTAGCGTACATGTAGGTATGTACGGCAGGACCAAATCGGAAAGATAGGTAGGAGAAAGCCCATGTAATGCTTTGTAGGTTAGCAGTAAAACCTTAAAATCAGCCCGTGCCTTAACAGGAAATATAACTGACAGTTTTGGAGCAGTGGCTTCTTCCTTGCTGAGCGGCCTTTCAGGTTATGTCGATATTGGACTTGTTTTACTGTGGATATAGATACTTTTGTACCTGTTTCCTCCAGCGTCTTCACAAGGTCCTTTGCTGTTGTTCTGGGATCGATTTGCACTTTCGCACCAAAGTACGTTCATCTCTAGGAGACAGAACGCATCTCCTTCCTGAGCGGTATGACGGGACCACGTGGTCCCATGGTGTTTATACTTGCGTACTATTGTTTGTTCAGATGAACGTGGTACCTTCAGGCGTTTGGAAATTGCTCCCAAGGATAAACCAGAGTTGTGGAGGTCTACAATTTTTTTTTCTGATGTCAAGCAAAGAGGAACTGAGTTTGAAGGTAAGCCTTGAAATACATCCACAGGTACACCTCCAATTGACTCAAATTATGTAAATTAGCCTATCAGAAGCTTCTAAAGTAAATTTCCTAACCGACTTGCCAAAATTATAGTTTGTTAACAAGAAATTTGTGGAGTGGTTGAAAAACGAGTTTTAATGCCTCCAACCTAAGTGTATGTAAACTTCCGACTTCAACTGTGTATACAAATACAGCCAGCCTATTTATGCAAATAGGTCATATATCATTTTCTTTATTTGAACAAAACATTTAAAAAATACCTGATCAAATAAGAACATTTATATATGAGTGTATTCTAGGATTTTTTTTAATGTAATACCTGAATTCCCACCAAAATCCTTGAACTTATTTTGTACATGCCAGTAAAATGTTTTTAGGTGCTATAAGTCAATATCTGATGGATTATAAAAATTCGAAAAGTTTAGAGCATCTTCATCCATTGTTCAACTGTTGCATTCATTATGATTGTTTTTAAAACCTTTGAACAATTTTGATGACTGTTGCTATGTTTTGTACGTTGAATGTGGCAAAAAGTCCTGCAGGTCACGTCCTACATATTTCTTTGTATTCCTTTCGAAGTCGGGTAGGATGATCATTTGGCCAATATTAACTGTGGGTGGTTGGCATTGATAATGGACTGGGGCACGCATGCAGGAGTTGTAGAGAGTGACAGAACCTGTGAGGGTGACTTCAGGTTAGTTAGTGTAGCTAGGTCATAGACTATGACTAAGAAGCATTGGTTGTGAGGGACATAGAGGGACACACACATCCTTGGGCTTTGATGGGCAGTAAAAGGGTTGCAGAGGAGGTAGAGCTGATCAAGCATGGTGCACAGAGACCACTATCTAACAGTCAATCCCCAGCCACCATAAACGATCACATACAGCAAGTTTTACCATCCTAAGGTGCCTTTTGTTTGCCAAAATGGCATATGTCCTTATAGGGATGTATAAGCACAATTTCCCAGACCAATGCATGAGTCACCCCAGCTTGTCATGTGTGGTTGCATCCTCCCCATACACCATAATGTCACCAAGTCAACATACACTACATGACGAAAAGTATGTGGACACCTGCTTGTCGAACATCTCTTTTCAAAATCATGGGCATTAATATGGAATTGGTCCCCCCTTTGCTGCTATAACAGCTTCCACTCCGCTGGGAAGGCTTTCCACTAGATGTTGGAACATTGCTGTCGGGACTTGCTTCCATTCAGCAACAAAAGCATTAGTGAGGTCGGGCACTGATGTTGGGCAATTAGGCCTGGCTTGCAGTCGGCGTTCCAATTAATCCCAAAGGTGTTTGATGGGGTTGAGGTCAGGGCTCTGTGCAGGCCTGTCAAGTTCGGCCCCGGAACATTATTCTTCCTCCACCAAACTTTACAGTTGGCACTATACATTGGGGCAGGTACCGTTTTCCTGGCATCCGCCAAACCCAGCTTTGTTTGTTAGACTGCCAGATGGTGAAGCGTGATTCATCTCACCAGAGAACGCGTTTCCACGGCTTCAGAGTCAAATGACGGACGAGCTTTACACAACCCCAGCTGACGCTTGTGCATGGTGATCTTAGGCTTGTTTATGTTATACACCTGTCAGCAACGGGTGTGGCTGAAATATCCGAATCCACTCATTTTAATGGGTGTCCACATACTTTTGTATATATAGTGTATAAGGCAACTCCAGGGCAGACAGCCAGGATGGTGGACATGATTGTCTGGAAGAAGCAATGTGCCAGCTCAACTCAAATAGGATAAGAGTGCACCGGAACATCCCAATATGCATCACAAATACAGCGATCCAGCAGAAGGTCATATTGGATTCAGGCAGACGTATTGGACTAGCAATGAATCAAAGCTTACTTTGATAAGGAGGTGACTGAAGAGCCCAATCTTTAAGGCGCAAGTTATACCACAGTGGGGGCAAGTTGTAGAGCTAGAGAGAGGGTGAATTGGAATTCTTGGTGTTGCCAATCCAAGCAGTCTGCTGCTTTTTTATATATCCAGACAAAACTGTTCTAGTGTATATGGTGAGCACATTGGATTCCTCACATAGTTGAAGTACACAAAAATAGCCTTGAGTACAGGTCGTAAGTGCAGTACACACATCTGAAAAATGTATTTCACTTAAAGTGTGTACATAATACAGTTTATTAAACCACCATTTAATTGTACTGTGGCAGACATATTGGATTTGGAGTCAATTCTAGGGAGGAGGAGGGGTAAAGTAATTGCAACGGTAGAGGCTGAACATATAAAATCCACAGAGAAACCTTTGACTGGAAAAAATTACAGTTTTCAGTGTCTGAGCCCAGTTGCCTTAGAGCTGATTACAATGGCCACAACATAAATCAAAAACTTGTAACTGTATGCATTTTTGTCAGGCAGGACCATACAGCACTGAATGAGATCAAATTTGACTTGGAAAGTTATCTATGTGACAGCTACCAAAAAGTGAAGATATTTCTGCCTATTGTATCTGTGTGTTTACAGGTCTATATTTCCAAGATGCATGAAGATATCCTAATGCTGTTTGTGTATGTAAAGCAGACAACATGTATTCCACATTTTAGTAATATCAGACCGTGCAATTTTGGGTTACATGAGCTTACTGTATGTGGGCAACCTCCCTCCAGCCAGGCATTATTCTGTTTTCCATATAGCAAATTGCAAGAGCCACATCATCAAGAAAGATGTTACTGTATGTATTTCTGTCAGACATGACCATACTGCACTGAATGAGAGAACATTTGACTCTGTAAGTTGTCTGTTAAACACAAATATTAATAGATGATATATACTGTTTGAGTTAAGGGGGGGTCACAATATCTATTAACTTAACCACTTTTACAGTCAAATGGTTTTATACAACCATCCATTTCATATATGGGTGACCTTAGAGATACCTCCGGTAGGGGTATCTCAAGAACTAAAACCATTTGAGGATTGGCCATTATCATATTAGATAGCATCCCATGGCATATGATAAAAAAATAAACATTGTGGACAATATTGGTCCTATGAATTGTCATTTAAAAAAATTCACACTACTGTTCAAAAATTTATCAGAAATACAGTGTAGACATTGTTGTAAATGACTACAGAGATAAAATGTAGCATAGTCTTGTTTGATAAAATCTATTTTTATTTTCAAATGTAGGAACTGAGTTCTACAGTTTGAACCCCTGCGGTCTCTGGCTCCACACCCAACCCGCCCGGCCATCTAGATGTGTGAAAGTTAGTGTATAAGCTAATGTTCCATTATGTATGACATTCCTGGGAGTGTGTAAACTGAAATGTTTTACCATATCATTTTTGTATGTTTTCTATAGTTATGTCCTTGAAAATGTATCAATTGACCAATTCGGCACATTTTGACAGACTTTATACAAAATACTGTGCAGTATTGTAATGCTCCACTGGATCAATCTGAAACTTTATGCACACACTGCTGCCATCTAGTGGTCAAAACCCAAATGTCACCTAAACTGCAATATTGTATTATGGCCTTTCTCTTGCATTTCAAAGATGAAAAAACCCCACATTTATTTATATTATCTTCTACCAGATCTAATGTGTTATATTCTCCTACATTAATTTTACATTTCCACAATCTTCAAAGTGTTTACTTTCAAATGGTATCAAGAATATGCATATCCTTGCTTCAGGTCCATTTTAGGCAGAAATGGAAAAAAAGGGTCAGATCATAAAGAGTTTAATTGACAATATAGTGAATATATTTTTTCTACACGAAAGAGTAAAGCAGAGCACACAAGATTCATTACGCATTTCTCTTCTTTCAATATTCTCACTTGGATACCTACATGTTTAATTTCTCTCGTCTGAAGCACACATTCCAAGGGTCATTTTGAGGATGGACAAGCAAACTATTTAACCATCCTTTAGGTTGTTAAACGTGACAGACAATAAAAATGCTGAACAGAGGAATCCAGCAGAAAGTAAATAGCAGCTCTTTATTTCACAATCTCATATACATTACCAAAAAATAAAAATAAAAATCATACATTTCGTGACATATCAACAGTGAACAAACATAATTTCTTTCTTGTTACAGTGGAGAGTTGAATAGAGTTTATTTCATGACCGAGTGGCACATCTGATGTGTTTATCTGAAAACAATATCTTGTTTTGACTCCTAACATCCGTGATCAAACCAGTGATGTTATACCTGCAGGAAAAACAAGACATGGTCAATTGATTCATAAAATAACTATCTGCAAATCACATTCTAAAAACAGTCAGGGCTCGGAAAAGGATAAATACTAAAGAATATACACAAACGAGAAAACAAAGCATTACACAGAACAAAGCATGCACATCCATGTATTGTGTGGTGTGTTGAAATATGCATAGCCAAGTCAAGTAAATGTGCATAACCAAGCCTAAACTTCTAGATCTGATAAATATCAAAATGGCATTCCCAATAGCATAATAAAAATAGAACAAAAATGTAAATATCTTCTGGTTATACCACAGAATTCTAGATCACTCCCTTGAGCAGAAATTTTGTAGACATTCATGAGCTGTGTTTGAATACCCATACTAACATACTGTATACTTAATGAGTATATACACTACATACTATTAGTTCATTTTAGTATACTGTAAAGGAACAGTATGCTTTAAGTTGAGCGCACTAGCTCTTTGCCTGTCTTCCGGAAGTTGATGCTGTTGCTATGCAACCTCTTGCTAGCATAACAAATAACTGGTTAGACATTTTAAGACGTTGGGTGTGTTCTTAAATTCAATCTGGAGTGCCAGAGTGTGCTCGTAAATTCAGAGCGTTTCGCTCTCGGAGCGCACACTGGACGTTCGGGCCGAGGAGTAGGGTTGATTTGAGCGTTCTGACCTTACAACGGCAGTCAAGCACCCAAGCTAACGTTGACTAGCTTGCTAGCTACTTCCAGACACAAATGAGACCACTCTGACCATTTTACTTGCCCTAGCAGAGCTGGTTAGGCTGTTTTCATGCTATCCAGAGCGTTGGTGACTAACTGCTGCTGGCAACAAGTTAATTCAGCTTTTTTGACGACATTTACTGATACCGGCCATATTCAATGGGTGTTGAGCGCTCGTAAATTCATTATTCTGCGCTCTGGTACTCAGACGAGAGTGCTCTTAAATCGGAGTAGATAGCCAGAGCGAATTTATGAAAGCACCCGAATGTCCAGCTAAGCTAAGAATGACGAGAATAATCAAGTCAATAAGCGTTGGGTGGTTCGTTAGATAGCCTATTGTTAATATCCTGGCAAGTTTGATGTATAAGTAGCTAGCTAACAACATACCAGTACATACTGCTGTAATGATACGCTGTGTGGTTCGTAAGGACAGCGTAGCTAACAAATTGTCAGCCAATAACGTGTAACTTATTTGAAAAGTCATTACTTTATTACATTGCTCAACATTTTCTTAACATTTGTCAATTAGTTAAAGGAATGAATTTGTATCTGCTCTAGTTGTACTTCGACTGCATATTTTCCGCCATTTCCTTCAAATCTGTAAAAGATGTGAAGCCACTCCCATTTCCTGAAGAATTGCATTTTGGGCCCTAAAGTACAGAAATAGTGTCCTCTGCGTGTATACATCATATTTTGGCGAATTTAGTACGACATCCGGGAACTTTTGGCATACTAACTATATCCATACTATGACCAATAAGCATACTATATACTCAATTCCCGTCACAAATAGTACGAGTATTCAAACACAGCTATGGTCTATTTATTCTACATCACTAATTTAACCCAGTGATACAATTGGGTGTTCATAACTACCAATCATTAATGAGTACCTTACCATGTGAGCCTTTGCACTGTTTGAGCGCCTCATTGAAGCCCTCGCACAAGCTGAGGTCTGCCTGAGTGGTGGCGCAGTTCAGGAACTGTCGCACCTCAAACATGCATGGGCCCGGCTGGGAGGAGGCAGGTCGAGCGGCCTCCTGTAATGGCACAGACACACGCACTTGTCAAATATACTGTAGACATCTGCACTACTGTAAACAAGGATTGATTTGACTTCAGTGTGACAGTCATTATCTCCATGCTAGCTCAGATACATTATGCAACATTCCCACCTGTCCTTTATATCTTTGACATAACAAATCAAATTTTATGTCCTATGCGCCAAACACAACAGGTGTAGACCTTACAATGAAGTGTTCACTTACAAGCCCTTAACCAACAATGCAGTTAAGAAAAAAAGTGTTAAAGTATTTTCTAAAATAAACTGAAGTTAAAAAAAATAAAGAAATAAAAATGAAGAAAAATAACTAAGAATTAAGGAGCAACAATAAAATAACAATAGCGAGGCTATATACAGGGGGTACCGGTACAGAGTCAATGTGCGGGGGCACCAGTTAGTCGAGGTAATTGAGATATGTACATCTAGGTAGAAGTAAAGTGACTATGCATGGCTAATAAACGGAGAGTAGCAGCAGCGTAAAAATGGGGGTGGGGACAATGCAAATAGTCCGGGTAGCCATTTCATTAACTGTTCAGGAGTCTTATGGCTTTGGGTTAGAAGCTGTTTAGAAAGCTTTTGGACCTAGACTTGGTGCTCCGGTACCGCTTGCCGTGCGGTAGCAGAGAGAACAGTCTATGACTAGGGTGGCTGGAGTCCTTTTTGGGCCTTTCTCCGACACCGCCTGGTATAGAGGTCCTGGATGGCCGGAAGCTTGGCCCCAGTGATGTACTGGGTCGTATGCACTACCCTCTGTAGTGCCTTGTGTCACAGAGGCCGAGCAGTTGCCATACCAGGCGGTGATGCAACCAGTCAGGATGCTCTCGATGGTGCAGCTGTAGAATTTTTTGAGGATCTGAGGACCCATGCCAAATCTTTTCAGTCTCCTGAGGAGGAATAGGCATTGTCGTGCCCTCTTCGACTGCCTTGTTGTGTTTGGACCATGATAGTTTGTTGGTGATGTGGACGCCAAAGAACTTGAAGCTCTCAACCTGCTCCACTACAACCCCGTTGATGAGAATGGGGGCATTCTCAGCCCTCCTTTTTCTGTAGTCCACAATCATCTCCTTTGTCTTGATCACGTTGAGGGAGAGGTTGATATCCTGGTAGTAAAGGAGTGCAATTTCTTGATAGAAGATTTCAAAGTTGCATAATGTTGCTCGTTTACTGACGAATGTCTGGTTTGGCCATTCCAAGTACCGTGCTGTATACTTTCATGGAAATTCATGGCAAATTTAAATTATCGATACATTTCTGCATAATGCACCTTTTGATTTAGTTCTGCAGAGATTTCATAGAACAGTATCGACAAGCTATCTTTTATGTTCCTTGTTTACTGCATCTAGCGCATTCCATTGCTATGGCTAGGCTACATGATCTTCTGCTTTCAAAACCTCAATGGCATGCTTACATGATATAATACTAAGTGATCAAATTCGTCAACCATAATTGTATAAATACCAGAACTAATCTTGTTGGAGTAATGCCACTTTTCAGACATCCCATGGGCCAGACAATCCTTTAATAGAACTCTTTCTAGCTGTTGTAATACTGTCAGCGCTAGATTAAATTGCCTCAGTCATCGTGCAGAGTCAATGTCTGACATCAAGGAGTATAATGTGACACTTCTTAGTGAGTGAATGGGTCGCTTGCATGACCTCACTTAGCTGAAGGGAGGAGTTTGGGCTTTCTAGGGCAGGTCTAGTTCCATTTTCAGAAAAGCTATCAAGAAATCAAACTGTGATATATCAAACTGTGACGTCACATCTGTAAATACCCCAAATCCCTGCCTCTCTGTTTTGGGCACATAACAGAGAGAGTTCTCTTTTTCAAATGGCACAATACTGAGTGTCAAACAATGTCGTTAGGTCCAATTCTGTTTCCTAAAATGTAAATTTGAACGCTGAGAAGTCAAACCCCTTAGGGCAGTAGCTTATCTCTCCAGTGCTGCCAAAGTCAGAGACATCCTCTGCTGTCCAACAATCCACACCAATTTAGTACTGTCAGAAGAACCTATCTTTCTTTGGCTGTTGTTCTTTTCAGACAAGACACTCATTGTCAGGTGAATCGAATTTAGGTAGGAGTTCAGGTAGGCTTTGCCAGTACAACGGCCCAACATAAATCACCTTGTCCACTGTTCTGGTGAATGGAATAACCTATGGTGAAAACCTATCAATCCCTATCACCTGTCAATGTTCTTGAAGAAGAGGAAGCCATTTAGAAGTATTGGAAAATGGCCTATTTCCATTCACAGGCTCTCACTGGGCCCCCTGCCCTGCTCACCTGGTATGTGCTGGCGGCGGGCGTGGCTGATTCAGCGCTGCTGCCACCACTGAAGGCGCCTGTGAGGGCACTGCCCATGACGTGGCCCATGGCAGAGCCCACTGCAACCCCTGCTGCGGTGGTGGCCATCTGGGCCATGAGGCCGGGCCCTTGGGGCGCGGCAGGAGCGGCGAGGGCTGACGGGGGTGGAGCGGTCGGGGCATGATGGGCCGGGGATGAGCTGGAAATATAAAAGAGCACACAATGAAGAGAACATGGCCTCTAAAATGGAACATCAACATACCCAAGGGGGAGGGGGGTCAGACTGATGTAACATAATTTTGCTCTGACATCACTTGCACTGACTACAATTGTTATTTTGTTAAATCAGACAGCCTTGCATTACCTGATACATTATCTATATCAGGGGTTCCCAAACTTTTTCACCCGGGGCCCCCCTTCAGCATTGGGGAACATCCTACGCCCCCCCCCCCCCCCCACCCCACACGCATAACATGTCTATTTCTATGGGGAAAGCACTGTTCATGACACAAACTGTTCACACCCCTCTTGTTGGTGGAGAAATGTATTGCAGGTTTAAAGCTTATTTCCTGCAATTCTACACATTTTGTCATGGGGTGCAAAGAAAATGTTGCAGTTTTAAAGCAAATTTTCTTGCAAATCTATACATTTTGCAATGTCAAATTTAAAAACTAAAAAAAACTAAACAAAAATGTTTAGCTAACATGGGCTAGTTGATCTGGAAATCTCGGACAAGTTATAAATAGCTCTAAGATATGCAATGACTAACATGACAAAAATAACTGATGACGCACTACCCAATTTAAAAATTGCACCTTGTGCATTCTACTATGACAACTTTCAAGAGTACGTTTAAAACCTGGGAACCACTGATCTACATGATCAACACCAGACTCTTCATCAACCATCTTCCTGACCACCACCTTCCTCTGATCTAGCCATGAATTGTCCCTCTCCATCTTCAGAGGATGCATGCATTCAAAGACTTGGCCTCTATTGGTTAGTAAACAGCTGATCTCTAAATCTTATACCTCCACATAGATTATCACCAAGAACGAATATGCGCAGGAAAACAGTCTGACTGACAATAAGAAACAGCAATTATTTAAATTGATGGCATAATTTGTTCTTTGGTTTATGCAAACTTTTCTAGCAAATGCTGACCTTCTACCCACTGCCCTTGGGGTCAAGAACTGAAAAATGACCCACAAATTTAGCTAAGGACCTTTGTGATGCAGACAACTATTAGGAAAAGTGTCAGTCATATGGCAGTAGTTTTAGGGCTGCGTTTCTAAAACAGCCGTGTGTCATTCAATTACAATTATGCATATGAGCACTATAACCAGTTAACTGCTATGCAAACGAGGCTGTTAACATTTTAATAAACCGGCATCTGACCTAGTTGCATAATCGTTCAAAACACATTACCTAGTTGGTGGTGCCGAAGAACGACTGGCACTGCGACTTCCTCTAGCCATTTTCTATGCAGATAATATGTTCTTTACAACTTCAAACTGTTTCTGCCAGGATAGTCTTATCCTCTTCTGAAGCCTCTTGTGACGCAAATAGATCGTATGACAGCACGCACACGTGCCAATGACCTTGTGTGGATTGCGCATGCGCAAACATACCTGTAAATTCTCACTCATGCGTAGAGGCGATTACCTATTTACTGAAGTTCAGTACGTTTTTTTTATCACATAACAAACAAAATATGTAGTTTGTTCGAGAACGGTAAACAGATTATGAAAATGTTTTACTAGACATTTCTCTGACTAATACGATGGCAAGCATGACAATCTTTCAGTGACGTTCCAGTGTCCCCAAATATCTGTTGGACTGCCAATGGTCAACATTGTATTCCGTAACAAATAAAGTATCTTGCTACATGTAACATTTCAACAGATAAATTGTAGAAAAATATGACAATGTTCTACCAATATCTGTCGGTCACTCGCTGATGTATTGCCTTTGGCCACTTGATGGCGGTGAAAGTCCATCAGAAAATAAGTCAACCCTCAGCAATTTATCGAACTATGGTTAGAATGAAGATTACATTTCAAAGTTTTTCTGTTATATAATGACTCCCATCAGTTGTTAATTATCATTTATTTTTATATAGACAACTAATTAACTAAACAATTAAACAAATCTGTGAGTTCTGTAAAACCTTAATTGAAAGGAATATCATCATCATGCAGAGGCAGTCGAGTCAACAATCAGCACGTGGTGGCAAGAATACTTCAACTGCACAACTTTAATATGTCCTGACATGTTCCCCAACTTTGCGACTACTAAATATGTTTTTTACTTTCAGAACTACTGACTAAAAAGTTTACAAAAGTACTGGAGAACTTGTCTTGTTTATAGAAACCCATAGAATTATATTGTAACATTTTGTATAATGTATAATGTATAGTATCCCTCGATCATGTGTAGTACTTACTATATAATTTTGTAGTTTAATGTAGAATACCAGAGTAAATAGAACCTTATTATCCCAAAAAAACACTGAAGTAAATACTACAGTAATGTCCGCAAAAACACAACACTTTTTTAACTATAATAAATACTACAGTATTTCATTTGCATATACCTCCCCTCCCCCATATCAAAATTTGTGCCACCATTAAGTGTGAAACCTACAGGTAACTGCCAAAATAAAAGAAAGACCACCATAACTGGCAGCTTCATTAAATAGTAGCCGCAAAACACCAGTCTCAACGTCAACAGTGAAGAGGCGACTCTGGGATGCTAGCCTTCTAGGCAGAGTTGCAAAGTTCCATATTTCAGACTGGCCCCCCAAAAATTAAAGATTAAGATGGGCAAAAGAACACTGGACAGAGGAACTCTGCCTAGAAGGCCAGCATCTCGGTGTTGCCTCTTTCCTGTTGACGTTGAGACTGGTGTTTTGCGGCTACTATTTAATGACGTCCCTCTAGCGGGACAACTTACGGTGAAACTGGAGGGCGCGCAATTCAAATAAATAATCATACAAATTATGGATATTAAACATTTAGGTACATACAAGTGTCTTATACCGGTTGAAAGCTTAAATTCTTGTTAATCTAACTGCGCTGTCCGATTTACAGTTGCCATTACAGCGAAACCATGCCATGCGATTGTTTGAGGACGGCGCCCCACATCACAATATTTTTCCACCGGCACAGGTTTCATAAATTCACAAATAGCGATTAAATATTCACTTACTTTTTGAAAATCTTCCTCTGATTTGTCATCCAAAGGGTCCCAGCTATAACATGTAGTCTCGTTTTGTTAGATAAAATCCTTCTTTATATCCCAAAAAGTCAATTTAGTTGGCACCATCGATTTGAGTAATCCACTCGTTCAACATGCAGAGAAAGGAATCCCAAAATCTACCGCTAAACTTTGTTTCAACATGTCAAAATACATTTCTATTTACTCCTCAGATACCCTAAAATGTAGTTAAACTATAATATTTCTTACAGAAAGACATATGTTCAATAGGAAACCGATTTTAGCAGGTGCGTCTTGTCTTCATCACACGCCCAAACACGAATTTCCAAGACTGTGTCCTTGTACTAAAACTCATATTTCTTATTTGTTTTGGAAGTTACAAGCCTGACCTTGAACATAGACTGCTGACACCCTGCGGAAGCCATAGGAATTGCATCCTGGGAGCTAGACTTCCGAATGCACCTATACTTTCCATTGTAAGAGCACGGCCTCAAAAACAAAATTCTGGTTGGTTTTTCTTTTGATTTTCTCCTACCATATCTATTCTGTTATAGTCTCCTACATTATTTTAACATTTCTACAAACTTCAAAGTGTTTTCTTTCCAATGGTACCAATTATATGCATATCCTGGCATGAGCAACAGGCAGTTTACTTTGGGAATGTCATTTAGGTGGAAATTGAGAAAAAAGGAGCCCTAAGAAGTTATTGAAGCTGCCAGTTATATCGGTCTTTCCTATATTTTGGCTGTTACCTGTAGGGTTCTCACTTAATGGTGGCACAAATGGTGATATGGGGGAGGGGAGGTATATGCAAATTAAATACTGTAGTATTTCTTATAGTTTAAAAAGTGTTGTGTTTAATCAGAACAACAATTTTCAGCTGTGCTAACATAATTGCAAAAGGGGTTTCTAATGATCAATTAGCCTTTTAAAATGATAAACTTGATTAGCTAACACAATGTGCCATTGGAACACAGGAGTGATAACGGGCCTCTGTACCCCTATGTAGATATTCCATTAAAAATCAGACGATTCCAGCTACAATAGTCATTTACAACATTAACAATATCTGCACTGTATTTCTGATCAATTTGATGTTATTTTAATGGACAAAATTTTTAGCTTTCCTTTCAAAAACAAGGACATTTCTAAGTGACCCCAAACTTTTGAACGGTAGTGTATTCATATAGAAACTGGGTGGTTCCAGCCCTGAATGCTGATTGGCTGACAGCCGTGGTATATGAGACCGCATACCATGGGTATGACAAAACAGAGAGATCCTTGATGAAAACCTGCTCCAGAGCGCTCCGGACCTCAGACTGGGGGCGAAGGTTCACCTTCCAACAGTACAACGACCCTGAACACATAGTCAAGACAACGCATGAGTGGTTTCAGAACAAATCTCTGAATGTCCTTGATGGGCCCAGCCAGAGCCTGGACTTGAAACCTATCGAACACCTCTGGAGAGACCTGAAAATAGCTGTGCAGCGACGCACCCCATCCAACCTGACAGAGATTGAGAGGATCCGCAGAGAAGAATGGAAGAAACTCCCCAAATCTCCAACACCACTTCCAGCAGCATCTGGTCTCCCATCCAGGGACTGACCAGGACCAACCCTGCTTAGCTTCAGAAGCAAGCCAGCAGTGGTAATGTTTTGGTCCTTAAATTAAACTGGTATACTTTTTTATTTATCACAATTTTTTTTTGTTAGCTGCATGTGTGACAACTACACCAGTCCTATGTATGATATAATTTACAAAGATTATACCTTTTTTAACCTCTTTCAGCTAGGGGGCACTAATTTTATGTTTGGAAAAATAACATTCCCAAGGTAAACGGACTATTTCTCAGGCCCAGATGCTAGAATATGCATATAATTGACAGATTAGGATAGAAAACACTCTAAAGTTTCCAAAACGGTCACAATATTGTCTGTGAGTATAACAGAACTGATTTTGCAGGCGAAAACATGAGGAAATCCAACCCGGAAGTGCCTTTTATTTTGAAAAATCCCTGTTCCATCGCTTGCCCATCCTTGCCCATGGTGTTTATACTTGTGTACTATAGTTTGTACAGATGAACATGGTACCTTCAGGCGTTTGGAAATTGCTCCCAAGGATGAACCAGAGTTGTGGAGGTCTACACTTTTTTTTCTGAGGTCTTGGTTGATTTCTTTTGATATTCCCATGATGTCAAGCAAAGAGGCACTGACTTTGAAGGTAGGCCTTGAAATAAATCCACAGGTACACCTCCAATTGACTCAAATGATGTCAATTAGCCTATCAGAGACTTCTAAAGCCATGACATACTTTTCTGGAATTGTCCAAGCTGTTTAAAGGCACAGTCAACTTAGTGTATGTAAACTTCTGAACCACTGGAATTGTGATACAGTGAGGTATAAGTGAAATAATCTGTCTGTAAACAATTGTTGGAAAAATTACTTGTGTCATGCACAAAGTAGATGTCCTAACCGACTTGCCAAAACTATAGTTTGTTAACAAGAATTTTGTGGAGTGGTTGAAAAACAAGTTTTAATGACTCCAACCTAAGTGTATGTAAACTTCTGACTTCAACTGCACATTCAAATTGGAACTGACCGCGTTTTAACTACTTTGCAGATATGAAACAAACAGACAGTCATAATATCAGTCAAAATATCAAATTCCCACATTATGCTAAAATATCAACTTCATAAGAGGTTTTAAAAATAGGTTATATTTGACTCAAAATTACATGATGTAGAGTAATGTCACGACTTCCGCCGAAGTCGGTTCCTCTCCTTGTTCGGTCGGCGGTCGACGTCACCGGTCTTCTAGCCATTGCCGATCCACCTTTCATTTTCCATTTGTTTTGTCTTCTTTTCCCACACAACTGGTTTACATTGCCCTCATTACTTGTCATGTATTTAACCCTCTGTTCCCCCCATGTCTGTGTGTGTAATTGTTTATTGTCAGGTTGGCACTCTTCCGGCTGTTATGCGCCGGGTTATATTTTACACCCATGGTTTTGACACCCTGTACTTTGTACTTTGTTATTTTTGAACTATGTGCTGCCTCACTTGTTCTGAGGGCATTTGTTTTTGTGTCACGGTTACGTTCTATTCATATATTGCCTCAGTAAAGTGCCTTGTCCACTCATCTCTGCTCTCCTGCACCTGACTTCCAATGCACCAGCTACACCCACACCTTGACAAGTAAGTAATTGTCAGCAAAATAGATGGATGCTGTTCAATGCATGATTCATAGAAATCACAAACAGGCTACATTTCTAAGGTAGTCCAACAAATATTGCCTGCCCCGGTCTGCTAACTGCTAGCCCCTGCTAACTGCTGGCATGCCATCCCCGGTCTGCTAACTGCTAGCTTGTTTAGCCCCGGCCTACTAACTGTTAGCTTGTTAGCATCGGTCTGCTAACTGTCTGAATCGCCGTGTCCCCAGTCAGCCCAACCACTCACTGGACCCATATGTTCACTTGGCTACTCATGCCTCTCTCTAATAGCAATATGCCTTGTCCATTACTGTCCTGGTTAGTGATTACTGTCTTATTTCACTGTAGAGCCTCTAGCCCTGCTCAATATGCCTTAACCGACCATGTTGTTCCACCTCTTACATATGCAATGACATCACCTGGTTTAAACGTATCTAGAGACTATATCTCTCTCATCATTACTCAATGCCTAGGTTTACCTCCAATGTACTCACATCCTACCTTACCTTTGTCTGTACACTATGCCTTGAATCTATGCTATCGTGCCCAGAAACCTGCTCCTTTTACTCTCTGTTCTGAACATGCTAGACGGTCAGTTCATATAGCATTTAGCCGTACCCTTATCCTACTTCTCCTCTGTTCCTCTGGTGATGTAGAGGTTAATCCAGGTCCTGCAGTGCCTAGCTCCACTCCTACTCCTCAGGTGCTCTCATTTGTTGACTTCTGAAACCGTAAAAGCCTTGGTTTCATGCATGTTAACATTAGAAGTTTGTTTTACTCACTGCTTTAGCACACTCAGCCAACCCTGATGTCCTAGCCATGTCTGAATCCGGGCTTAGGAAAACCACCAAAAACCCTGAAATCTCCATCGCTAACTATAACATTTTCCGCCAAGATAGAACTGCCAAAGGGGGCGGTGTTGCAATCTACTGCAAAGATAGCCTGCAGAGTACTGTATTACTATCCAAGTCTGTAACCAAACAATTCGAGCTTCTACTTCTAAAAATTCACCTTTCCAGAAACAAGTCTCTCACTGTTGCCGCTTGCTATAGACCTCCCTCTGCCCCCAGCTGTGCCCTCGATACCATATGTGAATTGATTGCCCCCCATCTATCTTCTGAGCTCATGCTACTAGGTGACCTGAACTGGGACATGCTTAACACCCCGGCCATCCTACAATCTAAGCTTGATGCCCTCAATCTCACACAAATTATCAATGAACCTACCAGGTACAACTCCAAATCCATAAACACGGGCACCCTCATAGATGTCATCCTAACTAACTCTCCCTCCAAATACACCTCTGCTGTTTTCAATCAAAATCTCAGCGATCACTGCCTCATTGCCTGCATCCGTAATGGGTCTGCGACCAAACGACCACCCCTCATCACTGTCAAACGCTCCATAAAACACTTCTGCCAGCAGGCCTTTCTAATTGACCTGGCCGGGGTATCCTGGAATGACATTGACCTCATCCCGTCTGTAGATGATGCCTGGCTATTCTTTAAAAGTGCCTTCCTCACCATCTTAAATAAGCATGCCCCATTAAAAAAATGTAGAACTAGGAATAGATATAGCCCTTGGTTCACTCCAGACCTGTCTGCTCTTGACCAGCACAAAAACATCTTGTGGGGTTCTGCATTGGCATCGAATAGCCCCTGTGATATGCAACTTTTCAGGGAAGTTAGGAACAAATATACACAGGCAGTTAGGAAAGCTAAGGCTAGCTTTTTCAAACAGAAATTTGCATCCTGTAGTACTAACTCAAAAAAGTTCTGGGACACTGTAAAGTCCATGGAGAATAAGAGCACCTGCTCCCAGCTGCCCACTGCACTGAGGCTAGGAAACACTGTCACCAACGATAAATCCACTATAATTGAGAATTTCAATAAGCATTTCTCTACGGCTAGCCATGCTTTCCACCTGGCTACCTCTACCCCGGTCAACTGCCCGGCACCCTCCACAGCAAACCGCGAAAGCCCCCACTATTTCTCCTTCACCAAAATCCAGATAGCTGATGTTCTGAAAGAACTGCAAAATCTGGACCCCTACAAATCAGCCAGGCTAGACAATCTGGACCCTCTCTTTCTAAAATTATCTGCCAAAATTGTTGCAACCCCTATTACTAGCCTGTTCAACCTCTCTTTCGTATCGGCTGAGATCCCCAAAGATTGGAAAGCTGCCGCGGTCATCCCCCTCTTCAAAGGGGGTGACACTCTAGACCCAAACTGCTACAGACCTATATCTGTCCTACCGTGTCTTTCTAAGGTCTTCGAAAGCCAAGTTATCAAACAGATTACCGACCATTTCGAATCCTACCATACCTTCTCCGCTATGCAATCTGGTTTCAGAGCTGGTCATGGGTGCACCTCATCCACCCTCAAGGTCCTAAACGACATCATAACCGCCATCGATAAGAGACATTATTTTGCAACCGTATTCATCGACCTGGCCAAGGCTTTCGACTCTGTCAATCACCACATTCTTATTGGCAGACTCAACAGCCTTGGTTTCTCAAATTATTGCCTCGCCTGGTTTACCAACTACTTATCTGATAGTTCAGTGTGTCAAATCGGAGGGCCTGTTGTCCGGACCTCTGGCAGGCTCTATGGGGGTGCCACAGGGTTCAATCCTCGGGCCGACTCTCTTCTCTGTATACATCAATGATGTCGCTCTTGCTGCTGGTGATACACCTCTACGCAGACGACACCATTTTGTATACTTCTGGCCTCTCTTTGGACATTGTGTTACCTCCAGACGAGCTTCAATGCCATACAACTCTCCTTCCGTGGCCTCCAACTGCTCTCTTTGTCTTATGCCTTGTGACCAAGTTACTCAGAAGCAAAGATGATTGGAAACAATACAGGTCTATTCTTTTCCTCAGGTTAATCTCTATCCCATGTTCATGACTACATGCTGTGGGGAGTGAACTTGGAAGAGAGGAAACCATCCTTTCTCAGAAGCACAACATTGGTAGAATAGAAATGTCTTACTATTGTTAAGCATCTAATTGTGAACTATTAATATTAAACAAATCAGGTAAATACATTTTTTCTCTCACATTCCCCTCTTAAGATACCCAGTTTCTTATATAAAAATGTAAGGGTACAAGCATTACATGATTATTGTTAACTTCTTCGGGATCGTGTCCTATCCAAGGGACGGTTGAGTTAACATAGGCTAGTGCGATTGGTATGATGTTGTAAGTAACAAGACAATTTCCCAGGACATAGACATATCTGATATTGGCAGAAAGCTTAAATTCTTGTGAACTGCATGTTCAATTTACAGTAGCTATTACAGTGAAATAATACCATGCTATTGTTTTGGAAAGTTACTAATAAACAAATTAGGCACATTTGGGCATTCATGATGCAACATTTTGAACAGAAATGCAATGGTTCATTGGATCAGTCTAAAACTTTGCACATACACTGCTGCCATCTAGTGGCCAAAATCTAAATTGCACCTGGGCTAGAATGATACATTATGGCCTTTCTCTTGCATTTCAAAAATGATGGTACAAAAACAATATTTAAAAAAGTGTTATTTTTTCTTTGTATTATCTTATACCAAATCTAATGTGATATATTATCTTACATTCCTTTTATATTTCTGCAAACTTCAAAGTGTTTCCTTTCAAATGGTATCAAGAATATGCATATTCTTGCTTCAGGGCATGAGCTACAGGCAGTTAGATTTGGGTATGTCATTTTAGGTGAAAATGGTGGGGGGGGGGGGGGGGGGGGGGGTGAATCCTTTTAACTTCTTATGGCTGCGGGGCAGTATTGAGTAGCTTGGATGAAAAGGTGCCCAGAGTAAACTGCCTGCTCCTGAGTCCCAGTTGCTAATATATGCATATTATTAGTATATTTGGATAGAAAACACTCTGAAGTTTCTAAAACTGTTTGAATGATGTCTGAGTATAACCAAACTCATATGGGAGGCGGCAACCTGAGAAAAAATCCAACCAGGAAGTGGGAAATCTGAGGTTAGTCGATTTTCAACTCAGCCCCTATCGAATACACAGTGGGATATGGGTCATTTTGCACTTCCTAAGGCTTCCACTAGATGTCAACAGTATTTAGAACCTTGTCTGATGCTTCTACTGTGGAGTGGGGCCGAATGAGAGGGGATTGAGTAAGGTCTACCATGACCTGAACATGCGCTGACCATGTGAGAGCGAGCGAGCTATTTGGACAGAAATGATGGACATTACCGAACAAATCAAACATTTATTGTGGAACTGGGACTCCTGGGAGTGCATTCTGATGAAGATCATCAAAGGTAAGTGAATATTTATAACGTTATTTCTGACTTCTGTTGACTGCACAATATGGCGGATATATTTTGTCTTGATTGGGCTTTGAGCGCCGACCTCAGATTATTGCATGGTTTGCTTTTTCCGTAAAGCTTTTTTGAAATCTGACACAGCGGTTACATTAAGGAGAAGTGGATCTAAAATTCCATGTATAACACTTGATCTTTGATCGTTTATTATGAGTATTTATGAGAATTGATGTGGCTCTCTGCAAAATCACTGGATGTTTTTGGAACTACTGAACAACGCGCCAATGTAAACTGAGATTTTTGGATATAAATATGAACTTTACCGAACAAAACATACATGTATTGTGTAACATGTAGTCCTATGAGTGTCATCTGATGAAGATCAAAGGTTAGTGATTCATTTTATCTCTATTTCTGCTTTTTGTGACTCCTGTCTTTGGCTGGAAAAATGGCTGTGTTTTTCTGTGATTTGGCGGTGACCTAACATAATCGTTTGTGGTGCTTTCGCTGTAAAGCCTTTTTGAAATCGGACACTTTGGTGGGATTAACAACAAGATTACCTTTAAAATGGTATACGATACTTGTATGTTTGAGGAATTTTAATTATGAGATTTCTGGTTTTTGAATTTGGCGCCCTGCACTTCCACTGGCTGTTGTCATATTGGTCCCGATATCGGGACTGCAGCCATAAGAAGTTGCTGTTTGAAAAGACTGCCTGAAATTTCTGCCTGTTTTGGAGGGATGGAGTTTTAGCCTGCTTGGTGACATCACCAAGCAGTTCATAGACCAATAAGAAAGAGGGTCCCATACCTCTCTACCAATAACAACTCGTTTTCAGTTTCCCCCTCCCGACTCAGACCACTCTCAGACAGCCCTAGCAAAGTTCTTGCTTGAGAAATTGCGCTTTGCTAAAAAGCAATTTTGTTTATTTTTGACCATTTAAAATTGTTTTCAATCACAGTAAGGTACTGTACTTCATTGTTACACAGAAATGATTTAATATTGAGATAAAAATGGCTGCATTGGACATTTTATAGGCTACCCTAAAAACTGGAAAAAGTATCTTTGCAAGTAAACAACTTGAGTTATAAAAACAAATCTCCATCAAAGTAATCTATAAATCAAGGGTAATAAATATGTTATTAAAACATGTCTCCAACCGATCAAACTCTACAGCCTGGTCTCATAGACTAAACATAACATAGTAAATGTAAATCTGGGACAATCAAATGAGTATGAATAGTTACGTTTGTTATGATTACTTAAAGACAGAAGGTTACTTAAGGCAAAATCAAAAGGATGATGGTTTGTCGGGGTGTATAATGAAAACATCTAGCAGCCCAAAGTTTGCATATTCAAATCTCCTCAAAAACAACTTCAACATCTTACTTCCTACTTTTTAGCTACTTTGCAACTACTTCGCATGTTAGCTAATCCTTCCCCTAACCCTCTAACCTAACATTAACCCTAACTCCTAGCCTAGCTAATGTTAGTCAGCTAAAGTTAGCCACCTAGCCAACGTTAGCAACATCAAATTGAAATTTGTAACATATTGTACATTTTGCAAATTCGTAAAATATTATACAAATGGTAGTCTCAAATGAATACATACCATGCGAAACCTGACATATCATACTAAATGGAGTGTCTCGGATTTACGTACAGAATAATATGAAATGCTCCGAGACCAGGTTGAACTCTAGTGGTCTGTTAGCCTAGAGACAACATTAGCACACGCTTAAGGAATTTTAAAAGGTGCTTGAGGACATGGATGCAGCTGGCAAGGGGTTAAATCACGTGGGCGCCTGTGAATTTATCACTTAGGCCCATAAAACATGTAATTTGAAGAAAGAGAACAAAGAAATGAGGGAGTATAAAATCCCCCTGCGAGACACTTCTCCGTCCTTCATTTCTTCTGCCCTTGCTATCCCCCAAAGTGTGCTCCAGCCCAGTCAAACTGCGAGTCTGCTCCGAATCAAAAGATGATGCTGCTTCCTTGGGTTTACTGTAGCGTCTTGGCATATCACCTCTTGCTCTGCATTCATTCTATGCCAGTACTGGAGAGGAGAGCCAGCAACAGGTATAAACCAGTGGCGGTAAGTGAATTACGATATAAATGCAGATGATATGGAATTCTTTACATTTTGCTGAGCTGTCGCGTTTTATGAGTCGATATTATGAAGTCTGTATGTGGGTCCAGAATCACTCTGTGTGTGTTTTGAGAGGGAGAGAGAGAAAAGGAGAGGGAGAGAGAGAGCACATGCATAAGTGCACAATGCACACACCATTTTCTTGTGAAGGTCTTTAGTAAATCAGTAACTTTGTTGTGCAATTTACAGGTATTCATGGCAAATTATTTTTTTCAAATTATTTGTAGCTATAGGCTACATGTCAATCAACTGGTACTGAAATACGCTAGTATGCAAAGGCCATGCATGTGCTCTTAAAACATGGGTTTCTTACACTGCTTGATTTAGATATTAAGGAGAACAGGTGTGTGTGTGTGTGTGTGTGTGTGTGTGTGTGGGAAGCTGAGGGTGACCTTGGTGGAATGTTGACAGAGATTGTATGCCAATGTATGAATAATTAAGGATGCAACCTATTTTCCCAGTGATTTGTAACAGACCATTAGTGACACACTAATGACATGGTAACAAACTGGGTCAAGCCTTTACACCAATTGGTGGATAGACATGACAAAGGAGAAGCCCTAGACACAATACTTGCCTCTCAGATTTCACATTGGAGCTGGGCTTTGTGTACAGTTAATGACAACATGAAGTGGCCCTTCGCTGAGAGAGAGATAACATAAGGACTCTTGAGTTATTTATACAGAAGGAGTGTGGGAGTGGTTTGGAATGCTTCAGGCCAATCAGGTGGAAAAATACTTAGGTCTGAACTCTGAAGAGAAATGCTTTTCTTATTCCATTTAATTTAATGCTTGCCTATTGTAGGAGGTGACTATGTACACTGAGTTTACAAAATATTAGGAACACTCTTTCCTGCTCTTTCCATGACGTAGACTGACCAGGTGAATCCAGGTGAAAGCTATGATACCTTATTGATGTCACTTGTTAAATCCACTTCAATCAGTGTAGATGAAGAGTAGGTACCAGGCACACTGGTTTGAGTGTGTGATACACGTTTCCCGTGTATCACACACTCAAACCAGTGTGCCTGGTACCTACTGCCATACCCTGTTCAAAGGCACTTAAATATTTGGTCTTGCCCATTCACCCTCTGAATGGCACACATACACAATCCATGTCTCCATTGTCTCAAGGCTTAAAAATCCTTCTTTAACCTGTCACCTCCCCTTCATCTACACTGATTGAAGTGGATTTAACAAGTGACATCAATAAGGGATCATAGCTTTCACCTGGATTCACCTGGTCAGTCTACGTCATGGAAAGAGCAGGAAAGAGTGTTCCTAATATTTTGTAAACTCAGTGTTTACTAAAACGCTGCTGGGATTTTCAAGCTCAACAGTTTCCCGTGTATCAAGAATGGTCCACCACCCAAAGGACATCCAGTCAACTTCACACAACTGTGGGAAGCATTGGAGTCATCATGGGCCAGCATCCTTATGGAATGTTTCTGACACCTTGTAGAGTCCATGTTCTGACAAATTGAGGCTGTTCTGAGGGCAAAAGGGGGTGCAACTCAATATTAGGAAGCAGTTCCTAAAGTTTTGTACACTCAGTGTATGTGACAAGATTGCGCTACTAAGCGCAAGATTTAGACAAGGTGCATTTCACCCAATGATAGACAGAGAGCTGCTTCCTGTAGAAAAAAGTGGTATGTGGGGGAAGAAGTCGAACCTGAATAGAACACTGCTACTTATGGGGCAAGAATTAAGAGTGTCTCAGCATGAGCCCAACATGAGGGTAGGCCTCCAGCAGTATGACATGAATTATGTTGTAGCCAATTGGAGAACAAGTCACTTCTCCTATTTCTTACATGCTGGCCAGACCGCACGCACGCGTGTTGATTTTGTCCACCCACACAAGATGCGATTAGGACACGCAGGTTGAAATATCGCAACAAACTCCGAACCAACTATATTAATTTGGGGACAGGTCAAAAAGCATTAACCATTTATGGCAATTTAGCTAGCTAGCTTGTTGTTGCTAGCTAATTTGTCCTGGGATATAAACATTGGGTTGTTATTTTACCTGAAATGCACAAGCTCCTCTACTCGACAATGAATCCACAGATAAAAGGGTAAACCGAGTTTGTTTCTAGTAATCTTTCCTCCTTCAGGCTTCTTCTTCTTCTTTCAACTTAATACGGCGTTTGGCAACCAACGGTATCAACGGTATTACCACTACCGGTTGGAGTGTGGACCTCAGTTCATCTTTCAATCACCTACGTGGGTATATGCTCCTAATAGCCAATGAGGAGATGCGAGAGGGGAGTTCTATTTTAGCGCCTGGCTATGCAGACGTGTGCGAGCAGTGTGGGTGCAATTATTGAATAACATGTATGCGTACATTTATTTTACAACGCTTGCGCACGCGACGTGAGCAGTGTGGTCAAATCCCCCCCCAAAATGTAGTAACATTTTATTTGTCACACAGCAGATGTTATTGCGGGTGTAGCAAAATGCTTGTGTTTCTAGCTCTAACACTGCAGTAATATCTAACCGTAATATTGAACGATTTCACAACAATACACACATCTAAAGGAATGGAATTAAGAATATATAAATATTGGGCGAGCAATGTCAGAGTTAGATACAGTAGAATACTGTATACTCCTTTGTTTTGTTGATGTTGGGTGAGAGGTTATTTTCCTGGCACCACACTTCCAGGGCCCTCACCCTGGAAGTGTGAGGGCCCTGGAAGTGTGGTGCCAGGAAAATAGGCTGTCTCGTCATTGTTGGTAATCAGGCTGAGAATTCGTAGGCGATCGAATAAACCCCCACTTCATTCCATTCTGCTAGCAAACGTGCAATCTTTGGAGAATAAAATTGATTTACGTGCAAGATTAAACTACAGGACATTAAACTACCAACAGGACATTCAAAACTGTAATATCTTATGCTTCAAGGAGTCGTGGCCGAACGACAACACTATCAACATACAGCTGGCTGGTTATACGCTGTACCTGCAGGATAGAACAGCGGCGTCTAGTAAGACAAGGGGCGGCGGACTATATATTTTTGTAAATAACAGCTGGTGCACGATATCTATGGAAGACTCGAGCTATTGCTCTCCTGAGGTAGAGTATCTCATGATAAGCTGTAGACCACACTATCTACCTAGAGAGTTTTCCTCTGTATTTTTTGTAGCTGTTTTACATACCACCACAGTCAGAGGCTGGTCTAAGACAGCATTGAATGAGCTGTATTCCGCCATAAGCAAACAAGAAAACGCTCACACAGAGGCGGCGCTCCCAGTAGCCAGGGACTTTAATGCAGGGAAACTTGAATCCGTGTTACTAAATTTCTATCAGCGTGTTAAATGTGCAACCAGAGAGAAAAAAACTCTGGACCACCTTTACTTCACATACAGAGACGCATGCAAACCTCTCCCTCACCCTCAATTTGGCAAATCTGACCATAATTCTATCCTCCTGATTCCTATGTACAAGCAAAGATTAAAGCCGGAAGCACCAGTGACTAGATCAATAAAAAAGTGGTCAGATGAAGCAGATATTAAGCTAGAGGACTGTTTTGCTAGCACAGACCGGAATATGTTCCGGGATTCTTCCGATGGCATTGAGGAGCACACCACATCAGTCATTGGCCACATCAATAAGTGCATCGATGACGTCGTCCCCACAGTGACCGCTGCCGCTTTCAAGGAGCGGGACTCTAACCCGGAAGCTTATAAGAAATCCCGCTATGCCCTCCAACAAACCATCAAACAGACAAAGCATCAATACAGGACTAAGATTGAATCGTACTACACCGGCTCTGACGCTCGTCGGATGTGGCAGGGCTTGCAAACCATTACAGACTACAAAGGGAAGCACAGCTGAGAGCTGCCCAGTGACACGAGCATACCAGACGAGGTAAACTACTTCTATGCTTGCTTCGAGGCAAATAACACTGAAACATTCATGAGAGCACCAGCTGTTCCGGCCGACTGTGTGATCACGCTATCCGCAGCACTTCCGTTGCTCCTGAAAGCCATAGTCTGCTCACGTAAATTAATAGAGATCCTGGTCATGGTGCTACAGTATGTTGTTACATAATCAAATTGAGGACAATCAGCAATCTGTTGTATCCTGGATTCACACCTTTCCAGTACTCCTCACATTGGAATACAAAAGAAGCCATCCACCCATGATGGGTTATTAGCAGGACAATAGACAATAGAATAGGCAAAGGTCAAAAACCAGGAGGACGAGGAAAGAGAGGCTGAGAAACGAAAGGAGCTGACAGGAAAAACGCTGGTTAGCTTGAACGAACAAGATGAACTGGCAACAAACAGACAGAGAACACAGGTATAAATACACAGGGGATAATAGGGAAGATGGGCGACACCTGGAGTGGGGTGGAGACAAGCACAAGGACAGGTGACACAGATCAGGGCGTGACACTTTTAAACATTCCCAGAAGGCATGGATTATTATAACCTACATCAGGACTAAAACCTATGGGTTTAACCTTCTAAATTAATGATTATATTGAAGACAGAAGCCGCCTTTTAACGAGTTCCAAGAGCCGATCTGTTATCCAATGATTACTATTATTAACCCTGCGTTATAATTATATAAAAGCCCTTTAGATATTCTCTGTAAGGTTTCACATTTCTCAATCAATATCACAGACCAGATTTGCCCTAACAAAAAAATGCCACATAGATATTAATTTTGAATCCTCCAATCCTCTAAATTGAATTAGATCTACGTGGATATTTTATTGATCTGCAAGTATTTTCATTTAGAAGCCGTCCTCTTGAGTTCAGAGAGCCGTGTCATACCAATTATTATTGGATTATTCACCATGGCAATCACTTGTTAGTACAACATTGAAAATGATGTTTGTTTCTATTTTTTTTATCGAATTCAATAATATATTTGTTCCACTGTAGATGCTGTGTTTTTATTTTTATTTATAGTGTTGTAGCCTACTGTACCTGTTCATTTTCCTGGGCTTCGCGTTCGGCGTAACACAGACGAATAGCACTGTCCGTGACCATAATCCCCAAGTCTAACAGTATTTTACCGACATGTTTAATTATTCAAGGCTCCTTTCTCTTCTCTGTGCTGGAGTTCTTTTAAGAATACAAAATAAGCCATCCACACTTGATGGGCTATCAGCAGGACAATAGACTCTTACCGAGTCTGTCAAGTCTGCTCCCGCTATTCCCTCCCCCTGGCGCTTGAGGGCGCCAGGTTGCCCTGCATCACGCACTCCTGCCGTCCATCACGCACACCTGCCTTCCCTCGTCACACGCATCAGCGTTATTAGACTCACCTGGACTCACTTATCACCTGTTCATTTCCTCCCCTATATTTGTCAGTTCCCCAGCTCTGTTCACCACTGCTGCATTGTGATGTTTTTGTCTTTAGTATTAGTTTGCTGACGCTGTTCCTGTCTCATTCCATGTCCGTCTTTATTAAATGTTTTACTCCCCGTACCTGCTTCGTCTCTCCAGCGTCAACTCGTGTGACAGAGTCCACCAAATGCATTGTTTTCTAGCCCCGTCTGGATGGATTCATAACAAATTACAATGGGAATAAATATCATTGAATGACAGAAACATTGGAATAAAGTCGGCTAATGATGGCAACAAATTGTTGTTTACTGGAACACCCAAAGTCATCCAAATGTTATAATAGGATTTGTACTAATAACTTACCTGCTTGTGGTCAACTATTTCAGCACCGTTTCACGCTGCTCCGAGACAAGCATGGGGACTGGTCTTGATAAATCAATGAGATTTTTATTTTCACTGAATCTCCGTTTGGGTATTGGTTAGCCTACAATTAGGGTGTTGAAATGTTGGGATTATTTTGCTCTTCACTCGGTCACTTAGTAGCCTACTCCCACCGATCACGTTGTACATCGCCATATTTTCCTAACGGAAACCCTGAGGGTTTAGTTTCTTGGAATAGAAACACCATTATATTAATCAAATTAAGTAAGCTAAATTTAAAATCAATCCCATATTCTATGTTCTTAAAAAAGGTTTTACATTTTCTAGTACAGCCAATATTAAAAACAGTCAAATGATTCTCAAAGATGCCCTCTGGTGGTAAAACTAGCACTAACTAGCATTAATGGCAACAATGGCTTACACTTAAATAACGTGCCATAGAATTCTGCAGCAGCCCGCAAGCTGTGCTGCAGTACTATGCACATGTTAAAGGAAGAACCACTGTAATGGTGCAACACATGTCTCTGGACAGGGTTGATCTTTATGCATGGAGGTTTACATACGTTGTCTTTTTATAGTAATGTAATGTTGTATTGTAAATAACCTTTGACATCGTTATCTTGTGACGTTGATGTTGTCTCCTCTATTTTAATGCTATGCTAGCTTCCACCTCAACTCTGCCTGAGAAATACCAGTTTGCGTTCTTCTCCACTGCACATGTTGGGAAATGGCTCAACTCATGCTCTTTGTTTTATTCCGGATGATTTGTAATAGTGGAAGTGGCCTTGCTCATGCATACAGAAAGCTGTGTGCCTTCACGCATCAGTTTGGACATCTTCCACACCAGTGGAGGATGGTGGGAGGAGCTATATGAGGATGGGCTCATTGTAATGGCTGGAATGGAATACCTGGAACGGTATCAAACATATGGTGTTACGAATTCCTTTGGCCCGGCAGTCTAGGGGGGATGGTAACGAGACCCGTAACATAACTCATTCAAAGTATAATAGTGAAAAGAAAAAAAACAGACAACTAAATTACCGTAAAACACTCATGGTTTATTTGTAAACACACGGTAATGGGGAGCGGGAAAAGGGGCTGAGCTGGACCCAAGGAAATAAATAATAAGCATTCAAAAAACACCCCTAAGCTAGTCTACCTGCTTCAACAACAGCTAGCTAACCAAAAATACAGAGGGTGGTCCGCCCAGTTCTAACTAGTGTATTTAGACAAAGTATTCCTACGGGTAGTGTATGCCCATGGGCAACCTGTCTTGGTACCCCCTTTCCCACCATCAAACAAACAGTCAAACACCATAACAAAACCAATACTCACAGGATAATGGACAAAGTGAAATGTAGTTGCAAACACAAGAGATCTACAGAGAGATTGCGCTCCTGAGAGAACAACTGAATGGGGTTTTAAACCAAGGGAAAGGGGTTGTGATTGGGTAATAGAAACAGGAGGTGTGTCTTCTGATTGATGACTGATTGGGGAATGATGATTGCCACCTGTGAGGGGAGAAGGAGAGAAAAGAAATACACACACACAGGATACATACACACAGGATACCTGTATCCGTAATATATGGAAACCACATGTATGACTCTGTTCCATTTATTCCATTCCAGGTATTATAATGAGCCTGTCCTCCTATAGATCCTCCCACCAGCCTGTACTGTTCCACACTTTATTCGTAGTGATTTGTCTGAAAATGCTCAAAATATTATATGATATAATAAAATCGAAAAGGATTGCATTATATTTGAGGGATCAGATTCTTATTTAGTAGGCCAATAGGCCTAAACAGTTTTGCCAAAGGAACAAAAATGTGACATGCTGGGAGAACGAGCGTGTTTGGTTTCGTACAAATCCTCAATCAGTTATATTCCAGAAACTGAGTCTCTTTCATTCATTGAGGGTTGATAGACCGATATACTATGATACCGATGGCGACCGATGCCAGATACGATAAAACAGGCTAAACCAATGAAAGAAAGAATGTAGCTGTAGTAAATTGCAGTATTGATGATGGAGTTAGTAGTGCTGCAGTTAGTAGTGATCAAACCATGGTCCATTGATGTCTGCTTCTGTGTTATGAGTTAAAAACCTATACTTGAGTTCCTCAGACTAATATTGGCTTTAAAATCGGTCCTAGACCTTTCAGTAAAGTTTATATTTTTTATTATTATTATTTTATAATATATTAAATAGAAACTTTACTGAAAGGTAAAGGGACTGACTTGGGTAAATGATTCTAGATAGACCATCAGTCTTGGACAAAAGGAATACGACCGAAAATGGAGATATCACGTTGCAGCCACTGTCTTAAAGAAACTCTCATGGAGTTAATTCTACTATCAATGTTTAAAGATTCTCTATCTGAAATGTTTTTAGTGATAACAATTCCTAAATATTTGGAGGCAATGTTGACGGAGTCACAGCAATGAATTGTCATTTGTCAAGGTTGAGAGTCAACCCAAAGGCCATAGAACATCTTTTGATTCTGTCAATATCAAAGGGAATAGCCACTCTATTCTTTAGGAAAATGGCAGTATCATCAAAAAATACGGATGCCTTTTACTTCTTGCGACTACAGGGGGTGCTGTTCCGAATTAGCATTTTGTCGTCTCCAAATTAAACTGCCTAGTACTCAATTCTTGCTCGTACAATATGCATATTATTAATTCTATTGGATAGAAAACACTTTCTAGTTTCATACAACGTTGGAATTATGTCTGTGGGTGACCCAGAACTCTTTCTACAGCGAAATCCATGACAGACAGTGAAAGGTCTGAGAGCGAAGCTCTGGTTTCAGATCAGTTTTTAAGGTCTCTGTGTATCCTATGGAACGACACGAACTGCACCCGCCTTCCCCTGGATGTCAGTAACCAATGAGAAGTGGAATGGGCCTTCTAGGTAGCTCTCAGAGGTTATAAAAGACCAAGGAGTGAGAGTAGCCCCCCTTTCGACGCTCGCCCTTACGCAGGAAGGGACCTCCGGATGCCATTTTCACAGGCTCGGTTATCAACGTGAAATGTATCCGTCTGTAATTTAATTCGATATAGGACTTAGAAACATCATAAGGTAGTTAATTTAAACCGTTTTATGGCAATTTATATCCGTTTAGTGCGTTTCTATGTGAAGCACCGGGCACATTTCGGGGTCCCGGTCGAACGTTAGCGGGCATTTAGACGGACAAAGGACATCTTTCGACCAAAAGAAGATTAGACCCAAGAAAGAATACATTGCCCAAGAATCTGATGGAAAATCACCTCATAGTAAGTAATATTTAATATGATAAATCGTTGTTCTGTCGAAATATTTTAAACGCATATTTCGCCATTTTGTTTTCTATCCCTTCGCTTGGCGAACCCTGTATTGCACAGTAAGGATAATTTTAGAAATGTAAATCAGCGATTGCATTAAGAACTAATTTGTCTTTCGATTCCTGTCAACCCTGTATTTTTTAGTCAAGTATATGATTAGCTATTGATTAAACTAGATCACTCTGAAAGATGGCGACCGACCTTTCCATGCTGGTTTTGCTACCATCTTCATTGTATAACCACGTTTTTTTATGGCTAAATATGCACATTTTCGAACAAACAATATATGTATGTTGTAATATGATGTTACAGGAGTGTCAACGGAAGAATTCTGAAAAGGTTAGTGAAAAAATTAATATCTTTTGGCGATGATTACGTTATCGCTATTTGGCTTGAATTGATGCTCTGGTATTGTTTGCATATGTGGTATGCTAACTTATCGATTTATTGTGTTTTCGCTGTAAAACGCTTAGAAAATCTGAAATATTGTCTGAAATCACAAGATCTGTGTCTTTCCATTGCTATGCTTTGTCTATTTTTATGAAATGTTTTATGATGAGTAAATTGGTCATACACGTTGCTCTCTCTAGTAATTCTAGTCCAGTTGTGACTGTGGGTACAATTGTAAACTGTGATTTCTACCTGAAATATGCACATTTTTCTAACAAAACCTATCCTATACCATAAATATGTTATCAGACTGTCATCTGAGGAGGTTTTTTCTTGGTTAGTGGCTATCAATATCTTAGTTTAGCCGAATTGGTGATAGCTACTGGTGGAGAGAGAAAATGGTGGACAAAGGAAAAATGGTGTATTTTGCTAACGTGGTTAGCTAATAGATTTACATATTGTGTCTTCCCTGTATAACATTTTAAAAAACAGAAATGATGGGGTTATTCACAAGATCTGTATCTTTCATCTGGTGTCTTGGACTTGTGATTTAATGATATTTAGATGCTACTATTTAATTGTGACGCTATGCTAGCTATGCTAATCAGTGTGGGGGGGGTGGGGGGTGATCCCGGATCCGGGATTGATACTCGTGAAAGGTTAAATTCTCAGATTTGTTATGAAATACGGCTAATAAATCTGTGGATAAAATAAATAAAATAGGGGACATTTGACAACCCTGTCTAATTCCTCTAGCAATAGAGAAACAAGAGGATGTTCCATTATTCATAGCCACCAAACTGCTTGATCATTATACAAATCTCCCCTAACCAAAAGTAGAGATAGTTCTAAATAAAAAGTTGTGCTCTAAAGTGTCAAAACAATATAAAGCCATCTTCTATGAACTCACTAATCTAAAAGATCTAATACCAATCGTATACGGTTATGAATACTCCTTCCTTTAATGGCTGATTGAGTTTCACCGATTATAGCATCAAGGCCTTTTTTCAGCCTATTAGCATAGACACGGGCTAGTAACTTAGTCAGTTGCCAACAGCATGATTGGTCTCCAACTGCCCAAGTAAAGAGTTTGTCTTTGGTTTGGGTATAAGAACTATTAGTCCCTGTCTCAAAGAAGGAGGTCAGAGAGCATTAGCAATACCCTCTTTGTAGACCCAAAGCAGTCACTCTCTAATATCAGGCCAAAAATGTTGATAGAATTCAGGAGTCAGGCCATCTGGTCCAGGAGATTTACCTATAGGCATTTGCTTAATGGGCTAGTAACTTTAAAAAACTCAGTAGTATCACAGAGTTTCTTAAACATTTCTTCTATAGGCTTAACAGAGTTATTAACTGAATCAAAAAAGGAATCCAAGTCTCCTTCCGAAAGATGAGACTGATACAGTGTACTATAGAAAGAATGTATATCCTTATTAAACATTTCAGGATCATCAGATATGTCATTAACATAAATGGATGAAATACTATTCCTAGTCTGCCTACTTGTCTCCAAATTAAAGAAATACGATGTATTTTTTTCCCCTTTTTCAATCCATTTGGACTTTGAGTGGATGAATGCACCATGTGCTTTATCGTTGTATATGTCATCCAGTTCACTTTGGTCTTTAGCAAGGTCTGTCATTTAAATCAAGTTTATTGCTCAGCCTGTTAATATCACCAATAATAGCCATCTGCTTGGAGAATATTTTTTAAGCTAACATTTTACTTGTAGTGATGGCATGACATCGAATTCTGAATTTAATCATTTCTCATTTGTTAGTAGCAGATTCGTGACAGGTCTCTCTGATAAGATCTTTAGACTATAAACAAAAATACAAATTCTTTAAAAGAAAATAGTTACATTTACAGTATGCTTTAGAACATTTGTCAGTATCAAAACAAAAAGAAAGAATGATGAAACAATGGTCTGTCAGAGGTACTGAGGAAATATTACATTCACTGACAAGATGAGGAAGATACAACCAATAATAAATTCTAGATTTTAATTGTCTGTTGCTAGTTGTAGTGTTAAACCAAGAAAATTGTTTTAAAGCTGGATTCTGAGAATGCCAAATATCGGAAAGTTGAAAGTTGGAGCAGAAATTAAGAATTAAGTTATAAAAACAATAGGCTGAATGCCTTGTGGGATACCTATCTATCCAGTCATCAGGAGCAACATTATAATCAACTCCAACTAATGTTCTGTTGAATATTTATTTTTCAGCTCAGTTAAGACTTTGCTAATAGACGTTAGAAGATTGTTTCTTGAACGTATATTATAACCATAAATATTTACCAATATGTAACATGACCCTTTATATTAGAAAACAATAGTTATACAGTGACCCTCATCATCACACCTGAGGGCTGTGAGACACGGGCTTAATTCTAGACACATGGAATGTAGGATGAATACGAAGGGTACTGGGCAACAGAAGGCGGACAGCAGAGGGGTTAATGATCTTGGAGTTGGGGAAAGGGCCGATAAACCGGGGGGGCATTTTGCGAGACGATACCGGGGAGCCGGGGTCCAATGGCCAGGCAGCGCAGGGTAGTTTCGTGGTCCTGGTTGGCTCGCTCCGACTGGCCGTTGAACTGGGGGTGGAACCCGGAGGACAGGCTGGCCGATGACCCAATGAGGGTGCAGAACGCCTTCCAGAACTGGGACGGGAACTGAGGACCACGGTCAGAGACCATGTCCACGGCCAGTCCATGAATCTGGAAGACGTGCTGCACCATGAGCTGGGCCGTCTCTTTGGCAGAGGGTGGTTTGGTGAGAGGAATGAAGTGGGCGGCTTTGGAAAACTTATCCACCACGGTCAGGATGGCCGTGTTGCCATCAGACGGGGGAAGACCCGTGACAAAGTCCAGGGAGATGTGAGACCAGGGACGGTGGGGGACAGGCAGAGGTTGGAAGAGACCAGTCGGAGCTTGCCGAGGAGTCTTGTTATGTGCACACACCGTGCAAGCGGCAATGAATGCGGACATGTCAGGGATCATAGTAGGCCACCAAAAGCACTGTCGCACAAAGGCCAGGGTCCGACGGGCGCCTGGGTGGCAGGCAAGCCTGAAGGAGTGGGCCCACTCTAGGACTGCAGAGCGGACGGAGTCTGGAACGAACATCCGGTTATGAGGGGCTCCCCCTGGGTTTTGGCTGGGAACGCTGCGCCTCACGGACCTGCTTCCCTATTCCCCACCTGGGTGCCGTTTCCAGGCATGAAGTGGGAAAGATGGTCTCGGGTACCGGGGTAGTAGTCGTGGGGCTATAGCCGCAGGATAATGCATCCGGCTTAACATTCTTGGATCCCGGACGGTATGAGAGGCAGAAGATGAATCGTGTGAACAGCAGGGCCTATCTGGCTTGCCTGGAGATGAAGAGCTTGGCAGTGCGGAAATACTCCAGGTTCTTGTGGTTAGTCCACACGATGAATGGATGTTCCGCCCCCTCCAGCCAGTGCCTCCATTCCTTCAACGCCATCTTCACTGCGAGAAGCTCACAATTCCTCACGTCGTAGTTCCTTTACGTGGTGTTGAGGTGATGGGAGAAGAAGGCGCAGGGATGTAGCTTGAGGTCAAGGGCAGAACACTGGGACAGGACAACCCCCACGCCGACATCCGAAGCATCGGCCTCTACCACGAACTGACGAGATTGGTCAGGATGAACCAGGATGGGAGCTGTGGTGAAGCAATGTTTGAGGTCCCAGAACGCCCGGTCAGCAGCTGGAGATGACGCGAACGGAATCTTGGGCGAGGTGAGTGCTGACAGGGGGGGAAGCCAGGGTGCTGTAACCCCAGATAAAGCGGCAATAGAAGTTGGCAACCCCAGGAAACATTGCAGCTGCACCCTGGATGTAGGCTGAGGCCAATCCATCACTGCTCTCACCTTCCCGGGATCCATCTGGACACTCCCAGCAGAGATGATGTAACCCAGAAAGGGGATGGTGGAGCGCTGGAACTCGCACTTCTCCGCCTTCACAAACAGCTGATTCTCCAGGAGGCATTGAAGGACCTGCCGGACGTGGAGCACGTGTTCTTGAGGGGAGCGGGAGAAGACAAGGATGTCATCAATGTAGACTAAGACAAACCAGTTCAACACGTCACTGAGAACATCATTCACCAGAGCCTGGAACACAGCAGGGGCATTGGTGAGGCCAAAAGGCATAACCAGATACTCGTAGTGGCCACTGGCTGGGTTGAAGGCTGTCTTCCACTCGTCCCCCTCTCGTATCCACACCAGGTGGTAGGCGTTCCGTAAATACAGTTTGGAAAACAGTGGCCCCCTGGAGCGGCTCGATGGCCGAGGAGATGAGTGGTAGCGGGTAACGGTTCTTAACCGTAATGTCATTGAGTCCCCGGTAGTCAATGCACGGCACAGGATCTTGTCCTTTTTCTCCACGAAGAAGAACCCTGCACCGGCGGGGGAGGAAGAGGGATGGATAAATCTAGCAGCTAGGGATTCCCCAATGTAGGTATCCATAGCCTTGGTCTCCGGTCCCGACAGAGAGTACAGTCGTGGTGCTAGGGAGAAGGTCAATCCCGAAGTCATAGGGTTGGTGCGGCAGAAGTGACGTGGCCCAGGCCTTGCTGAAGTCCTGGTACTCTGCAGGAATGGCAGAGAGTTCCGGGGCTTACTTCCGGGGCTTACTTCAGGCAACGGGCGTGGCAGAATGGGCTCCAGCCCATGATGGCACCAGTAGACCAGTTAATGAGGGGATTATGTCGTTGGAGCCAGGAAAATCCCAATACCACGGGAATCAGAGGGGACTTGATGAGCAGGAACTGGATATTTGCCAATCTTGGTGTTCTCTGGCAAATGCCAAACATCCTGCACGGTGTTGGGCTGTAAGCACAACCCCCACCTGTGGACGTCGGGCAATCATACCACCCTCATGGAGTCTGTTTCTGACCGTTTGAGAAGACACATGCACATTTGTGGCCTGCTGGAGGTCATTTTGCAGGGCTCTGGCAGTGCTCCTCCTTGCACAAAGGCGGAGGTAGCGGTCCTGCTGCTGGGTTGTTGCCCTCCTACGGCCTCCTCCACGTCTCCTCATGTACTGGCCTGTCTCCTGGTAGCGCCTCCATGCTCTGGACACTACGCTGACAGACACAGCAAACCTTCTTGCCACAGCTCGCATTGATGTGCCATCCTGGATGAGCTGCACTACCTGATCCACTTGTGTGGGTTGTAGACTCCGTCTCATGCTATCACTAGAGTGAGAGCACTGCCAGCATTCAAAAGTGACCAAAACATCAGCCAGGAAGCATAGGAACTGAGAAGTGGTCTGTGGTCACCACCTGCAGAATCACTCCTTTATTGGGGGTGTCTTGCTAATTGCCTATAATTTCCACCTTTTGTCTATTCCATTTGCACAACAGCATGTGAAATGCTGATCAGCTGATTCAATCCATACATGATGATTTGTGAAAAACTTTTGTTTCCACAACTAATGACTGGGAGAGAAACTACGGCGACATCATCGACAGGTTGTCACGACTGGACAGAGACATAATAAACTGGCTGTTATCAGAGTTGCGCAGGTTCCGAGTGACACCAATCACATTATTCGTTCAGTAGAAGAGAAACCTGGTGTATGTCATTATTGCGGGATTTCTGATATGAAACAGACCAAACCATTATCAATTTCTATTGGTCTATTAGAGAAGTCCTTATCAACCAATGGAACGGAAGAAGAATTCCTCACTACCGGCAGACTGTCAGAACATAATTTCTAATAGTTATCTACGTGGGACTGATACCAGTGTGGAAGAGCTGGTCACTTTTAACTTCTAGTTCCTCCCAAACCCGGATCCGGGAGCATAGCCTAGCATAGCGTCACAAGTAAATACTAGCATCTAAATATCATTAAATCACAAGTCCAAGACACCAGATGAAAGATACACTTCTTGTGAATCTAGCCACCATTTCTGATTTTTAAAATGTTTTACAGGGAAGACACAATATGTAAATCTATTAGCTAACCACGTTAGCAAAAGACACAATTTTTCTTACTCCACCATTTTTTCACTCCATCAGTAGCTATCACCAATTCGACCAAATAAAGATATAAATAGCCACTAACCAAGAAAAAACTTCATCAGATGACAGTCTGATAACATATTTATTGTATAGCATATGTTATGTTAGAAAAATGTGCATATTTCAGGTATAAATCATAGTTTACCATTGCAGCCACCATCACAACTCGACTAGAATAACTACAGAGAGCAACGTGTATTACCTAATTACTCATCATAAAACATTTCTTAAAAATACACAGCGTACAGCAATTGAAAGACACAGATCTTGTGAATCCAGACAATATTTCAGATTTTCTAAGTGTTTTACAGCGAAAACACAATATATCGTTATATTAGCATACCACATGTGCAAACATTACCCCAGCATTGATTCAAGGCAAAAAGAGCGATAACGTTATCACCACCAAAATATATTAATTTTTTCACTAACCTTCTCAGAATTCTTCAGATGACAGTCCTGTAACATCATATTACACAATGCATATAGAGTTTGTTCGAAAATGTGCATATTTAGCGGCACAAATCGTGCTTATACAATAAAAATAGTGTCCAACTACTCAAGCAATCTGTCCGGCGCCATCTTGGAAAGACACCTATTTTTATCGAAAACTATTCATAAACTTGACTAAAAAAATACAGGTTGGACAGCAATTGAAAGACAAATTAGTTCTTAATGCAATCGCTGAATTACATTTTTAAAATTAACCTTACTGCGCAATACAGGGTGCGCTAAAGCGAAGCTACCCAAAAATTAATGGCGGCTTATGCATTTAACATTTTTCAACAGAACAACGATTTATCAGCATAAATAGTTCTTACTTTTAGATGAACTCCCATCAGAATCTTGGGAAAGATGTCCTTTGTCCAGAACAATCGTCTTTTGGTCGAAAGATGTCCTCTTGTCCTGTCGAAATGGCCACTAACGTTCGGCATGTACCGGAAAAGTGTCCAACTCTTGAAAGTGCGTCACAAAGAAATGCCAGAAAATCGCAATAAACTGATATAAATTGCTATAAGTTGGTTTAAATTAACTACCTTATGATGTCTTTAACAACTATAACGAATAAAAACATGACCGGAGATATAGAACTGGCTAAACCAAAGCTTGGAAGGAGGCCAGTCCGACGTCCATTCTGCGTCAGGCGCACCCCCTATACAAAGGACTTGGTGAATGATTACCTTGTCAATAGGAATATTGAATATTATTGTCTTGTAGACAATTATTCTTTGTGCGAGTTTCCTCCTAATACAGGATGTGGTAGGAATCGTAAGGGACATCATTACACCTGTTAATACTTATTTTCTATAACTTTGTTTGAAATCTATTTCTAATTTCAACAGCAAGTACAATATGCCCTTTGTGTTTTATAGAAATGCAAGATGTTTAATGTGAATTACTTTATGCTTACTGCTAATGTTTTTTATACTGTCTATTTTTTTATGTTTTCTATTGCTTTCTAAAAATACATTTGAAGTATATTTCTTTTAAAATGGTCTAGGTGGAGTGTAAGAATATTTCAAAGATAAATACACACCGCAGAGGACGAGAGGTCAAAAGTACTAAAAGTCAACAGTACTAACGGTCAATAGGGAATCCTCAATGGAAATAGTTGGTTTTCAGTTCAATATCTGTTAGGAATGTCAGTCCTGAACTTATAGCTACGTGTGGCATGTACTCATTGGTCCAACCTGAAATAGGATACTTGTGATTTGGCCATTGGCCCAGTTTTATTGCAAGGAATTCTAATTGGTCAACCACAGGCTAGGGCTGGGTTATAAAACTACATCCTGTCCCTTTGTTCTGTGGAGAGAATCACTGAGGCTAATCACTGGGGAGAATCACTGAGGACAGGGAAGAAATGATCTACCATCTACTTCCAAGCATGATTTGTCTGCTTTGAATAAACCTATTTTCCTCCCCCTGATTTGCTTTGGAGTCTGTGTTATTGAAGAATAACATCAACTGCTAACAGTAAGCATGTGACCGCATGTTGTGTGTGTGTGTGTGGGGGCGCATGTAGTATGTGTGTGTGTGTGTGTGTGTGTGTGTGTGTGTGTGTTGGGGTGTCAGTGTAGGTATTTGTGAGTGTGTGGGTAAGATCCAGTCTGTGTACATACAGTCAGTGCAAGAGAGTTAGTGCAAAAAAAGAGTTAATGCAGGTAATAGCTATTTGATTAGCTGTTTAACAGTCTTATGTCTTGGGAGTAGAAGCTGTTCAGGGTCCTGTTGGTTCCAGACTTGGTGCACTGGTACCGCTTGCCGTATGGTAGCAGAGAGAACAGTCTATGGCATAGGTGGCTGGAGTCTGACAATTTTTTGGGCATTCCTCTGTTATAGAGGTCCTGGATGGCAGGGAGCTCGGCCTCAGTGATGTATTGGGCCGTACTTACCACTCTCTATAGTGCCTTGCGGTCAGGTGCCTTACTGTTGCCATACCAAGCGGTGAGGCAGCCAGTCAAGATGCTCTCATGGTGCAGCTGTAGAACTTTTTGAGGATCTGATGCCATGCCAAATCTTTTCCGCCTCCTAAAGGAGAAGAGGCGCTGTTGTGCCCTATTCACAACTGTGTGGTTCTTTGTGGACACCGAGGAACTTGAAGCTTCCTGTTGTCGTGACGTTGTATTAGTTAATGTGACGACTGTTGCTCATCGAATGATTAAAAGTTTCTAATTGCGTGATTAACTGAATCACGCAATTATTAACTCATTAACCTGGGGCACCATGGGAAAATACGTTTTTATTGAGTTTCTATTTCCCAAATTAACTCAAAGAATATCAGAATATCGATTTTACAACAGCCGCTAATTAATCAGATACCTCTACAGTCTCGTTCTGAACGTCGCATCATCCGAGAATCTGTACGGACCCGGGTCTCACCAATGAGTTCGTACCACACCAATCTTAGTTGATTATTTATTTACTAGAAAGCTAAAATTATGATAAAAGATACACATACACAAAAACACATTCTAGGCTATTGATTAGAACTTAGTATAACGGGCCAACACACTATGGCGCGTGTTACCCAAAATGGGGATTTAAAAGAGAGAGAAAGAGAGAAAGTACACGAGAGAAATATACATTTGTGTGAATTTGTCAGCTATGCTTATTCATTCTAACCCTAATCTTGCCCCAAATTGCCGCTCTTATGGGTCAGAATATAATGATGTAATTACGTGTGGAAGGTCTCCATGGATTTCCCGCGTGGACCGTTCAGGCTGCTCAATGACGCACTTCTGCGGCGCACGCACCTCTCTAGTTGTCCTCACGATGTCAGTGTCCTTTTTGGCTTACTGGCCTGTTCCCTTGCCCTGGCTCTGGAAGGGATCTTCTGAGGACAGACAGCTCTGTGGTGTTTAGAGCTCACAGCGTAGGAATGAAACAGTGTAGATACCATGATTCGATGGGGAGTGGAGGCTAGGCGGTTCGGCTTGAATTCACCCGCTTAGACACAGCTAGTCATCCGTAGCTTGGGTAGAAAAATATTTATTTTGTGTTGCGTTTTGGGTTTGTTGACTTTTTAGACCTTTGGCTGCAGCTCGGGTCACTTAGTCTGATCTGTTAATTCTTCACTCACAGGTTTTATACCCTCGGGTCAGAAGTGGGCGTAACCGCCTTTAGGGCAATTCTCTGGGGGTACCAAGTTAAAAGGCAAGGTCTAGATTTGACTCAAATCAAATTTAACCTGTTGGGGATGGGGGCGCTGTTTAGACTATTTATGCTAATGTGGCTAATTTTTTAAACGGCTTCCCACAAAATCCTTGATCGTACAATATGCATATTATTATTATTATTGGATAGAAAACAGTCTATAGTTTCTATAGGAGTTGAAATTTTGTCTCTAAGTGGAACAGAGCCCATTCTACAGCAATTTCCCTGACATGGAGTCAGATTTGAGAAACGTTGGCCACTTTTCTGAAGTCATTTAAAAGGGCTCTGTCGTTGCTATGACTATACGGACACTTCTTACGTCTTCCCCTGGATGCCTTTACGTGATGACGATTCCAACGGGCTCGATTGCTCGTTCACAGGCCCTACAAATGAAAAAAACCTTTAGCTAGCAAGTCTTTTCTTGCTGCGTAACGCGCGTGGAAGACACCGACCCTCTCCTGTTCCAAGCGTTAGTTTAGCCTGTTATATTTCTCCGGTCATCTTTTCACTCGTTATAGGAGTTACAAACATCACAAAGTAGTTAATTTAAAGCGTTTTATAGCAATTTATATCCGTTTAGTGCGATTTTGGGACATTTATTTTTGCAACGATGTGAAAAGTTGGGTGCGCTTTTCAGTTCATCCCGAACGTAGTTGACATTTCCACATGGCAAGAGGACAGCTTTCCACCAAAAGACGATTTCTCCCAAGAAAGGATCCTTTGCCCAAGATACTGATGGAAGAACAGCTCAAGGTAGGACATTTTTATTATGATAAATCGTGTTTCTGTCGAAACATTTTAGTGGCTTAGGACGCCATGTTTTTTGACGTAGCTTCGCTTGGCGCAAACTGTATTGAAAAGTAAGGATAAATTAAAAAATGTAATAACGCAATTGTATTAAGAATTAAATTGTCTATCAATCCCTGTCCACCCTATATTTTTTAGTCACGTTTATGAGTATTTATGTATAAGAGTAGATCACTGTCTAAGTGGCGCAAGGACGTTTTCTTTACCAGCTTGTCTACATTTCACATTGTCTAACCATGATTTTGGTGGCTAAATATAAACATTTTCGATCAAACTGTATATGCATGTTGTAATGTGATGTTACAGGAGTGTCATCGGAAGAATTCTGAGAAGGTTAGTGAAAAAATTAATATCTTTTGGCGATGTTGACTTTTATCGCTCACTTTGGCTAGAATCAATGCTGGGCTGCTAATTGCTATGTGCTAAGCTAATATAACGATTTATTGTGTTTTCGCTGTAAGACACTTAGAAAATCTGAAATATTGTCTGTATTCACAGGATCTGTGTCTTTCGATTCGTGTATGCTGTGTATTTTTACGAAATGTTTGATGATTAGTAGTTAGGTAAACACGTTGCTCATTGTAATTATTCTAGTCCATTTGTGATGGTGGGTGCAATTGTAAACTATGAAGTCTACCTGAAATATGCACTTTTTTCTAACAAAACCTATCCCATACCATAAATATGTTATCAGACTGTCATCTAATGAGTTTTTTTGTTGGTTAGGGGCTATAAATATCTTAGTTTAGCCGAATTGGTGATGGCTACTGGTGTTGGTGGACAAATAAAAGATGGTGGAATATGCTAATGTGTTTTTAGGTAATAGATGTACATCTTTACATATTGTGTCTTCCCTGTAAAACATTTTAAAAATCGGAAATGTTGACTGGATTCATAAGATCTGTGTCTTTCATTAGCTGTATTGGACTTTAATGTGTGAAAGTTAAATATTTTAAAAAAATATTTTTTTTGAATTTCGCGGCACTGGTTTTTCAGTGGGGGGGGGTGTGCCGCTAGCGCCACGCTGATCCTAGACAGGTTTTAAGACAACTAGCTTCAGATTTCATCTTTACCAAAACATTCTCTTTGATTTGGACATTTTCCACACAACGTACAATGTATAAACATCAAACATATACGAGGAAAACTCTTAACGTTACAATGTTTTCATAATAACGTCATCTATTAACCTTTAATAACAAAACAAAAATGACATACATTTTCATATTCCATCTATCGTCATGACCACCATTGTAGCTGACGGAAACCATTGTTCCAAAGTCCCTTTATTGCATGTTTAATGTTCTGAGGCTGGTTCTCCATAGGAGAGGACAAAGGAATGTTGTCTGTGGCCTAGGATTTACCATGGGCGTGAGGGGTCATAAAACCCCCACATCTTCAGACCCCTAGATCTCTCCTCCTCTGTTGGGGTTGAGAGATAATCTGTAGGGTTGTGGTCTCCTGTAACCTGACCTGATCAGGACAGTCATGACACTGTAGTCCATGATCAGCTCCTTTGTCTGGCTGACGTTGAGAGAGAGGTTGTTGTCCTGGCACCACATTGACCTCCCCACTATAGGCTGCCTCATCGTCGTCAGTGATCAGTCCTACCACCTTTGTGTCATCAGCAAACTTGATGGGGTTGGAGTCGTGCACAGCCATGCAGTCCTTGGTGAACAGCGAGTACAGGAATAAGCACACAACCACGAGGGGCCCTTGTGTTGATGACCAGTGTGGCGGATGTGTTATTGCTTACCCTCATTGCCTGGGGGCAGCCCGTCAGCAAGTCCAGCATCCAGTTGCAAAGGGAGGTGTTCAGTTCCAGGGTTGTGACCTTGGTGATGAACTTGGAGGGGACTATGGTGTTGAACGCTGAGCTGTAGTCAATGAACAGCATTCTTACATAGGTATTCCTTTTGTCCAAGTGTGTGAGGGCTGTGTGGAGTGCAATAGAGATTGCGTCGGGGCGGTATGGAGTGGGTCCAGGGTGTCTGGAATGATGGTGTTGATGTGAGTCACGATCAGCCTTTCAAAGTATTTCATGACTATAGATGTGAGTGCTGCGGGGCAATAGTGATTTAGGCAGGTTACCTTGGCGTTCTTGGGCATGGGGACTATGTCTGCTTGAAACAAGTTGGTATTAGTGACCAGAACAGGGATAGGTCAGTGAAGACACTTGCCAGTGCATGCTCTGAGTATGCGTCCTGGTATTCTGTCTGGTCCCGCAGCCTTGCGAATGTTAACTTGTTTAACCTCTCTTGGGTACGTGAGACGTTAGCGTCCCACCTCTTCAACAGCCAGTGAAACTGCTGGGCGCCAAATTCAAATACAGAAATACTCATTATAAAAATTCCGAAAACAAAACATATTTTACATGGGTTTAAATATTAACTTCTTGTGAATCCAACCACGGTGTCAGATTTTAAAAATGCTTTACGGCGAAAGCATACCTTACGATTATTTGAGAACATAGCCCAGCAGACAAATCATTACAAACAGTAACCAGCCAAGTAGAAGAGTTACACAAGTCAGAAATAGAGATACAATTAATCCCTTACCTTTGATGATCTTCATATGGTTGCACTCAGCAGACATTCATTTACTCAATAAATGTTCCTTTTGTTCGATAAAGTCTCTTTATATCCAAAAACCTCAGTTTTGTTCGCGTTTTCTTCAGTAATCCACAGGCTCAAACGCAGTCAAAACAGGCAGACAAAAAAAATCCAAATTGTATCCGTAAAGTTCATAGAAACATGTCAAACGATGTTTATATTCAATCCTCATGTTGTTTTTAGCCTAAATAATCAATAATATTTCAACCGGACAATAACGTTGTCAATATAAAAGGTAAACAAGAAAGGCACTCTCGGTCGCGCGCATGAAAAAGCTCTGTGACACTTTAGGGTCCACTCATTCAGACTGCTCTTACTTCCTCATTTTTCAGAATACAAGCCTGAAACAATTTTTAAAGACTGTTGACATCTAGTGGAAGGCATAGGAACTGCAATTTGAGTCCTAAGTCAATGGATACTGTAATGGCATTGAATAGAAAACTACAAAACCAACAAAAAAAACTACTTCCCGAATGGATTTTTCTCAGGTTTTCGCCTGCCAAATCAGTTCTGTTATACTCACAGACACTATTTTAACAGTTTTGGAAACTTTAGAATGTTTACTATCCAAATCTACCAGTTATATGCATATCTTCTGGGCCCGAGAAGCAGGCAGTTTAATTTGGGCATGCTTTTCATCCAAATGTTCGAATGCTGCCCCCTACCCTAGAGAAGTTAAAGATCTTATTCACATCGGCTACAGAGAGTGAGATCACACAGTTGTCTGGAACAGCTGGTGCTCTCCTGCATGGTTCAGTGTTGCTTGCCTCGAAACGAGCATAGAAGGCATTTCGATTGTCTGGTAAGCTCTCATCACTGGGCAGCTCACGGTTGGGTATCCCTTTGTAATCTGTGATGGTTTGCAAGCCCGGCCACATCCGTCGAGCATTAGAGCCGGCGTAGTAGGAGTTGATCTTAGTTCTGTATTGACGCTTTCCCTGTTTGATGGCTCGTCGGAGGTTGTACCGGGATTTTCTATAAGCACCTGGATTAGTGTCATGCTCCTTGAAAGTGGCAGCTCTAGCCTTTAGTTCAATGTGGATGTTGCCTGTAATCTATGGCTTCTGGTTGGGGTATGTACGTACGGTCTCTGTGGGGAAGACGTCGACGATGCCTTTTCTAATGAAGCCAGTGACGGATGTGGTAAACTCCTCAATGTTATTGGAGGAATCCCGGAACATTCTAGCCAGTGCTAGTGAAACAGTCCTGTAGCTTAGCATTCAATTAATCGGACCACTTCTGTATTGAGTGCGTTTTGCTTGTAAACAGGAAGCAGGAGGATAGTTATGGTCTGATTTGTTAAGTGAGGGCAAGCAAAGGTCCTTGTATGCGTTTCTGTGTGTGTAGTAAAGGTGATTTGAGTTTTTTGCCTCTATTTGCACAGGTGACATGCTGGTATAAATGAGGTACAACCTGTTTCCCTGCATGAAAATTTACCAGCCACAAGAAACGCTGACTATGAATGTACATTTTCTTGTCAGCTTATGGCCCTATACAGCACGTTGAGTGTCGTCTTAGTGCCAGCATCGGTTTGTGGTGGCAAATAGACAGCTATGAAAAATATAGATGAAAACTTGGTAAATAGTAAGGTCTGCAGCTTGTCATGAGGTATTATTACTCAGGCGAGCAAAAACTTGAGACTTCCTTAACATTAGAGATCGTGCATCAGCTATTGTTAACAAAGAGACACACCCCTCCATTCATCTTACCCAAGTCTGCAGTCCGGTCTTGATGATGCATAGAAAAAAACAGATATTGTATATTAGTATATTACAGTTTTTTAGGTCCCGTTGATAGGATAGTCTCGAACAGAGCTCATCCAGTTTGCTCTCCAGTGACTGCATGTTCGCCAACAGAACAGAGGGCAATGGTGAAGAAGATGGTGCCGACAGACATGGCAACTATGCGTCTAGTTCCTAAGCAACTTCGCAGTATTATTTTTTTTGTGTATGTTATTTCTTACATTATTAGCCCAGAACGTTTGTGTTACATACAGCTGGAAATAACTTTTGGATATCAAAGCGGGGGTAACTCACCAGCATTACGAGCAGAAGTACGACATATCCGAATTGGATCTTTTGTTCGTACCCACCAAGGCAATTGAACTTATCCCAGAGGCTGCTACAAGATGCCGACGGCGGAAAATAGATATTTGGAGGGGACTTTGAGTCCAACTCGAGGTGTGCACACCATCCACCGCTTCCGAGTATATTACTCGCTAATGTTCAGTCCCTGGACAATAAAGTAGACGAGCTCAGGGCGAGGATCTCCTTCCAGAGAGACATCAGGGACTGTTACATACTCTGTTTCACAGAATCATGGCTCTCTCTGGATATACTGTCCCTGTCCATACAGCCAGCTGGGTTCTCAGTACATTGCGCAGACAGGAATAAAGAACTCTCCAGGAAGAAGAAAGGTGGAGGTGTATGTTTCATAATTAACTACTCATGGTGTGATTGTGATAACGTACAGGAACTGAAGTACTTTCAGAATGCACTGTAGATACTGTATTCTAGTCAATGCCACTCCGACATTGCTCGTCCTAATATTTAAATATTTCTTTATTCCAATCTTTTACTTTAAGATTTGTGTGTATTGTTAGATACTACTGCACGGTTAGAGCTAGGAATGCAAGCATTTCGCTACACCTGCAACAACATCTGCTAAATATATTCATTTGACTAATTGACTCTATTTTTCTCCGACATAGTCAATCAAATGTATTTATAAGCTGATGTCAGAAAGTGCTGTGCAGAAGCCCAGCCTAAAACCTCAAACAGCAAGCAATGCAGCTGCAGAAGCACGGTGGCTAGGAAAAACTCCCTGGAAAGGCCAGAACCTAGGAAGAAACCTAGAGAGGAACCAGGTTATGAGGGGTGGCTAGTCCTCTTCTGGCTGTGCCGGGTGGAGATTATAACAGAACATGGCCAAGGTGTTCAAATGTTCATAGATGACCAGCAGTGTCAAATAATAATAATCACAGTGGTTGCCGAGGGTGCAACAGGTCAGCACCTCAGGAGTAAATGTCAGTTGGCTTTTCATAGCATCTCTACCGCTGCTGCTGTCTCTAGAGAGTTGAAAACAGCAGGTCTGGGACAGGTAGCACGTCCGGTGTACAGGTCAGGGTTCCATAGCTGCAGGCAGAACAGTTGAAACTGGAGCAGCAGCACGGCCAGGTGGACTGGGGACAGCAAAGAGTCATCAGGCCAGGTGGTCCTGAAGCATGGTCCTAGGGCTCAGGTCCTCCGAGAGAGGGACACTTATCTTTCCAACTAGTTTTCGCAGTCTTCATCAACAACTAAGCCGTGCTACAGAAGAGTCTGCACTTTCTTTTCAAACGACTTTGCTGACTTTAACTGAATGATAAACAGACAAGAGTTACCATGGTAAAGCATAGATCAACGGTCAGAGGGAAGCCACATACATGCTGTATATTGAAAAGGGAGCATGCCGATGCTCCTTAAAAAACCTGTCAATTGAGAAAGAAATATGGTTCAAAGCAGCGCTGACAGCTCCACTTTGAGAGATACTTTGAGAGTGTTATCTAGTGATCAGTGATATCTGAACATGTAGATGCTTGTGCAGATAATTGAAGATTAAGAGGAGCTTTGCTGGAGCTTGGCACTTGGCAACAAGTCTACATTCTTATGCCATAATTTTTCAGAGGTAAGAGATCTCCACATTTCAACAGACTTATTAGGGAGATTCCGAACCTTAAAGCTTAAGGCACTTTAAGAGATACTTACATATAGTTTACAAATCAAGCCATTGGCAGCAGGATACGTACTTAAGTCAAGGTTACAAAATAGATCCATTTGTTGGAGTAGTCTGGCAACATAAGCTCTTAAAATATTGGAATTTTCCCTTAAGCTGTTGGAACGTTCACTCCTGGGATGAATCTACACTACAGCATTTGTTCCAAAACTTTTTGGTCTTGTTTCCCACCTGAATTCTTTCAAAGTTCTCTTTGATCCACAGACTTAAGCGAACCCAAACCAAATGCACAGATCTTTGGAATGACAAACAATTCATTACTTCACTAAAAAGCAGCTTAGTATTAGTAAAAAGCAGGTATTGACAGTGGTGCATCTATCTCTCATCTTCCATCGTCTGCATCCTCTTCCTGCTAAACCATTTCTCCTCTCAGTGTAATTACTAGGTTTGTGTACAACCTCTCAAGGTGTGCAGAATGCAGATCTCTGGGGCTCTTTGTGCATAAATATTGATCCTAGAAGGATTTCCTTCAGTATGCACATTCTTTGTCTTAAGTGTGGCCTACTTGTATCTGCCAAAGGATGCCTGAGTTAGTGGGGATAGTGCTTATCACATATTATTTGAAGCCTCAAATACTCTGTACTGTGTACAGTATGTTCTCGGTATGTGGGAGGAAAGTAAATGTTACATATTCCTGTTCCCTGTATGGATTTGAATGGAAGCCACAAAGGGTGCAATGAAAGGTCTGTGCCTTCATTTAAACATTTTAGCAGACACTCTTATCCAGAGCGACTTACAGGAGCAAATAGAGTTAACTTCTTATGGCTGCAGGGGCAGTAGCTTGGATGAAAGGTGCACAGAAGTGCCCAGAGTAAACGGCCTGCTCCTCAGTCATAGTTGCTAATATATGCATATTATTATTAGTATTGGATAGAAAACACTCTGAAGTTACTAAAACTGTTTGAATTATGTCTGTGAATATAACAGAACTCATATGGCAGGCAAAAACCTGAGAAGAAATCCAACCAGGAAGTGAGAAATCTGAGGTTGGTCGATTTTCAACTCATCGTCTATTGAAAACACTGTAGGATATGGATTTGTTTGCACTTCCTACGGCTTCCAACTAGATGTCAACAGTCTGTAGAACATTGAATGAAGCTTCTACTGTGACGTTGAGCCGGATGGGAGCTGTTTGAGTCACTGGTCTGGCGGAGAGCCAGGTTCTGGTTACTTCTATAGACACAAAGGAATTCTTCGGTTGGAACGTTATTGAATATTTATGATAACAACATCCTAAAGATTGATTCTATACTTAGTTTGACAAGTTTATTCGACCTGTAATGTACCTTTTCGTTTTCGTCCAACGTTATCCTGGACCTGCACGAGCGTTTGGATATGTGTACTAAACGCGCTAACAAAAGTAGCTACTTGGACATAAATGATGGACATTACCGAACAAAACAAACATTTCTTGTGGGAGTCCTGGGAGTGCATTCCGACGAAGATCAGCAAAGGTAAGTTTTGTTGACTGCACAATTTGGCGGGTAACTGTATGGCTTACTTTTGTGGCTGAACGCTGTTCTCAGATTATTGAATATTGTGCTTTTGCCGTAAAGATTTTTGAAATCTGACACAGCGGTTGCATTAAATGTTTAATTCTATGTAAAACATGTATCTTTTATCAAAGCTTATGATAAATATTTATGTTATTTGATGTGGCTCTCTGCAATTTCTCCGGATATTTTGGAGGCATTTCTGAACATGGCGCCAATGTAAACTCAATCAATCAATCAAGTTTATTTTATATAGCCCTTCGTACATCAGCTAATATCTCGAAGTGCTGTACAGAAACCCAGCCTAAAACCCCAAACAGCAAGCAATGCAGGTGTAGAAGCACGGTGGCTAGGAAAAACTCCCTAGAAAGGCCAAAACCTAGGAAGAAACCTAGAGAGGAACCAGGCTATGAGGGGTGGCCAGTCCTCTTCTGGCTGTGCCGGGTGGAGATTATAACAGAACTATGCCAAAACTGAGGTTTTTGGATATAAATATTAACTTAATCGAACAAAACATATATGTATTGTGTAACATGAAGTCCTATGAGTGTCATCTGATGAAGATCATCAAAGGTTAGTGATTAATTTTATCTCTATTTCTGCTTTTTGTGACTCCTATCTTTGGCTGGAAAAATAGCTGTGGTTTTCTGTGATTTTGCGGTGACCTAACAGAATCGTTTGTGGTGCTTTCGCTGTAAAGCCTTTTTGAAATCGGACACTTTGGTGGGATTAACAACAAGATTACCTTTAAAATGGTATAAGATGCATGTAAGTTTGAGGAATTTTAATTATGAGATTTCTGTTGTTTGAATTTGGCGTCCTGCACTTTCACTGGCTGTTGTCATATCATCCTGTTAACGGGATTGCAGCCATAAGAAGTTTAAGTGCCTTGCTCAAGGGCACAACAGATTTTCAGCTAGTCGGCTTTGGCATTCGAACCATTGGTTACATTGGTTACTGGCCCAACGCTCTTAACCTTTAGGCTAACTGCCGCCCTTCAGAAAGTATTCACACCCTTTGACTTTTTCCACATTTTCATCTGTTACAGCCTGAATTAAAAATGTATTACATTTAGATGTTTTGGTCTACACACAATACCCCATAATGTCATGTTTTTTTAAAACTTATTACAAAATAATAAAAACTAAAACTGAAATATCTTGAGTCAGTAAGTATTCATCCCCTTTGTTATGGCAAGCCTAAAGAAGTTCAGGAGTCAAAATGTGCTTAACACTTCTTGTCAATAGGGGGGCACTTTTTTCACTTTGGAAAAAATCGTGCCCAAATGAAACGGCCTCGTACTCTTTTCTAGATCATACAATATGCATATTATTATTACTATTGGATAGAAAACACTCAGAAGTTTCTAAAACTGTTTGAATTATGTCTGTCAGTAAAACAGAACTCATTTTGCAGCAAACTTCCATGCAGGAAGTGAAAAATCTGAAAACGAGGCTCTGTTTCAGGGCTTGCCTATTCAATTGCCTTATATTTATCGATATGCATGCACTTCATACGGCTTCCACTAGATGTCAACAGGCAGTGGAAGGTGGAATGGGGTGTCTAGCTTGATCTGAGGCCGAACAAGAGCTTTTGGAGTGGCAGGTCAGGAATTTTCTTTGTCTACCAAGGCGCGCCGCGGGGCTCGACATTGGCTTCTGAAAAGCGTTACGTATACACGGCGAATATCTCCGGCTCTGATTTTATTTGATACATGTGATAATAACATAATAAAGTAGGTTTTTCAACCGAGTTTTATCAGTTTATTCAACGTTTATTGGGACTTTTGGAATTTTCCGTTCTTTGCGCCAAGAGTTGATGGGCATGTTCGCGCCACATGGCTAGCCAAGGTTGCTAATTCGACAGAAGAAATGGACATTCTAAAACCAAACAACGATTTATTCTGGACCAAGGACTCCTTGTACAACATTCTGATGGAAGCTCAACAAAAGTAAGAACCATTTATGATGTTATTTCGTATTTCTGTGTAAAATGTTGAGTCCTGTTCTCGGCCGTTATGGTAAAGTTATTTTTAAAAATCTAACACAGCGGTTGCATTAAGAACCAGTGTATCTTTCATTTGCCATACAACAAGTATTTTTATGTAAAGTTTATGATGAGTTCTTTGGTCAGATTAGGTGAGTGTCCAAAATATCTCCGGAGATTCTGGTGAATCGATGCTACGTATTCACAATGTATAATCAGGATTTGTAGCTCTAAATATGCACATTTTCGAACAAAACATAATTGTATTGTATAACATGATGTTATAAGACTGTCATCTGATGAATTTGTTCAAGGTTAGTGATTAATTTTATATCTTTTGCTGGTTTTTGTGAAAGCTACCTTTTGCGGTGAATAAATGCGTTTGTGTGTTTGGCTATTGTGGTAAGCTAATATAATTCTATATTGTGTTTTCGCTGTAAAACACTTAAAAATTCTGAAATATTGGCTGGATTCACAAGATGTTTATCTTTCATTTGTTGTACACCATGTATTTTTCATAAATGTTTTATGATGAGTATTTAGGTATTTCACGTTGCTCTGTAATTATTCTGGCTGCTTTGGTGATATTTTTGATGGTAGCTGCAATGTAAAACTATGATTTATACCTCAAATATGCACATTTTCGAACAAAACATAAATGTATTGTATAACATGTTATAAGACTCATCTGATGAAGTTGTTTCTTGGTTAGTGACTAATTTTATCTCTATTTTGTCGGTTTTGTGAAAGCTACCTATGCGGTAGAAACATGGTGAAAATATGCGGTTGTGTGTTTGGCTATTGTGGTTAGCTAATACAAATACATAGTGTTTTCGCTGTAAAACATTTTAAAAATCGGAAATGATGGCTGGATTCACAAGCTGTTTATCTTTCATTTGCTGTATTGGACTTGTGATTTCATGAAAATTATATTATATGATATCCCTGTCCCGTTAGGCTAGGCTATGCTAGTCAGCTGTTTTGATGAGGAGGATCCCGGATCCGGGATGGGTATCACTGAAAGGTTTTAACAAGTCACATAATAAGTTGCATGGTTTTAATAATAGTGTTTAAAATGATTTTTGAATGACTCTCATCTCTGTACCCCACACAAACAATTATCTGTAAGGCCCATTTCAATTTCAAGCACAGATTCAACCACAAAAACAGAGTTTTTCCAATGACTCGCAAAGAAGGGCAACTATCGGTGGGAAAAATAAAAGACAGACATTGAACATCCCTTTGAGCATGGTGAAGTTATTAATTACACTTTGAATGGTGTAGCAATACACCCAGTCACTACAAAGATACAGGCGTCCTTCCTAACTCAGTTGCCAGAGAGGAAGGAAATGGCTGTTTAATGGCTGTGATAGAAAAAACTGAGGATGGATCAACAACATTGCAGTTATTTCACAATACTAACCAAATTGGTAGAGTGAAAGGAAGGAAGGCTGTACAGAATAAAAAATATTCCAAAACATGTATCTTGTTTGCAATAAGGCACTAAAGTAAACATAAAATATGTGACAAGTTCACGCTTTGTATTCAGGACATGAAGTTAAGTTTGGGGCAAATCCAACACAACACTGAGTACCACTCTTTGTATTTTCAAGCATAGTGGTGGGGCTGCATCGTGCTATGGTAATTCTTGTCATCGGCAATGACTAGGTTTTTTATGATAAAAATAAATGGAATAGAGCTAAGCACAGGCAAAATCCTAGAGAAAAACCTGGTTCCTGAGTGGCCTAGTTACAGTTTTGACTTAAATCTTCTTGAAAATCTATAGCAAGACTAGATAATGGCTGTCTAGCAATGATCAACCACCAACTTGACAAAGATTGAATTTTTTTTTTAAAGAATAATATGCAAAGATTGTACAATTCAGGTGTGAAAAGCTGTTAAAGACTTATCCAGAAAGACTCTTGGCTGTAATCGCTGCCAAAGGCGATTCTAACATGCATTGAGTCATTTATCAAATCAAGATATTTTACTGTTTTTTTACAGACTATTTTGGGTAGATTGTTGACAAAAAAAAAGACAATTAAATCCATTTGAATCCTACTTTGTAACACAACAAAATGTGGAAAAAGTCGAGGGGTGTGAATACTTTCTGATGGCACTGTACCTCAGCACGAGCCTGTAGCCGTCTTGGGTGGACCAAGCAGTTTTTCCATAAACTTTTTCCACCTTCTAATCTAAAGCAACCTCCAGCAGTTACAGTAATACCAAACCTTACATTATAATTGAACACCAATTGTTTTCAGGTTGGTAAGGTAACAGCATGATAAGCCACTTTCATGACAAACTCGTTTGCTGTGCACCAGACCGACATCCAGATGTTGTCTGTATCATGAGGGTGAGAGGGAATTTCCTAACACCTGCTGCCCTCACTACAGCTGTTTGTTCGGGTAGGAGGGAGGGGTTGGGGAGTCGGAGGGGTAAGGTGGCAATTTATTAGGTAATGAATGATATTAACAAAAGCCCCTTAAAAGCAACAGACGCTACTGGAGAGATGAAACCCAAGAGCCCTGGGCCGCGTTTCCCAAAAGCATCTTAAGGCTTAAAGTTCATCGTTTAAACCATTTCTGACAATAAACTTGGCCTTTTTAAGATGCTTTTGGGAAACCCTGCCGTGGTCTATAGGCAGGCACATTTTGTCATTGTCTTTCAGGGATGTTCTGTAGGAACATGTCAGCTCTCCTGGGTTTTGCAAAGAATGAACTGAAACAGTACTGCGTTGTTCGACTTTGAATCTTTAAGCCTCTGTTGTTGAAATGTAACCCAACACCTGCCACCACATGCCTGACTAAAACAAGTCACCCCATCAGTTCTATTGGACTACCGTGAGCTCATCCAACTAATCTGTGTGCAATATGACGAGGTGCCACCCAGGGTTTGGGTTTATTCTGTCAACTCAGTTCATGTAAGAAATACATCCAAATTGTGAATTGGGGAAAAGTCATCGCTGAAAATGTGCAGCCATCTAGGGTCAAGTCAAGCGGTGGAGGTGTAGTGAGTGTCAAATCAAATTGCATTTGTCACATGCTTTGTAAACAACGAGTGTAGACTAACAGTGAAATGCTTACGGGCCCTTCCTGACAATGCAGAGAAAGAAAAGAGAAATAGTAGAAAAGTAAAATACATAATAAAAGTAATAATAAATACACAATGAGTAACGGAAGCTTGGCTATATCCACGGGATACCAGAACCGAGTCGATGTGCAGGGGAACGAGGTAATTGAGGTAGATATGTACATATACCTAGGAATAAAGTGACAGATAATAAACAGTAGCAGCAGTGTATCTGATGAGTCCAAGAAGTGAGTGCAAAAGGGTCAATGCAGATAGTTAAATAGTTAAACAAAATGCTACCTGGACTAACTATTTATCAATCTTATGGCTAGTTGATAGAAACTGTTCAGGGTCCTATTGGTTCCAGACTTTCCATGCGGTATCAGAGAGAACATTCTATGACTTGGGTGGCTGGAGTCTATGACGATTTTTAGGGACTTCCTCTGACACCGCCTGGTATAGAGGTCTTGGATGGCAGGGAGCTCAGCTCGGCCCCAGTTACTTACTGGGCTGTACGCAGTACCCTCTTTAGCGCCTTGCGGTCGGATGCAGCCAGTCAAGATGCTCTCAATGGTGCAGCTGTATACCTTTTTGAGGATCTGAGGGCACTTGTCAAATCTTTTCAGCCTCCTGAGGGGGAAGAGCCGTTGTCGTGCTCTCTTCACAACTGTGTTGGTGTGTGTGGACCATGATAGATCCTTAGTGGTGTGGACACCAAGGAACTTGAAATTCTCAACCCGCTCCACTTCAGCCCCGTCGATGTTAATGGGGGTCTGTTCGGCCCTCCTTTTCCTGTAGTCCACAATCAGCTCATTTGTCTTGCTCACAGGGAGAGATTGTTGCCCTGGCAACATACTGCCAGGTCTCTGACTTCCTCCCTGTAGGCTGAACAGTTACACGTTGACAGTCATAGTCATATGTAAAACATATTTATGGAGCGTTTGGTGACGTTCATCTCCAACATCTATTAAAGATGAATTCATCAACTGAATAATGAGCAAATGATGGTGCACTGTGTTATTGTTTCATGTTAAATACATGGCATGGCAGCTTATGGAGTGAATGTTTTGTAATATGGTGAATTATACGAACTTGTTTTGCCAAGATTCATGAAATACGAATTTATGAGTACAAAACGCTCATTGAACAATTATATCATTCTATCCAACCTTGATGGGCTATCAGCAGGACAAATAGACTCTTACAGAGTCCACAAAATGCATAGTTTTTTTAAACACATCTGGATGGATCCATAACAAATTGCCATGGGAGTAAATATCACTGAATGACAGAAATATTGGAATAAAGTAGGCTAATGAAGGCAACAAATTGTTGCTTACTGGAACACCCAGAGTCATCCACTTGTTATAATAGGATTTGAAGCAATAGCCTACCTGCGTGTGGTCAACTATTTCAGCACCGTTTCGCGCTGCTCTGAGACAAGCATGGGGACTGGTCTTGATAAATCAATGAGATTTTTATTTTCACTGAATCTCTGTTTGGGTATTGGTTAGCCTACAATTAGGGTGTGGAAATCTTAGGATGTTAGCTCTTCACTCGCTGTCACTTAGTAGCCTACTACCGACCGGTCACGTTGTACAGCGCCATATTCTCCTAACGGGAACCCTGAGGGTTTTGTTTTTCTTGGAATAGAAACACCATAATATTAATCAAATTAAGTAAGCTAAATTTAAAATCAATCCTATATACTAGGTTCTTAAATTAACATTTTCTAGTACAACCAATATTAAAAACAGTCAAATGCTTCTCAAAGATGCCTTCTGGTGGTCAAACTAGCACTAACTAGCATTAGTGTCAACAATGGCTTACATTTAAATAACGTGCCATAGAATTCTGCGACAGCCCGCAAGATGTGCTGCAGTATGACACAACTTTTAAAGGATGAACCACTGTACCACAATGACTGAAATGACTACAACACTTAAAGAGCTGCAGTTAGTTTCAAAGTGGGTGGCAAGGAATAAGTTAGTCCTAAATATTTCTAAAACATTGTATTTGGGACAAGTCATTCACTTAACCCTAAATCGTGTAATACATAATCTGGAAAATGAGCAAGTTGAGGTGACTAAACTGCTTGGAGAAACCCTGGATTGTAAACTGTCATGGTCAAAACATTGATACAACAGTAGCTAAGATGGGGAGAAGTCTGCGCATTACAAAGCACTGTTCTACCTTCTTAACAGCACTATCAACAGGGCAGGTCCTACAGGCTCTATTTTTTATTTTATTTTTTATTATTATTATTTTATTTTTATCCCCTTTTCTCCCCAATTTTTGTGGTATCCAATCGCTAGTAATTACTATCTTGTCTCATCGCTACAACTCCCGTACGGGCTCGGGAGAGACGAAGGTCGAAAGCCATGCGTCCTCCGAGGCACAACCCAACCAAGCCGCACTGCTTCTTTAACACAGCGCGCCTCCAACCCGGAAGCCAGCCGCACCAATGTGTCGGAGGAAACACTGTGCACCTGGCCCCCTTGGTTAGCGCGCACTGCGCCCAGTCCGCCACGGGAGTCGCTGGAGCGCGATGAGACAAGGAAATCCCTACCGGCCAAACCCTCCCTAACCCGGACGATGCTAGCCCAATTGTGCGTCGCCCCACGGACCTCCCGGTCGCGGCCGGTTGCGACAGAGCCTGGGGGCGAACCCAGAGACTCTGGTGGCGCAGTTAGCACTGCGATGCAGTGCCCTAGACCACTGCGCCACCCGGGAGGCCCAGGCTCTAGTTTTGTCGCACCTGGACTACTGTTCAATCCGGTGGTCAGGTACCACAAAAAAGGGACTTAGGAAAATTGCAAATGGCTCAGAACAGGGCAGCAAGGCTGGCCCTTGGATGTACGCAAAGAGCTAACATTAATTATATGCATGTCAATCTCTCCTGGCTCAAAGTGGAGCAGAGATTGACTTCATCCCTACTTGTATTTGGGAGAGGTATTGACATGTTGAATGCACCGAGCTGTCTGTTTGAACTACTGGCACACAGCTCAGACACCCATACATACCCCACAAGACATGCCACCAGATGGCTCTTCACAGTCCCCAAGTCCAGAACAGACTATGGGAGGCGCACAGCACTACATAGAGCCATGTACTTACATGAAACTCTATTCCATATAGAGTAACCGTTGCAAGAAGTACAATTAGATTTAAAATCAAGATAAAAATACACCTTATAGAAAAGCGGGGACTGTGAAGCAACACAAACATAGGCACAGACACATGCATGTAGATATGTTGTAGTGGTGGAGTAGGGGCCTGAGGGCACACGGTGTGTTGTGAAATCTGTGAATGCATTGTAATGTTTTTAAAATGGTATAAACTGCATCCCAGGAAGAGTAGCTGGGATCCATAAAGACAAATACAAATCATTTACTTTCTTTGAACGGTACTTGGTTACATATACCTCTGTTCACAGGGATGGCCTCAGAAGACCCACAACTATGGCCTGAAGAAGAGGGGCAGATTTGGCCATACTCAGGACATGCTGAAGGAACGATTGCGCCCGTCGGGAGGTGTCTATCCAGAGACTTTGCTTACAGGGAATGGAACAGAGTTGGTCTGGAACCGGCCTCGTTGCGGCGTTCCAGACTATCCTACTCAGAAGCAAGGTGGTGTCTCGGACTACCACATGCGGAAGGGGGAAACCTTTGGAGGAAAGCAGCGTCAGAAGCGATTCGTTCTCTTTGGGGGGCGCTGGGACAAGACTGACCTCAACTACAAGTAAGGGTCTTCTTCATGGGTCGCTCTAGAGTCTAGACACACTCATACATTGCTTTTTCAATGGGGTCTACTATTTTGGGGGAGTTTTCTGGGGAACTTTTATATGTGGCATGCAACTCAATATGTCACTGATGTCTTAGTAGTTTAGCCAGCATGCACAGAGATAGAAAGGCAATCCCTGTCAAGATAGACTGGTTCACTTCTACATTACACTGGCTGACAAAGGCCGCTACAGGGGGTATTTTCTTCTGAATGAAAGGTGGGTGATGGGGAAATATGTATCGTGCTGGTCCCCATCCTAACTTCTTTTATATGCTTAAAAACAGTAGTTATTTGGGTGAGATCACCCAGGTTTCAGCTACTGTGAGGAGGGAGGAGCCTTTACATTTAAAGGTCCAATGCAGCCATTTTATCTCAATATCAAATCATTTCTGGGTAACAATTCAGTAAGTTATTGTGATTATTTTAAATTAAAATGGTCAAAAAGAAACAAAAATAGCTTCTTAGCAAAGGGCAATTTTTCAAGCAAGACAATAATTTTGCTAGGACTGTCTGGGAGCGCTCAGAGTAGGGAGGGGAAAACTAGCTGTTATTGGCAGAGGTTTGGAACTCCAAATGCCAAAACTCCATCCCACCAAAACAAGCTGAAATCATAATGTTCACAATTGCACAGTATTATTCCTACCTCATAGTGTGGAAATATACAGTGCATTGGGAAATTACACAAAATTACACATTTTACACAAATATCCGCAGCGTTGAAGGTCCCCAAGAACACAGTGGCCTCCATCATTCTTAAATGGAAGAAGTTGGGAACCACCAAGACACTTTCTAGAGTTGTCCACCAGGCCAAACTGAGCAATCGGTGGAGAAGGGCCTTGGTCAAGGAGGTGACCAAGAACCCGATGGTCACTCTGACAGAGCTCCAGATTTCCTCTGTGGAGATGTGAGAAGCTTCCAGAAAGACAGCCATATCTGCATCACTCCACCAATCAGACCTTTATGGTAGTGTCTAGACAGAAGCCACTCCCCAGTAAAAGTCACATGACAGTGCACTTGGAGTTTGCCAAAAGGCACCATGAGAAACAAGATTCTCTGGCCTGAATGACAAGCGTCACATCTGGAGGAAACCAGGCACCGCTCATCACCTGGCCAATACCATCCCTACGGTGAAGCATGGTGGTGGCAACATCATGCTGTGGGGATGTTTTTCAGCAATAGGGACTGGGAGACAGGTCAGGATCAAGGGAAAGAGGAACGGAGCAAAGTACAGAGAGATCCTTGATGAAAACCTGCTTCAGGACCTTAGACTGAGGTGAAGGTTCACTTTCCAACAGGACAATGACCCTAAGCACACAGCCAAGACAACGCAGGGGTGGCTTCGGGACAAGTCTCTGAATGTCCTTGAGTAGCCCAGGCAGATCCCAGACTTAAACATCTCTAGAGAGACCTGAAAATAGCTGTGCAGCAACACTCCATCTAACCTGACAGAGCTTTAGAGGATCTGCAGAGAAGAATGGGAGAAACTCCCCAAATACAGGTGTGCCAAGTTTGTAGCGTCTCGAGGCTGTAACGGCTGCCAAAAGAGCTTCAAAGTACTGAGTAAAGGGTCTGAATACTTATATCAAAAAAGGAAATATTATTTATATAAGTAAATATGTGCAAAAATGGCTAAAAAACGATTTTTTGCATTGTCGTTATGGGGTATTGTGTATAGATTGATGAGGGGGAAAAAGCGATTTCAATACATTTTAGAATAAGGCTCTAACATAACAAAATTTGGAAGAAGTGAAGGGGTATAAATACTTTCTTGAATGCACTGTATATAAATCACAGGAAAATCCCTTTTTTACTGCACTGGGCCTTTAATCCAAAATGAAAGACATTTCAGTGATGGATAACTGACTTTGTTGTAGACTTGCAACTGCTGTCTTAAGCTCTGCTGTAGACATCAACAATATAATATGTGACCCGTTTCAAGAAACTAGGCTATGTCGCGGGTCACTACTTCACAGGAGAGCCGTTTGAACATAACCTTTAAAAAAAAAAAATTCTAAATATTGTTTTTTAGGCAACCTTCCCGTTAGCCATGATTGGCTGAGATAATGAGAGTGCTGGACATGCCGAGAGATGAGTTTGGATTGGTGCCATAACGCACGCTTCTGTCTATTTGAGCTGGTCAGTATGTGTTGGTAATCCTGTCTAATGCAGCTTTTAAAAAATGTATTGCGTAGTAAAACTGCAGAAGTGTTGCTCTCCACTTTCTGGAGTACTGAGTTTTGAAATCAGTGGAATTCGAGTGATAGCGAAGGAGATGGAAAAAAAACCTGTCTCCAGATTAAAACTTCAGACTAAGGGCAACCATGGCATTCGTGACAGGAGACGCATCCATCTATGATGTATACGGATGGGTAAGATAGTCTAGCTAGCTATATTTTAAGATATTACGTGTTTCTAATTTTGAGTTTACTGTTAGCTAGCTAACGTTAGCTGGCTGGCTCGCTAGCTAGCGTTACGTGTATGATCTTATTATTCGTATCTCAGAGCCATTTGCTTGGCTAGTAAATAGCCTAATGTTAGCTAGGTAACATTGAATCTGGTTGGTTAACGTCATGAGTTGGGATTATGGTTCATTGTTTAGCTAGCTACATGTCTTAACAAAAGACTCCACTATGCAGGTAATCATTTCGGGTGTGTTTGTCAGTTCAGTCTGGCCATCTACTCCGATTCCAGATCGCACTCGACTGAGTGTGCCAGAGCACAAAATAACTAATGAATTTACGGACGCTCAACAAACATTGAATATGGCCGGTGTCAGTAAACGTCAACAAAAAAGCGTAAATAAATTGTTGCCAGCAGCACAGTTACAGTCACCATCGCTCTGGATACATGAAAACAGTCTAACCAGCTCTGCTAGGGCGAGTAGAATGGTCAGAGTTTGGGTGGGGGCTAAAGCTTAAGAGGGTGTGAACGATGATGAATGGGTGTAGACAAAGAAGAGCTCCCCATTAGGTACCAAAACATTCAAAGGCCATTTTCTCAAAAGTGAGGTTACAAGTTTATCAACTTTCAAAGCAGAATTACTTTTCCATTGTTCCTCAAATGCAGTGTAGGATATACCATTTTGTAGCTCTGTGTCTCTGCTTTCATCCAATGTAAAAAACACAATTTCAAATGTTGCTACATAAGACCGAATCAAGGCGTTCGGTCACATATGCAATTTAGCAGACACCTTTATCCAAACCAACTTAGTCATACATGCGTACATTTTACGATTGGGTGGTCCGGGAATCAAACTCACTACCCTTGCGTTACAAGCATCATGCTCTACTAACTGAGCTACAAAGGACCTCAAAAGGAGAGGGTGCCCAGTCTTTATGATATCATTTCAAAACAAACGTAACAGAAAACTAGGAGGCACTACTTCAATTTAGTTTGGTATTTCTTTGCCTTTGAAGCATCTTTTGATTGACACGATGAACCCTGTGCCATCAGGGTCGTTTGGTCTCCTCCTTTTGGCTGCCTCGGCTCTTCCATTGCAGTTAAAAGACAGGCCTAGCCAGACATTGGCCACCCTCCTACTCCGTCATTAGGAGTCTGGCAGTCGTGACCTGAAAAACCCACAGCCATTTACAAGAGTCAGAGCACTCAAGCATGTTACAGCAGAGCAGCCCACATATTTCCCAACATCTGCACATACAGCTCAGCAGGGAGGGGGGCTGGAGAGGGGAAAGGTCAAGCTAGTAGTTACTTCCGGGAGAGTGTTATCAGAGCAGAGCCAAGAAGAATAAGTCTTTGTTGTTGCGGCACTCAATTTCCATTTCAACACTACAGTAAGTGTCACTCTTGAGAAGAAAATCTAGACGATGTAAAAACATAGAAGAGAGAAATAATGGTGTAGAATAAAAAAATAGAGAGCTCATGTTTTCATGTGAAAAATGCCATATGTATTGATCAAACGTAAAAATGTATAATTAACCACCCTTCGCCAAAGACTAAAATATTGCCTTATTAGGCATCATTACTCATGTTCCCTTTGAGGTAACCACTTACTAAGTATCCCTAAATATGGCTTCATGGTCATTTTGCTGATTGTCAACAGGTACAGAACCTCCCGTGCCCTTTACTCCCTCACACACAATCATTTCTGCACACACAGCTGAGTGGCCTCTTTTCAAGAAAGAAATGATTTACAGCACAGTAAAGGGTGTGTACTGTCCTCTGCTGGCTCATCACATTTTTTTACCTCAGGAGACACACAACATCACAGAGCGGGACCTGCATCTCTTGCCCCTCGAGCCAGCAATCAGCACTGTTGTTCCCACTGTGTTTCCCACTGTGGTTCCACTCCTCTTCTCCCACAGTGCCTGGCTGTGGTAAGGACCAAGTCGAGCGACTGACTCCAAGGGGGGGGGGGGGGTCATTACCAGGCCAGTGTTTTGCTGTCTCCTCTGTGTTGACTTTGTTGTACAAATAACGGACTGTAGCATTAGCAACACAGTGACTGTTCCATAGTAGTCTCTAACTCCTCCCAGAGCACAACTTGGAAGTGGAACTGACAGTGTTTTAATTACTTTGCAGATATGAAACAGACAATCATCATATCAGGCAAAAAGATCAAATTCCCAGTTTATGCTACAAAACCAACTTTATAAGAGGTTATAAAAATAGGTTCTATTTTACTCAGAATTCCATGGCGTACAGTAAGGCGTTGTTGGCAGAGTAGATGGATGCAGTCTAATGCATGATTAATATAATTCAACAATACATTTCTTGGTAGTCCCAAAAATATTGCTATCAAGTTGTAAATCACAGCTGGCCTGGCACATTGTTTGCTGCCTCCACCCATTCGGAATGCTCTGTTTCAGATTCAATGACTCAATATTTTGAATAAACGGACGACTGTAACTAAGGCTGGGAATGTCAATACAAGTCCCAGCAAGCACTGACAATGAAGAACCCAAAAACGAAATCTGCAACAAAACACCACGTAAAGGAAAAACATGTACACCAATTACAACATTTCAGCAGTAGCCTAGGCTGGCTACTCAACCACAATACATTGAGTGTACCATACAGCAATGCTGCATTCATTATTTATTTAGCAAGCTAAAACAGAGAGCCTAACATTAGCTATCTAATAGGAGGATGCCATGTCATTGGAGGAGTGGGTAAGTGACCGACTTTCCCCCCTCATATCGTTTCAGTGGCTACAGCTGTCATTTGCTACGGCCTGAAAACACACACTCCAGTTCAAAGTGCAGGCCTGTGTGGCAAATAGCTTATTTGCACATAGGCCTGATGTAGCTCTGATTGGCTATGGCGCATCGGTCTGCGTAGACTCCGGTCTTGGACAAGACAGATGTTTTGTTTACGGCAGTGTCTATTAAATGTCCAAACCCACGGCCGCCTTCCCACTCTATATTGCTGTAGAATTTTCACAAATGCCTTACTATACAGTACCAGTCAAAAGTTTGGACACAGCTACTCATTCCAGGGTTTTTCTTTATTTTTTACTATGTATAAAAGTAGAGAAGACATCAAAACTATGAAATAACACATATGGAATCATCTAGTAAGCAAAAAAGTGTTAAACAAATATATTTGAGATTCTTCAAAGTGACCACCTGTCACGCCCTGGCCTTAGTATTCTTTGTTTCCTTTATTATTTTAGTTAGGTCAGGGTGTGACATGGGGAAGGTATGTGTTTTTGTATTGTCTAGGGTGGTTGTATGGTTTAGGGGGTTAAGTAGAGTAGATGGGTTTGTGTTTAGTGTAGGTGTCTAGCTGTGTCTATGGTTGCCTGAATGGTTCTCAATCAGAGACAGATGTCATTAATTGTCTCTGATTGGGAGCCATATTTAAGACAGCCATAGGCACTAGGTTAATGTGGGTAATTGTCTATGTTGTACGTTTGTAGCTTGTGTGTGCACTTACGTCTATAGCTTCACGATCGTTTGTTGTTTTGTTTCAGTTTGTTAAAGTGTTCGTTGCGTGTTTTTTCCTTTCTCTAAAATAAAAGAGAATGTATTTTGCACACGCTGCGCCTTGGTCCACTCTCTCTCAGCAAGACGATCGTGACACCACCCTTTGCCTTGATGACAACTTTGCACACTCTTGGCATTCTCTCAGCCGGCTTCATGAGGTAGTCACCTGGAATGCATTTTAATTAATAGGTGTGCCTTGTTAAAAGTTCATTTGTGGAATTTCTTTCCTTCTAAATGCATTTGAGCCAATCAGTTGTGTTGTGACAAGATAGGGTTATCTTCTGTATACCATCCATATTTGGTAAAAGATCAAGTCCATATTATGGCAAGAACAGCTCAAATAAGAAAAGAGAAACAACAGTCCATCATTACTGTAAGACATGAAGGTCAGTCAATCCGGAAAATGTCAAGAACTTTGAAAGTTTCTTAAAGTGCAGTCGCAAAAACCATCAAGCCCTTTGATGAAACTGGCTCTCATGAGGACCGCCACAGGAAAGGAAGACCCAGAGTTACTTCTGCTACAGAGGATAAGTTCATTAGAGTTACCTGCCTCAAATGTCAGCCCAAATAAATGCTTCAGAGTTCATGTAACAGACACAGATCAACATCAACAGAGGAGACTGCGTGAATCAGGCCTTCATTTTAATTTAATTTAACCTTTATTTAACCAGGAAGGGCTCATTGAGATTTAAAATCTCCTTTCAAGAGCGTCCTGGCCAAGATAGGCAGCACCAAGTCATTACAAAAATTACAGACAAAATGAAAAACTACAAGTAATCTAGTAAAAACCATTGAATTCACAAGAGTACAACAATATCAAAAACAGCAAATTAAAAACATTGACAGGTCAGGGAATCAGCCTCAAAATCCTTCATCAGTGATTTAAAAAGTTCTTCCAGTTTAAAATTATTTTGTAAGGTGTTCCAAGACGATGGAGCAGAGTACATAAACGACCTTTTACCAAATTCAGTTCGGACATTTGGAACAGTTGGCCATATAAAGTCTAGCGAACGAAGAGAGTACCCACCACATTTCTGAACAATAAAAATGCCCAAATAAAAAGGTAGTAAACTCAAAATGGCTTTCATGGTTGAATTCATGGTCGAATTGCTGCAAAGAAACCACTACTAAAGGGCACCAATAATGTCACGCTGGTATGAAAGGGATCGGGAGACAGGCACAGGAATGCGTAATAGGGTTTTTTATTTCCCAAATGACAGCTTGCCGTGTAAAGGCACGTGGAGGAAGACCAAACACGTATACAAAACACAGGGGAGAAACCCAAATAAAAGAGCGAGGAGTACCTCGAATAAATACACGATTGCATAATGATTATCCCACGGGACGAGACCCGTAATCATCTGCACAATATACCTGGCACGAAAGCCAAAACAATATAGCACAGGTACTCACACGACCAACGGACATTGGACCTATAATCAACAGGACAATGGTGAACAAAGGGTACACTTACACAATTACTAATCAAATAGGAATAGGGACCAGGTGTGCGTAATGACAGTTCTGGAGGAATCCGTGACAAATAAGGAGAGACTTGCTTGGGCCAAGAAACACAAGCAATGGACATTAGATCGGTGGAATTCTGTCCTTTGATCTGATGAATCCAAATTTGAGATTTTTGGTTCCAACCGCCATGTCGATGTGAGATGCAGAGTAGGTGAATTGGATGATCTCCGCATGTGAGGTTCCCACCGTGAAGCACGAAAGAGGAGGTGTGATGGTGTGGGGGTGCTTTGCTGGTGACAGTTGGTTATTTATTTAGAATTCAAGGCACACTTAACCAGCAAGGCTACCACAGCATTCTGCAGCAAAAGGCCATCCCATCTGGTTTGCGCTTAGTGGGACTATCATTTATTTTTCAACAGGACAACGACCCAACACCTCCAGGCCGTGTAAGGGCTATCTGACTAAGAAGGAGTTGCATCAGATGACCTGGCAATCACATGACATCAACCCAGTTGAGATGGTTTGGGATAACCACAGAGTGGAGGAAAAGCAGCCAACTAGTGCTCAGCATGTGGGAACTACTTCAAGACTGTTGGAAAAGCATTCCAAGTGAAGCTGGTTGAGAGAAAGTCAAGAGTGTGCAAAGCTGTCATCAAGGCAAAGGGTGGCTACTTTGAAGAATCTAAAATATAACATATTTTGATTTGCTGAACACTTTTTTGTTTACTACATGATTCTATATGTGTTATGTCATAGTTTTGATGTATTCACTATTAGTCTACATTGTAGAAAATAGTCCAAATAAAGAAAAACCCTTGAATGAGCATGTTTGTGCAAACTTTTGACTGGTACTGTACGTCGTTCCCCAAAACGTCATACATTCATGAAAATGACCATATCTAAGTGCTTGATTGTTATATTTTTTAAAGGTGTCATATTCTTTCTGAAGGTGTATATGATTTTAATAAGATTTCATGTTGTTAAACACTATCAGTTCCACTTTAATGGGAGTCTGCTCCAGGCGTCAGGTGCTGTAGGTGGAATCGGGCCCCGGCATGCATCACCCTCGTAGGTTTAGGGAGTTTTATTTAGGTAGAGTGGGGTTATACAGTGACAGCACAACCTGGTCTCTCCTGTCTGGGCATGCATGTAGGGCCTCCACACAATGAGACACAATCAATTTCTCTAATGCACCCAACTACCCACACAAGCCATTATGAAATCTAAAATGAAGAATGAAAGTGATAGCCCCCATGGCTGGTATTAAGGGAGGTAGGAGAGAAAATGTCTGCAGGGCAGGGGGGGCAACGGATTGCGAATGAAAGAGGAAGTGGATAATGGCACGAGATGGAGATTGAGACAAAACATGTCACGGTTGTGTAAATGTCCTCCATAGGGTAGTAGCCTGGGGAAAACAAGCGCTGCCCTTTCTGTCTGTCAACGCCTGTCATAATAATGCAGGTCTTAATGTTTGGAAGCACAAACAACCTCAGTCAACTCTCCCTTTAGCCTTCTCTGGTAATCCACATCAACTGTGAACAAGTGAAGTTATGTTGCTATGTACTGCACATGACCTATGCCTTGAATTATGAATCCGAATACATGATTATGAATAAAGGGTGTTGGTTGGTTAGTTGGGTCAGTATGCAAGAACCTCTATCTCATAGTCTTTTTTCATGTTGCTGTATACGAACCATGCCATCATGGTGTCAGTTGATCTGCCATTGTGCAGACAGTTGAGCTACTCCATAGATCCCATTCAGCAACGTATGATATCAGATTCCTTTGTCAGCTCCAACCCGCCAGTCAAGCTGGGCAGCTTCAGACTGAGCTTTGCGCCCAGTTTACTGCAGCCTCTCTCTCACAACAGCCAGATTATCCCGGGCCGAGGCCAGGGTCACCTCGTGCCCATAAAGCAACCAGAGAAATGCCCCCTGCAAAAGAGGATTATGGGTAGAACACAAAGTTGCCAATCACACCGGTGGTCCCTGACACAAGTGTGTGTGTGTTGCAGGATTATGCGCTTCCCTTGGCAACTGAGTAAGGAGAAAGTGCGTCGAATCCTACAGGAGGCGCTGCTTGTGTGGAGTGACGTCACGCCCCTGAAGTTCACCGAGGTCAGCAGTGGGAGAGCTGATATCATCATCGACTTCACCAGGTAATCATCATACTAGGTGATAGATGTTCTAAGTTTGTATTTGTGCATTTTGGGCGTTGTGGTCAGAGGCGAAAACAACTTGTGTCTGCTAACACTAGGAGAACCTGAGGCATCCAAAATGCCAGGCTTGGGATCAAGATCAACTCTTTTTCAACTCACTTATTTCAGGAAATCAATAGAAAGTTTAGGAAATGAAGACAAAAATGCCCCATCAATTAGTATGACAGTTTTTAAATATACTTTCAATATACCAGCATAACTGCATGCCTCAACTAGAAATTAATCACAGTATTTGCACACATCAGCACTGCCATACAGTATACAGTACCAGTCAAATGTTTGGACACACCTACACGTTCAAGGGTTTCTTTATTTTTACTTTTTTCTACAATGTAGAATAAAAGTGAAGACATCCAAACTATGAAATAACACATATGGAATCATGAAGTAAACAAAAGTGTTAAACAAATCAAAATATATTTGAGATTCTTCAAAGTAGCCACCCTTTGCCTTGATGACAGATTTGCACTCTTGGCATTCTCTCAACCAGCTTCATGAGGAATGCTTTTCCAACAGTCTTGAAGGAGTTTCCACATATGCCGAGCACTTGGTGGCTGCTTTTCCTTCACTCTGTGGTCCAATACATCGCAAACCATCTCAATTGGGTCGAGGTCGGGTGATCGTGGAGGCCAGGTCAACTGATACAGCACTCCACTTTCCTTGGTCAAATAGCCCTTACACAGCCTGGAGGTGTGTTGGGTCATTGTCCTGTTGAAAAAAAAATTATAGTCCCACTAAGCGCGAACCAGATGGGATGGCGTATCCCTGCAGAATGCTGTGGTAGCCATGCTGGTTAAGTGTGCCTTGAATTCTAAATAAATCACAGACAGTGTCATCAGTAAAGCACCCGCACACCATCACACCTCCTCATCCGTGCTTCACAGTGGGAACCACACATGCGGAGATCTGTTTACCTACTCTGGGTCTCACAAAGACATGGCGGTTGGAACCAAAAATCTCAAATTTGGACTCATCAGATCAAAAGGACAGAATTCCACCGATCGAATGACCATTGCTCGTGTTTCTTGGCCCAAGCAAGTCTCTTATTGGTGTCCTTTAGTAGTGGTTTCTTTGCAGCAATTCAACCATGAATGCCTGATTCACACAGTCTCCTCTGAACAGTTGATGTTGAGATGTGTCTGTTACTTGAACTCTGAAGCATTTATTTGGGCTGCAATTTCTGAGGCTGGTAACTCTAATGAACGTATCCTCTGTAGCAGAGGTAACTTTGGGTCTTCTTTTCCTGTGGCGGTGCTCATGAGAGCCAGTTTCATACTAGTGCTTGATGGTTTTTGCGACTGCACTTTAAGAAACTTTCAAAGTCCTTGACATTTTCCGGATTGACTGACCTTCATGTCTTACAGTAATGATGGACTGTCGTTTGTCTTTGCTTATTTGAGCTGTTCTTGTCATATTTGAGCTGTATCTTTCTTCTGTATACCGCCCCTACCTTGTCACAACACTACTGATTGGCTCAAATGCATTAAGACTGAAATTAACTTTTAGCAAGGCACACCTATTCATGTTCATCTCCAGGAAACAGAACGTGTCTCCTTCCTGAGCGGTATGACGGCCGCGTGGTCCCATGGTGTTTATACTTGTGTACAATTGTTTGTACAGATGAACGTGGTACCTTCAAGCATTTGGAAATTGCTCCCAAGGATGAACCAGACTTGTGGAGGTCTACAATTTATTTTCTGAGGTCTTGGATGATTTCTTTTGATTTTCCCATGATGTCAAGCAAAGAGGCACTGAGTTTGAAGGTAGGCCTTGAAATACATCCACAGGTACACCTCCAATTGACTCAAACGATGTCAATTAGCCTATCAGAAGCTTCTAAAGCCATGACATCATTTTCTGGAATTTTCCAAGCTGTTTAAAAGCACAGTCAACTTAGTGTATGTTAATAACCTCTCTTTGATAGGGTCTAGTTTCATGATTTTCCGCCTGACTGACTTGCCCAAAGTAACCTGCCTGTTACTCAGGCCCAGAAGCCAGAATGTGCATATAATTGGTAGCACTGGATAGAATACACTTTGAAGTGTCTAAAACTGTTAAAATAATGTCTGAGTCTATAACAGAATTGATATGGCAGGTGAAAATCTGAAGAAAATCCAACCGGGAAATATATTTATTTGAGTTCCCAGGCTCTTATAATGGAAACCTATTGTTTCTATGTAAATCCAGATTGCAATTCCTATGGCTTCCACTAGATGTCCATCTTTATTCAAGGTTTCAGTCTTGTTTTTTGAAAAACAAGCAAGAATATTGAGTTTGTGTGAAGAGCACCGGAACAATATCAGTCTTTCGGCGCTCGAGGGAGAGGGTGCGCGCTTACTAATATTTCTTTCCTATTGAACATACTACTTTCCGTATGAAATATTAGAGTTTATTTACATTTTAGAGTACCTGAGGATTAAATAGAAATGTCGTTTGACTTTTTTGAATGAAGTTTAGCGGTAGCTTTTTGGACTCCTTTGTCTGCATGTTGAATGAGTGCATTACTGAAATCGATGGCGCCAACTAAACTGACTTTTTGGGGTATAAAGAAGGATTTCATCTAACAAAACGACCATTCATGTTGTAGCTGGGACCCTTGAGATTGCAAACAGGAAGATCTTCAAAAGTAAGTGATTTATTTAATTGCTATTTGCGATTTTTTGAAGCCTGTGCTGGTTGAAAAATATGTTGATGTGGGGCACTGTCCTCAGACAATTGCATGGTATGCTTTCGCCGTGAAGCCTATTTGAAATCGGACAACGCAGTTAGATTAACAAGAATTTAAGCTTTAGAATTATATAAAATAATTGTATGTTCATGAATGTTTAATATTACGATCATTTATTTGAATTGCACAACTTCCAATTTCCTTGGATGTTGTCGGCTGATGTCCCGCTAGCTTCAACTGTATGTCTTATATCACTTACCTGACTCTGAGCTGTGATGCATTCAACCATCACAACAACTATTGACAGCACATAGGAGACCCAGACGCAGACACAGGAGGCAGATGGTTTGAGTCTCTGATATTTTTTGTACAACAAAGCGGCAGGCAAGAGGCAGGTCGAGGACAGCCAAAAGTTCATAAACCAGGTCAGAGTCCAACGGTACAGGGTGGCAGGCAGGCTCGAGGTCAGGGCAGGCTGAATGGTCAGGCAGGACGGCTTAGTGTCATGGCAGGCAAGAGGTCAAAACCGGGAGGACTAGAAAAAAACCAGGAACTTGGAAAACACGCTGGTAAGCTTGACAAGACGAACTGGTAACAGACAAACAGAGAACACAGGTATAAATACACTGGGGATAATGGGGAAGATGGGCAACACCTGGAGGGGGTGGAAACAAGCACAAAGACAGGTGAAACAGATCAGGGTGTGACATAGACAGGTGAAGCTGTCATCTTATTAGACAAAATCACAAGGACTTTTTTTAAAGGAGTTAAGTGATTAGAGATGGTTGGACAGATAATCTGCTCTGATGTTGGACATTCATACAGCTATGAGAAGGTGAGATAAGGGATGTTATCTGTTAAGAAAACTGGTGGAAGTAAGGGAGGGGTGTTACAGCTAGTATGGGTGTAAAATGTGTAACAGGCCAACAGCAGTGTTCAGTTATCTCAGTCAAATCACCAACCTTGGGTGCGATTTCTATTTACTCAATCCAATCCAAAAATGTGATACATGTACTGTGTGTATGAATTGATGAATGGTCAGTTATTTTCAAAGAAAGTTTCCATAATTCCTGAATTGAATTTCCAATCCAGACCCTGAATTCACCAACTCAGTTAAACTGAGGTGAATTGACCCCAACCCTGCCCGTCACTCACCCATGTCTACAATTGACCCCAACCCTGCCCGTCACTCACCCATGTCTACAATACAGATGTAGGATCTTAATTGAATCACTGTTTTGTTCCTGAGAATTGTCCTGCACAGCCAGAAAGGAAAACTTGTAGTGTGTTCAATGTTTAAAAGTTTTCTAAAGTTTGTAATTTCAACTTCAAAATGCCCATGAATTATAATCCACATAATAATTCACATTTCTTGCTGTGGCAGGATTATTTTCCTGCTGTAGCAAACTGGCTCTAATTAACATCCTAGGTCTGTAAGCCATGCCATGCTTCAGGGTGGATCCCCCCCCCCCCCCCTCACACTCTTCAACCTGCACTTGAATGTTACAAAGCAGGACTTGTTTGCTGCGGTTTATGTGAATGAACGTCCTCGGGGCAAACTTTTTCCACCCTCATCTGATTTTTTGTTCTGGCACGAGCACAACAGAATTATATTCCCTTGTCTTAAATGACTGTATCCACCTACACACCAGACCTACAGTGCCTTCAGAAAGTATTCATACCACTTGACTTATTCCACAGTTTGTTGTCAAAAGGCAAAATGGTTTAAATATATATTTTTCTCACCCATCTACACATAATACTCCATAATGACAAAAAGGAAACAGGTTTTTAAACATTTTTGCAAATGTATTACAAATACAAAACAGAAATACCTTATTTACATAAGTATTCAGACACTTTGCTATGAGACTCGAAATTGAGCTCAGGTGCATCCTGTTACCATTGATCATCTTTGAGATGTTTCTACAACTTGATTGGAATCCACCTGTGGTAAATTCAATTGATTGGACATGATTTGGAAAGGCACACACCTGTCTATATAAAGTCCCACAGTTGAAGACAAGAGTGCATGTCAGAGCAAAACCAAGCCATGAGGTTGAAGGAATTGTCCGTAGAGCTCCGAGACAGGATTGTGTCGAGGCACAGATCTGGGAAGAGTACCAAAAAATATCTGCAGCATTGAAGGTCCCTAAGAACACAGTGGCCTACATCATTGTTAATGAGTTTTGAACCACCAAGACTCTTCCTAGAGCTGGCCGCCCGAGGAAAACTGAGCAATCGGGGGAGAAGGGCCTTGGTCAGGGAGGTGACCAAGAGCATGATAGTCACTCTGACAGAGCTCATCTGTGGAGACGGGAGAAACTTCCAGGACACCCATCTATGCAGTACTCCACTAATCAGGCCTTTATGGTAGAGTGGCCAGACGGAAGCCACTCCTCAATAAAAGGCACATGACAGCCCGCTTGAAGTTTGCCAAGCATCACGTCTGGAGGAAACCATCACTGCTCATCACCTGACCAATACCATCCCTACGGTGAAGCATGGGGGTGGCAGCATCATGCTGTGGGGATGTTTTTCAGTGGCAGGGACTGGGAGATTAGTCAGGATTGAGGGAAAGACAAACGGAGCAAAGTACAGAGAGATCCTTGATGAAAACCTGCTCCAGAGCGCTCAGGACCTCAGACTGGGCCGAAGGTTCACCTTCCAACAGGACAACAACCCTAATCACACAGCCAAGACAATGCAGGAGTGGCTTCGGGACAAGTCTCTAAATGTCCTTGAGTGGCCCGGCCAGAGCCCGGACTTGAACCCGATCGAACATTACTGGAGAGACCTGCAGCAATACTCCCCGATCCAACCTGACAGAGCTTGAGAGGATCTGAAGAGAAGAATGGGAGAAACTCCCCAAATACAGGTGTGCCAAGCTTCTAGCATCACACTCAAGAAGACTAGAGGCTGTAATCGCTGCCAAAGGTGTTTCAACAAAGTACTGAGTAAAGGGTCTGAATACTTATGTAAATGTTATAGTTCAGTTTTTTATTTGTAATACATTTGCGCACATTTCTATAAACCTACTTTCCGAATGCACTGTAAGTATTCACACCCCTGAGTCAATACATGTTAGAATCATATTTGGCAGTGATTACAGCTGTGAGACTTTCTGGGTAATTCACCTGAATTTTACAATATTTGTACATTAGTCTTTTAAAAATCCTTTGTTCTCTGTTAAGTTTGTTGTTGATCATTGCTCGACAGCCATTCTCAAGTTTTGTCATAGAATTTCAATCTGATTTAATTAAGGCAAAACTATAACTAGGCCTCTCAATGTCATCTTGGTAAGCAACTTGTGTTTTAGGTTATTGTTCTGCTGAAAGGTGATTTTGTCTCCCAGTGTCCGACTGAACCAGGTTTTCCTCTAGGATTTTGCCTGTGCTTAGCTTTATTCCATTTATTTCATCCCAACAGTGCTGATGACAGGCCTCCCCTGACATGATGCAGCCACCACCATGCTTAAAAATATAAAGAGTGGGACTCAGTGATATGTTGTGTTGGATTTATTTTTTACAGTATTACTTTAGTGCCTTAATGCAAACAGGATGCATGTTTTGGAATAATTTTATTCTGTACAGTCTATCTTCTTTTCACTCTGTCATTTAGGTTACTATTGCGGAGTATTGACAATGTTGTTGATCCATCCTCAGTTTTCTCCTATCACAGCCAGTAACTGTTTAAAGGTCACCATTTGCCTCATGGTGAAATCCCTGGGCGGTTTTCTTCCTCTCCGGCAACTGAGTTAGGAAGGACGCCTGTATCTTTGTGGTGACTGGGTGTATTGATACACCATCCAAAGTGTAATTAATAATTTCACCATGCTTAAAGGAATATTCAACGTCTTCTTTTTTATTTTTTATCCATCTACCAATAGGTGCCCTTCTTTGCGAGACATAGGAAAACGTCCCTGGTCTTTGTTTGAATCTGTGTTTGAAATGAACTGCTTGATTGAGGGACCTTACAGATAATTGTATATGTGGGGTACAGAGATGGGGTAGTCTTTTAAAAAGCATGTTATACACTACTATTGAGTGAGTCCATGCAACATATTATGTGACTTGTAAAGCACATTTTTATTCCTATTTAGGCGTGCCATAATAAAGAGGGTGAATACTTATTGACTCAAGACATTTGAGCTTTTCATTTTTTATTAATTTAGAAACATTTCTAAAAACATAATTCGACTTTGGCATTATGGGGTATTGTGTGTGGGCCAGGGACACATTCTAAATTGAATCTATTTGAAATACTGACTGCGATGACAGCATTACTTTGATCAGTTACTGTACAGAAGGTCCAATGGAGCCTACTTGAACATCTGAGCCGAGAACCCAGCAAATAGTCAGTGTCAATTTCCACTTCTAGTGAATCTTAATTCATCTCAAAATGGATACATCCCTGGTACGTACAGTACAAACTTAATAACAAACACGTGAATCAGATTTGTACGGAGCCCCTAAAGTGATGTTATGACTTTTGAAGTGGTCATGAGGTGAACTTTGTCTTAAACAAATGGGTGACCACCTTGCCTTGTGCCTCTGTTTGTTGTGTAGGTACTGGCATGGTGACAACCTGCCCTTTGATGGTCCTGGAGGCATTCTGGCTCATGCCTTTTTTCCCAGAACTCACCGGGCAGGCGACATCCACTTTGACTATGACGAGAGTTGGACTGTGGGCAACAGCATGGGTGAGTGAATAGCATAAATAAGCAATTTACGATTCTATAGGTACAGATGTAGGATCTTATTTTGATCACCCTGTTGCAGGATACATTTCCTGGACATTTAAAACTTGTAGTGTATTTGAGGTTTAAAAAGGCTTCTGAAGTTTGTCATTTCCACTTAGAAATATTTGACTTGATTTTACATTATGACAACCCCTACAAAAATGGCCATTCATTATAATCCAAATAATAATTAACATTTATTGTTGCTGCAGGATTATCTTCTTTCTGTTGCAAAATTTATCAAATTAGGATCCTACATCTGTAGTAGTTTAAAAGGGAAGATACTGAATAAACACTGCCAAAGATACTGCAAAGTTACTGCCTAAATCTTGCTCAGGAAAGTTTGTTTAAAGCCCTCTGTCTCACAGTCACTGTCCTATGTCCCATGGTGGTCCCTCAGGCACGGACCTCTTGCAGGTGGCGGCCCATGAGTTTGGCCACGTTCTCGGCCTCCAGCACTCCCTGGTCGACCGAGCCGTCATGTCTCCCTTCTACAGCTTCTCATACCCGTTGGAGCTGAGTGACGATGACAAGCAGGGCATCCAATACCTGTACGGCCCACCGCGGAAAGCCACGCCTGTCATCACAGAGACCAATGAGATCGAAACCACTGTGGTGAGGACAAAACATGAATAGAAGTTCAACTTATTAGTGATCACATCCATTGTTGGTAACATACACAGTGCCTTCAGAAAGTATTCACACCCCTTGACTTGTACACATTTTGTTGTGTTACAAAGTGGGATTAAATTGTCAATGATCTACACAACATACTCTGTAATGTCAAAGTGGAAGTAACATTTTAACAAAATGAAAGTCAAGGGGTGTGAATACTTTCTCAAGATACTGTAGGTAGACACTGAAACATTATCTGGCTCATTCGCAATGCTTGTTTCAGTGGCCCAATTCATTCTCTTGACAAAAGTTAAGATTCAAGAAAGTGTCTTGCCTTCCAATAGGCTGAGTTGAGCTTCCGCCATATTGCTTTTGCATGACAACCTGTGCTCACTGTGGGTCTCTCTCGCCATGACTTGGCCACAGCCGGACCCCTGCAGGACTAACTTTGATGCAGTGTCCATGATCAGAGGTGAGCTGTTCTTCTTCAAGTCCTGCTATGTGTGGCGTATCCGCGACGGCCGACTGCAGGCGGGGTACCCGGCGCTAGCAACGCGCCACTGGAGGGGGATCCCCAATAACATCGATGCAGCCTACGAAGACAAGACTGGAAACAGCTGGTTCTTCCAGGGTGGGTTCCACCATAAAAACAGAATAGCTGCCATACTATGGGGGCCTTTACCCATTCGAGTAAGTCTATGTCTGTGGACTCCACCGCTCTGTTGGTAGCAGTTGCTTTTAAGAGCTGATATTTGGAAGGCATGGTAAGGTGTACAGAAGTAGGTCGTCCAAGGGCAATAAGTCCAAGTTGTCCTGATGGTGGCGCTGAACTGCCATAGGGTTTGAAACAAGGCTGCTTGCAGCTATATATTTTTTTTTTGAAAGGAGATAGTATTTTGTAGCAAATATGGTAGGGGTAAAGAAAGGAAGGGCACAGACAGGAGAGGCCCAAGGTGAGACTTGCCCCTTTGCCAGGTGGTATGTACGATAGCAACGTCCAGAGTCGGCAGTTTAGACTGCTATACCAGACTCTGGTACATTGGTAGCAGTTCTGAGTAGGACCGAAAGTGTGCACTTTGAGAGCCATTTTAATGAAAGTTAAGTTAGGTCAAACTTCTAAAATGAAAGTATTGGACAGCAGATCACCAGGGGGAAAATATGCAGAAGGGCTCAGCCAGTGTTTGGGTGGGTAAATTTAAGTCCGCAGCTCCTACAAACAGCAGCAGTAGGGAGGGAGATGAAACATAGCAGTAGGTCCATTCACCAGGTGAAGGTTTCAGCCTGGTTCCTGTGACCCATCATCTGCTTAGCACAAAAGTTGCCCCTACAAACTGATACAGGGTCAGATATTATTCCATCCCACAAAAAGTTTACATTACAATTGGGAGTAGAATAATCTTTTCCTAGATCTGTTTCTTAAAAGACATGGGCAATGTTAGGTGTGTTCTCATTTGTGTCTTCTGTGTGTGACATCATTAACAGGTGACAGTTACTGGGTGTTTGACGCAGAGAGGAAGATCACAGGCCCGGACTCGTTGAGTCGGCTGGGCCTCCATGTGTCGGACATCCAGGCAGCCCTCATGTGGGGCGAGGACAAGGCCCAGAAGACTTACCTCTTCAAGTCGGGCACCTACTGGCGCTTCAGCCCCCTGGAGAACCGGGTAGATACAGCCCACCCACGCAGCATGCAGGATTGGGGGGGCATCCCCATGGACATCGACGCTGCCTTCCAGGACCAATATGGTGAGAGTCGTACTTCCATTACTGTAAGAAGAAAAGATAAGTTAATAATGTATTTTCAGCAAACTTAACATGTGTAAATATTTGTATGAACATAACAAGATTCAACAACTAAGACATAAACTGAACGAGTTCCACAGACATGTGACTAACAGAAGTGGAATAATGTGTCCCTGAACAAAGGGGGGGGTCAAAATCAAAAGTAGCGGTCAGTATCTGGTGTGGCCACCAGCTGCATTAAGTACTGCAGTGCATCTCCTCCTCATGGACTGCACCAGATCTGCCAGTTCTTGCTGTGAGATGTTACCCCACTCTTCCACCAAGGCACCTTCACGTTCCCGGACATTTCTGGGGGGAATGGCCCTAGCCCTCACCCTCCGATCCAACAGGTCCCAAACGTGCTAAATGGGATTGAGATCCGGGCTCTTCGCTGGCCATGGCAGAACACTGACATTACTGTCTTGCAGGAAATCACGCACAGAACGAGCAGTATGACTGGTGGCATTGTCATGCTGGAGGGTCATGTCAGGATGAGCCTGCAGGAAGGGTACCACATGAGGGAGGATGAGGTCTTCCCTGTAACGCACAGCGTTGAGATTGCCTGCAATGACAACAAGCTCAGTCCGATGATGCTGTGACACACCGCCCCAGACCATGACGGGCCCTCCACCTCCAAATCGATCCCGCTCCAGAGTACAGGCCTTGGTGTAAACCTCATTCCTTCGACGATAAGCACAAATCCGACCATCACCCCTGGTGAGACAAAACCACGACTCATCAGTCAAGAGCACTTTTTGCCATTCCTGTCTGGTCCAGCGATGGTGGGTTTGTGCCCATAGGCGACGTTGTTGCCGGTGATTTCTGGTGAGGACCTGCCTTACAACAGGCCTACAAGCCCTCAGTCCAGCCTCTCTCAGCCTATTGCGGACAGTCTGAACACTGTTGGAGGGATTGTGCGTTCCTGGTGTAACTCGGGCAGTTGTTGCCATCCTGTACCTGTCCCGCAGGTGTGATGTTCGGATGTACCGATCCTGTGTAGGTGTTGTTACACGTGTTCTGCCACTGCGAGGACGATCAGCTGTCCTTCCTGTCTCCCTGTAGCGCTGTCTTAGGCGTCTCACAGTACGGACATTGCAATTTATTGCCCTGGACACATCTGCAGTCCTCATGCCTCCTTGCAGCATACCTAACGCATGATGAGCATGGACCTGGGTATCTTTCTTTTGGTGTTTTTCAGTCAGTAGAAAGGCCTCTTTAGTGTCCTAAGTTTTCATAACTGTGACCTTAATTGCCTACTGTCTGTAAGCTGTTAGTATCTTAAAACCTGTTTGGGAAAGGCATCCCGCTAGTGGCACACCTGGCCAACATCCGCTGAAATTGCAGAGCGCGAAATTCAAAAACAGAAATACCCATAATATAAATTCATAAAACATACAAGTGTTATACATTGGCTTAAAGATTAACGTCTTGTTAATCCAGCCGCAGTGTCAGATTTCAAAAAGGCTTTACGGCGAAAGCATACCATGCGATTATCTGAGGACAGCACCCTGCATACAAAACCATACAAACATTTTCCAGTCAAGTAGAGGAGTCACAAAAGTCAGAAATAGCGATACAATGAATCACTTACCTTTGATCTTCATATGGTTGCACTCACAAGACTCCATGTTACACAATAAATGTTTGTTTTGTTCGATAAAGTCCCTCTTTATGTCCAAAAACCTCCGTTTGTTGGCGCGTTTCGTTCAGTAATCCATTGGCTCAAAGGCGGTCACAACAGGCAGATGAAAAATCCAAATAGTACCAGTAAAGTAAATGTCAAATGATGTTTATAATCAATCCTCAGGTTGTCTAAATAATCAATCATATTTCAACCGGACAATATAAAGGAAAAACAACGAAAGGTGCGCTCTCGGTCCAGCGCACCAAACAGGTCTGGGACTTTCCACTGTCCACTCATTCAAAGTAGTCATTCTCCCTCATTTTTCAGAATAAAAGCCTAAAACAATGTCTAAAGACTGTTCACATCTAGTGGAAGCCATAGGGAATGTAATCTGGGTCATATCCATTTATATGGTGGATAGGCTTTCAATGGAAAAACACCCATTTCAAAATAATGGCACTTCCTGGATGGATTTTCCATATCATATAAAATCTACCAATTATATGCATATCCTAGCTTCTGGGCCTGAGTAACAGGCAGTTTACTTTGGGCACACTTTTCATCTGGGTGTGAAAATTCTGCCCCCTTTCCCAAACAGGTTTAATGACCGTTCCACAGGTGCATGTTCATGAATTGTTTATGGTTCATCGAACAAGCATGGGAAACAGTGTTTAAAAACTTTACAATGAATATCTGTGAAGTCATTTGGATTTTTACGAATTATCTTTGAGAGACAGGGTCCTGAAACAGGGACGTTTCTTTTTTTGTGTAGTTGAGTAGTATGTACAGGATACACATGGTTTACGCCGCCCAACGAAACGCTTACTTCCAGGGTCCTTCTTGACAATGCAACAACAATAATAAATAACAAAATATAAGTATATGAACATAAAGTAAATGGCTCAGTAAAATATAATAAACATTTTAGCATACGTATAATACACGAAGGCACAATTTATAGTTCAATATTTACACGTGTTTTGGGGAAGGGTGGTTGGGGCAGGTGTTTCAATTGTACAGTATTTAGCAATAATAATAAGAGTCTGGTAGCAGCAGTTGTGATGTGTGTAGAATGAATGTGTGTGGATGACTGTATGTCTGTGTGCATGAGTGAGTGCATGTGTGCTAAGGTGCGGAGAGTCAGTGCAGGTGTTGAGTCCAGTTCCCTCATGGATTTGCAGAGCTCGTACCTGCTTGCCTTGTACGTGTCGTGAGCCACCGAGTCATCAGGGTTCATTTTGCTGACATTGAATGCATTTAAAGTGACATTGTAAGTGTAAGTGTGTGTGTGTGTACCATGATAATTCTGTTGAACTGCAGTGGACTAAATGTTGACCCTTTGTCCTCTTGACAGGATATGCTCATTTCCTGAGTGGGATGCAGTATTGGAAGTTTGACCCGGTGGAGGTGACGGTTTTGGAAGGATACCCACGCTATATCGGCATGGACTTCTTTGGCTGCCCGCTTCCTATTATCGATAAAGCCCAGGAAGAGTCCATATCGCCCGAAGAGGTGAATGGAATATCACGGCCAAATTAATTTGTTTGCTCTTAAGACTGATGTCATTACAATGGGACTTTAGACTGATATAATTGCGTAACATCAGCAGGTTGAATGCAGCTGTTAGTCAATCAGAGGTGAGGACTTGGTTGAAACTTTCATTATGAACCCAGTCTGAGGTCCGTGGCTGTCTGAAGACCACTAGAAATTGAGGTCATATTTCAACAGATGAATTGGGTATATTTCGTTCTATCATCATCCACAATATGATATTTTCTGGTGTAAAATCAATGCACAGGCTTTCAGAGATACGTTAAAGAGCACACGGCCAGCTCTGCTGAATATATATATATATTTCCACTTGATGTATAGCCTTGATTCTTATTTATTGTTGTTCATTTGTTGTCAAACGTTGTTTTATCTACAGATGAGTCTCAATAATATTCCTGTGCAGTCCCGCTTTCTTTCATGCCATTGTTTATCAGGTGTAGCAGTGTAAACCTATTTGACAGGGACCCACATTTTCTCTCCAGACTCATTGGGCTTTCTATTTCACACACAGTTGCTCAAACAGACTCAACGAGGAAGGTCAATTTGTACCTCAAAAACATTGCTTTGCCTTTAACAGTTAAAGGTTACATTACACTCCAAAATCAAAGTTTGTCAGATGTTTTGATACCTTAAAAGTAGTGTCCTAGGTCGTTGATTTCAACAGAACATCTGTTTTGTACATCCCGCTATACGCCACAATCCAAAACGAATGGAAAAGATAAGCACCATTCAATTTACTGTGCTTACCTTACCTAACCTAACTAGGCAAGTCAGTTAAGAACACATTCTTATTTACAACGACGGCCTACCCCGGACGACGCTGGGCCAATTGTGCACTTCCCTATGGCACTCCCCATCACGGCCGGATGTGATTCAGCTTGGATTCGAACCAGGGATGCCTCTTGCACTGAGATGCAGTGCCTTAAACAACTGTGCCACTCTGGAGCCGATATAGCTAGAGGGTTGTGAATTCATCCTGACTTTAGACAAACTTTGAGGCCTGAAGAGATGACAAAGTTTATTTTCGAGTGTAATGTCCCTTTAACACAACATTGATATGATGATTTTACAGTGGTGGAAGCCAAGCATTGCATATCAACAGTGATACCTCATCAGGTAAAATGTCCTTCATGTTCTTCTCTGACTACTCCAAGATGATGCTGTAAACTTTATTCATGTTGTAGCCATTTGTCATGCAGCTAGCGTCAATGAGAAAGCCATTGGTGTTGCAGTGTATCAGTGCAGGCCACTGATACCATTTCCTCACTTTTTTATACATTGTGATCAATCAATCAACCATATTTATTTATAAAGCCCTTCTTACATCAGCTGATGTCAGAAAGTGCTGTACAGAAACCCAGCCTAAAACCCCAAGCAGCAAGCAATGCAGGTATAGAAGCACGGTGGCTAGGAAAAACTCCCTAGAAAAGCCGGAACCTAGGAAGAAACTTAGAGAGGAACCAGGCTATGAGGGTGGCCAGTCCTCTTCTGGCTGTGCCGGGTGGAGGTTATAAAAGAACATGGCCAAGATGTTCATAAATGACCAGCAGGGTCAAATAATAATAATCACAGTGGTTGTCGAGGGTACAACAGCACCTCAGGAGGAAATGTCAGTTGGCTTTTTATAGCCGATCATTCAGAGTATCTCCACCTCTCCTGCTGTCTCTAGAGAGTTGAAAACAGCAGGTCTGGGACAAGGTAGCAAGTCCGGTGAACAGGTCAGGGTTCCATAGCCGCAGGCAGAACAGTTGAAACTGGAGCAGCAGCACGACCAGGTAGACTGGGGACAGCAAGGAGTAATCAGGCCAGGTAGTCCTGAGGCATGGTCCTAGGGCTCAGGTCCTCAGAGAGAGAAAAAGAGAGCAAGAGAGAGAATTAGAGAGAGCATACAGGACACTGGAAAAGACAGGAGAAATACTCCAAATATATTAGACTGACCCTAGCCCCCAGACACAAACTATTGCAGCATAAATAATGGAGGCCGAGACAGGAGGGGTCGGGAGACACTTGTGGCCCTGTCCGACGATACCCCCGGACAGGGCCAAACAGGCAGGATATAACCCCACCCACTTTGCCAAAGCACAGCCCCCACACCACTAGAGGGATATCTTCAACCACCAACTTACCATTCTGAGACAAGGCTGAGTATAGCCCACGAAGATTTCCCCCACGGCATAACCCAAGGGTGGTGCCAACCCGGACAGGAAGATCACGTCAGTGACTCAACCCACTCAAGAGGCACACCCCTCCTAGGGATGGCATGGAAGAGCACCAGTAAGCCAGTGACTCAGCCCCTGTAATAGGGTTTGAGGCAGAGATTCCCAGTGGAGCGAGGGACAGCAAGGGCAGTTCGTTGCTCCAGTGCCTTTCCGTTCACCTTCACAATCCTTCACACTCCTACACTCAATCATAGTACCTACTAAAGAGATGAGTCTTCAATAAAGACTTAAAGGTCGAGACCGAGTCTGCGTCTCTCACATGGATAGGCAGACCATTCCATAAAAATGGAGCTCTATAGGAGAAAGCCCTGCCTCCAGCTGTTTGCTTTGAAATTATAGGAATACTAGGGAGGCCTGCGTTTTGTGACCGTAGCGTACGTGTAGGTATGTATGGCAGGACCAAATCGGAAAGATAGGTATGAGCAAGCCCATGTAATGCTTTGTAGGTTAGCAGTAAAACCTTGAAATCAGCTCTAGGCTTAACAGGAAGCCAGTGTGGAGAGGCTAGCACGGGAGTAATATGATCATTCTTTGGTTCTAGTCAAGATTCTAGCAGCCGTGCTTAGCACTAACTGAAGTTTATTTAGTTCTTTATCCGGGTAGCCGGAAAGTAGAGCATTGCAGTAGTCTAACCTAGAAGTGACAACAGCATGGATTCATTTTTCTGCCACATTTTTGACTGAAAGTTTCTGATTTTTGCAATGTTACGTAGATGGAAAAAAGCTGGCCTTGAAACAGTCTTGATATGTTCGTCAAAAGAGAGATCAGGGTCTAGAGTAACGCCAAGGTCCTTCAGAGTTTTAATTGAGACGACTGTACAACTATCAAGATTAATTGTCAGATTCAACAGAAGATCTCTTTGTTTCTTGGGACCTAGAACAAGCATCTCTGTTTTGTCTGAGTTTAAAAGTAGAACATTTGCCGCCTTCCACTTCCTTATGTCTGAAACATAGGCTTCCAGGGAGGGCAATTTTGGGGCTTCACCATGTTTCATCGAAATGTACAGCTGTGTGTCGTCCTCGTAGCAGTGAAAATTAACATTATGTTTCCGAATGACATCACCAAGAGGTAAAATATATAGTGAAAACTATAGTGGTCCTAAAACGGAGCCTTGAGGAACACCGACATTTTCAGTTGATTTGTCAGAGAACAAACCATCCACAGAGACAAACTGATATCTTTCCGACAGATAAGATCTAAACCAGGCCAGAACTTGTCCGTGTAGACCAATTTGGGTTTCCAATCTCTGCAAAAGAATGTGGTGATCGATGGTATCAAAAGCAGCACTAAGGTCTAGGAGCACGAGGACAGATGCAAAGCCTCGGTCTGACACCATTAAAAGGTAATTTACCACCTTCACGAGTGCAGTCTCAGTGCAATGATGGGGTCTAAAACCAGACTGAAGCGTTTCGTATACATTGTTTGTCTTCAGGAAGGCAGTGAGTTGCTGAGCAACAGCTTTTTCAAAAAATTTTGAGAGGAATGGGAGATTCAATACAGGCCGATCGTATTTTCTGGGTCACGGTTTGGCATTTTCAAGAGAGGCTTTATTATTGCCACTTTTAGTGAGTTTGGTACACATCCGGTGGATAGAGAGCCATTTATTATGTTCAACATAGGAGGGCCAAGCACAGGAAGCAGCTCTTTCAGTAGTTTAGTTGGAATAAGGTCCATTATGCAGCTTGAAGGTTTAGAGGCCATGATTATTTTCATCAATGTGTCAAGAGATATAGTACTAAAACACTTAAGTGTCTCTCTTTATCCTAGGTCCTGGTAGTGTTGTGCAGACTCAGGACAACTGCGCTTTGGAGGAATACGCAGATTTAAAGAGGAGTCCGTAATTTGCTTACTAATGATCATGATCTTTTTGTCAAATAAGTTCATGAGTTTATCACTGCTGAAGTGAAAGCCATCCTCTCTTGGGGAATGCTGCTTTTTATTTAACCTCGTGACAGTATCAAATATAAACTTTGGAATGTTCTTATTTTCCACAATTAAGTTGGAAAAATAGGATGATCGAGCAGCAGTGAGGGCTCTTCGATACTGCGCAGGACTGTCTTTCCAAGCTTGTCGGAAGACTTCCAGTTTGGTGGAGCACCATTTCTATTCCAATTTTCTGGAAGCTTGCTTCAGAGCTCAGGTATTTTCTGTATACCAGGGAGCTAGTTTCTTATTACAAATGTTTTTAGGGGTGCAACTGCATCTACGGTATTACGCAAGCTTAAATTGAGTTCCTCAGTTAGGTGGTTAACTGATATTTGTACTCTGACGTCCTTGGGTAGGTGGAGAGAGTTCTGGAAGGGCATCTAGGAATCTCTGGGTTGTCTGAGATTTTATAGCACGGCTTTTGATGATCCTTGGTTGGGGTCTGAGCAGATTATTTGTTGCGATTGCAAACTTAATAAAATGGTGGTCGATAGTCCAGGAATATGAGGAAAAACATTAAGATCAACAACATTTATTCCATGGGACAAAACTAGATCCAGAGTATGGCTGTGGCAGTGAGTAGGTCCGGAGACATGTTGGACAAAACCTACTGAGTCGATGATGGCTCCGAAAGCCTTTTGGAGTGGGTCTGTGGACTTTTCCATGTGAATATTAAAGTCACCAAAAAATATAATATTATCTGCCATGACTACAAGGTCCGATAGGAATTCAGGGAACTCAGGAAGATGGTATATGGCCCAGGAGGCCTATAAACAGTAGCTATAAAAAAGTGATTGAGTAGGCTGCATAGATTTCATGAATAGAAGCTCAAAAGACCAAAAAGCTGTCGTTTTTTGTAAATTGAAATGTGCTATTGTGAATGTTTGCAACACCTCCGCCTTTGCGGGATGCGTGGGGGAAATGGTCACTAGTGTAACCAGGAGGTGAGGCCTCATTTAACACAGTAAATTCATCAGGCTTAAGCCATGTTTCAGTCAGGCCAATCACATCAAGATTATGATCAGTGATTAGTTCATTGACTATAACTGCCTTGGAAGTGAGGGATCTAACATTAAGTAGCCCTATTTTGAGATGTGAGATATCACAATCTCTTTCAATAATGACAGGAATGGAGGAGGTCTTTATTCCAGTGAGATTGCTAAGGCAAACACCGCCATGTTTAGTTTTGCCCAACCTAGATCGAGGCACAGTCACGGTCTCAGTGGGGATAGCTGAGCTGACTACACTGACTGTGCTAGTGGCAGACTCCACTAAACTGGCAGGCTGGCTAACAGCCTGCTGCCTGGCCTGCACCCTATCTCATTGTGGAGCTAGGGGAGTTAGAGCCCTGTCTATGTTCGTAAATACACCCAGGCTTGGTCCTGTTTGTAGGTGAGTCCCAGAAAGAGGGCCAATTATCTACAAATTCTTTTGGGAGGGGCAGAAAACAGTTTTCAACCAGCGATTGAGTTGTGAGACTCTGCTGTAGAGCTCATCACTCCCCCTAACTGGGAGGGGGCCAGAGACAATTACTCGATGCCGACACATCTTTCTAGCTGATTTACAGGCTGAAGCTATGTTGCGCTTGGTGACCTCTGACTATTTCATCCTAACATCGTTGGTGCCGACGTGGATACCAATATCCCTATACTCTCTACACTCGCCAGTTTTAGCCTTAGACAGCACTATCTTCAGATTAGCCTTAACGTCGATAGCCCTGCCACCTGGTAAACTGGATGATTCGTTTCAAGTCTAATACTGCGGGTAATGGAGTCGCCAATGACTAGGGTTTTCAATTTGTTAGAGCTAATGGTGGGAGGCTTCGGCGTCTCAGACCCCGTAACGGAAGGAGGAGATGACTCCAACCCATTACTTAATGGGGAGAACCGGTTGAAGTTCCTGTCGGCTGAATAAGCGACACCGGTTGAGCATTCCTACAGCATTTCCCTCCAGAAGCCATGAGAAAATTGTCAGGCTACGGGGACTGTGCGAGGGGATTTATACTACTATCTGCTATCCTCGCCGTAAGGCGATCGTTCTCCTGTATATTATGAGTACAGTGACTGCAATTAGAAGGCATAATGTTAATGGTACTACTTAGCTTCGGCTGGTGGAGGTCCTGACGAACCACGTCCAGATAAATCGTCTGGGGTGAAAAAGTTGAATGAAAAAAGTAGAGCGAGGGAAAAAATGTAACTATAAAACGGTCATTTAAAAAGTAAAAAACATACATTTGGCAAGTAGCAACAAACCGCACAGCAGCACGTAAACAAGTCTACAAGCTGTGACCGGATTTGTCATTGATTGCATGATAACTATTTCACATAGCTGAGGTGAAAGAGCCCTTACTTGCACTGGTTGTTTTTGGCTGCAGAGCATTGTCTGTTGAAATGTCTCCCAAACACAGTATTTTAACCATGTGTATGTAAGTATCCCAGGTATCCATCTAACCATCCAACTTTCCTTTTTCTACTTGAATATATTTTTACGATGTAAATAATTTTGTATAAATGCTGTATAATACTTTGATACCAATAAAAAATATATTGGCTTGAATAAAATTACATTTTGTTTTGCAAATGAAGTGTTTCACTAAATTCACTTAGTATTTAGTATTTTATTGGGACCCCCAATTAGCCGCTGCTCTTCCTGGGGTCCAAACCGGAAACAATACAAACAAATAAAATACACAATACAAATACTGAATGTACAAAACATTAGGCACACCTGATCTTTCCATGACATAAACTGACCCGGTGAATACTATGATCCCTTATTGATGTCACCTGTTAAATCCAATCAGAGGAAGGGCAGGAGACAGGTTAAAGAATAATTTTTAACCCTTGAGAGAATTGAGAAATGGATTGTGTACGTGTGCCACAGAGGGTGAATGGGCAAGCCAAAAAATGTAAGTGCCTTTGAATGGGTTATGTTTGTAGGTGCCAGGCGCACCGGTTTGAGTGTGTCAAGAACTGCAATGCTGATGGGGTTTTCATGCTCAACAGTTTCCCATGTGTATCAAGAATGGTCCACCACCCAAAGGACATCCAGCCAACTTGATACAACTGTGGGAAGCTTTGGAGTCAACATGGGCCAGCGTCCCTGTGGAACGCTTTTGACACCTTGTAAAGTCCATGCCCCGACGAATTGAGGCTGTTCTGAGGGCATAAGGGGGTGCAACTCAATATTAGGTAGGTGTTCCTAATGTTTTGTGTACTCATTGTACATAATATTACATAATCTCCGGCCTCTGCCTCATAAACAGGAGATGACTCTTCACAGTTCACATTGTGCCTTAAGGTCATCACCATGACGGCTTGTTACCTAGGGTTATACCTAGCAGTTTAATCTTCTCAACTTGCTCAATCACCACATTATTCAATAATATATCTAAATTAGGTTTATTTAGAATTGAGTGGGTGATTTGTCCCAAAAACGATGCTTTAGGTTTTTGCGCTATTTAGCACCAGCCTGTTGCTAGTTAGCCATTCTAAACTGGCTTGAGCTCTATGTTAAGGGTGTCAGTTATTTATTTTACCGTCGTAGTCGACATGTATACTGGTTAGTCGTCAGCGTACATAGACACACAGGATTTATTCCAGGTCAGTGGAAGATCATTAGTAAAAACAAAATCGCATATCTGACACACGATAAGGAATTACGTCTATTGAAATATTCTGACTAACATTAGGGGACAGACCCGGAGGCGTTACATCTGCCTTCACTAACATTGAATCTCTTAAAGTTGTGGAATGATTATTAGCAGAAAGACTGCATATGGGGGCTGTTTATAACATGCCATATAGCATGAATACCATGCCACAAATTGCAAACATCTAAAACTGTTATCACAGTGCTGTATCAGTAATGTTATTAATCATTGCAACACAATACATTTGGATTGCATCAACTGCATCCTATTGAAGTGCAGGCATTATTGTAAGGATTGTTCCGGGCCAATGTGGACTGTGCTCATGTTCATGAGCTGAGGGCCCAAAGCAGATCTGGTACCAATCTATCCTCCTCACTGAGGTCCAATTGTGTTGAAATGGAACCCAGGTTCTATTGTGAAAGAGGAGGAAGTGAAGCGCTACTAAGGTACACAATAGTACATTTTGGTAGACAGAAGGTGCTCTTTGGCAAAAGGGGTAAATTGGTCATCAAAAAGAAAGGAGGACCAAGGCACTCTTCATATAATTAATTAAAATGCCTTTATTTGTATGGCATGTTCAATAGAAACAAAGTTTTAAAAATCTGACGCGTTTCGGCTGCATATCCTTCGCCACGGAGTACAAAGAAATAATACAATGTCCTCTTTTGAACAGCTTTTCCAATTAGCCCTAATTTGAAGAGGGAGTGGTTACAAAATTTATTGGACACACCTAGGTGTTTTGTAACCACTCCCTCTGCAAAATATGTGAAAAATAAATTATTTTTTGTCCCGAATACTAAGCGTTATGTCTGGGGCAAATCCAACACAACACCGCTGAGTACCACTCATATTTTCAAGCATGGTGGTGGCTGCATCATTCAATTGGTATACTTGTAATCGTTAAATAGGCTTGACGACCTATGGCAAGACTTGAAATTGGCTGTCTAGCAATGATCGACAATCAACTTGAGAGCTTGAAGAATTTAAAAAATAGTAGTGGGCAAATATTGTACTATCCAGGTGTGCAAAGCTCTTAAGAGACTTACCGCAAAAGACTCACAGCTGTAATCGCTGCCAAAGGTGCTTCTACAAAGTATTGACTTAGGGTGTGAATACCTATGTAAATTTGATATTTCTGCATTTAATTTTCAATAAATGTGCAAACATTTCTAAAAACATGTTTTCACTTTGTCATTATGGGGTATTGTGTGTAGATGGGTGAGTTTTTTTTAAAATTTATTTTGAATTCAGGCTGTAACAGAAAAACGTGGAATAAGTCAAGGAGTATAAATACTTTCTGAAGGCACTGTATTATATTGTTATTTACAATAAAAGGGACTCCAAAATGACATACAATTGAAGTCGGAAGTTTACATACACCTTAGCCAAATACATTTAAACTCAGTTCACAATTCCTGACATTTAATCCTAGTAAAAAGACCCTGTCTTAGGTCACCACTTTATTTTAAGACTGTGAAATGTCAGAATAATAGTAGAGAGAATGATTTATTTCAGCTTTTATTTCTTTCATCACATTCCCAGTGGGTCAGAAGTTTACATGCACTCAATTAGTATTTGGTAGCATTGCCTTTAAATTGTTTAACTTGGGTCAAATGTTTCGGGTAGCCTTCCACAAGCTTCCCACAATAAGTTGGGTGAATTTTGTCCCATTCCTCCTGACAGAGCTGGTGTAACTGAGTCAGGTTTGTAGGCCTCCTTGCGCACACACACTTTTTCAGTTCTGCCCACAAATTCTCTATAGGATTGAGGTCAGGGCTTTGATGGCCACTCCAATACCTTGACTTTGTTGTCCTTTTTAAGCCACTTTGCCACAACTTTGGACGTATGCTTGGGGTCATTGTCCATTTGGAAGACTAATTTGCGACCAGGCTAAGTAAACATTTCACTGTAAGGTCTATACATGTTGTATTCGGCGCATGTGACTAATACAATCTGATTTGACAGGTGTGTGCGTTTCCAAATCATGTCCAATCAACTGATTTACCACAGGTGGACTCCAAGTCCTAGAAACATCTCAAGGCTGATCAATGGAAACAGGATGCACTTGAGCTCAATTTCAAGTCTCATAGCAAAGGGTCTGAATACTTATGTAAATAAGGTATCTGGGGTTTTTTGTATTCATTTGCAAACATTTCTAAAAACCTGTTTTTCATTTTGTCATCATGGGGTATTGTGTGATGATTGAGTGAAAAAAAACAAACAATTTCATCCATTTTAGAATAAGGCTGTAACTAACAAAATGTGGAAAAAGTCAAGGGGTCTGAATACTTTCCGAATGCACTGTGCCTCACAGTGAAAAATAATAATAGCCCACTTGATTGTGCAACTTGCTGACTCAACAAGAATTTGTAGAGCAACATATAATATTCATTTCAAATATCTGGTTTATGTTATTTCATTAAAAAAGGAAACTAAAAACAAAAAAATGTACTAAAAGAGTGTTTCTATTAACAGACAGATCAAGTCAGCATTGTCTATCATGAGAGATATGAGTGCATCAAAGCAGTATTATAGGTAGAGCTCACTTAGATGGTGAGTCCGTAGAATCGACAAAGGCTACATTTCATACGGACAAATACACTCTTACCCATGGCACCTTTTATATACCACGTCGCCTCATCTCATCAGAAAGGAGTAGCGGTTGAACCACTAGAGGGGCTAGAAATGGATAAGGCTCCTTGAACAGTCCCTGATCTGGGATCAGATGTCATTTTTCTAATTAATGGGAGTAGAGATGTGACATTGGTACTGGATTAGCATGACAATCAAGCATAGAGTTAGTTTAATATTATGGGGGCTGTAAGAAGGGACCAGTTGAATGTCTATTGTCACGTTTGTTTGTGTGTGTCTCCACAGAGGGCCCATAGGAGTTGACTGTTGGCTGACTAGAAGCAGGGAGCACCTGTGCAAGTCAGATAATACATTAAATGGTACATTGTTACATCTGTATCGTTGTTCCAAGTCCAGTGCGCTCAGGCTGTTACTTTTGTATCATTTGAGGGGCTCGCATCACGAGCAAAGTCATTTTTATTATTTTACTGAGTCTGTGATAACCATTAGCGCTTGTAAATTTGATTAATTAGGCTTAGCGAGAGTAATTTATTTCTTAATATATGGCTCTGGGCTTAGCTATACCACAGCCTCTTGCCATAAAAACAAACGGAACTTGGCTTTGTGTCCGTGGTTGCACCTCTAGCACAGACCGTTCAAAACTAAATACCTATTTACCCAATACCTACATTTTATTCTTTCTGGCTCAGATTTGCGGGATGCTCTTAAAGGGGTATACACAAGTGAACCATCATGTGTAAGGAACTATGAAAATACTTAACACAAACCCTATTTAATAAACATTTGTCACAGAAAATAGATGATATGCAATATAAATCAGATGGAGGTCATTACCACTAAATAAATTAATAGGGATATTTTTGGTGTGCCGCAGAATTGTATATCCCATCAAGGTGTGCCACGGTTCAAAAAGGTTGGGAACCACTGGACTAGAGGCTCTGTAGTAGCTTATTGGTGCTTCTCTCTACCAGGCGGGGGCAGTGTTGGCAAGTCGTCTCATTCGCCTGAAAGTAAAACACATTAAATAGGTTACTATCGGAAAGAGGGATACCTAGTCAGTTGCACAACTGAATGCATTCAACTGAAATGTGTCTTCCGCATTTAACCCAACCCCTCATGTGGCAGATGGGCTGGCATAAATACAACACAGTAGAAAACATTCTTAGATGGGAAATCTGATGATGTAGAGCAGTGGTTTTCATACTTTTCTGACCAAATACCCTATTCCAAATTATAACTGGTTTTGCACGGATCAGTTGTCAATTGTCTGAGTGGTGCAGACCAAAATAAATGTGTCTGATTTTGACGAAAAACCTGAATCTTGTTGTCTCTTCCTGAACATTTAATTAGTCCACTGTTAATACTACAATCCCCCCCAAAATGGTGCATGACAGCAGTCAAGTGTTCAAGTTAGAGAACAATACAGAGCAAAGTACTTTCTGTCCAGAGCAAAAAACTGTCATGATGACGTATGTTCAATCTTAAAATCTGACGGATGACATGCACAATTATTTGGGAATGTATTAACAGCGGAATAATAAACAAAATACTAAAAACAGTTTGAGTGTACTATTCCTTTTCTACAACAGTGGACATAGAGGTGTCGAAGACTTACTTTCCCGACTAGCGCCCTCGTCTCTATCTCAATTTGTCTTTCTGTGAATCCTCGCATCCCATCTCCTCACACGTATTGGGGGAGAAGGTTGAGGGAAGGATGGAGGATAAATGGAATGATGAATTGAGAAAGAACTAGGTTTTGAATGCCAGGCTGTCTCTCTCACCTGGTGTTCCTGTCCTGGTCCCTGATCTTCTTCTCCATCTCTGCATCTGTCAGGGTCTCCAGCAGAGGGCACCATGTGTCAGCGTCGCCTGTGTGGCGGATGGCAATCTCCACCGTTGGCAGGGGGTTCTCACTGCAGAAAATGACATCAGAGCGACAGGAAATGAGACGCAAAACTAGGAAGAGAGCGTCCAGGATGGGACATGCTGCAGTCATGGTGTGTTGAAGAAGTGGGAGAGCAAATAAGAGGCATCTTGGAGGAGAAAAACAACATGGTCACTCTTGTGTTAGTGCCATTTTGATGAGGAATAGACAATACCCTTGATCAAAAACATGACTTATTCAACCTTTTAAAAATGGTTTTGGGAAATTTCGTATTCAAATTGTGTGACGATCATGTTTTTTTTTTACGAAGATGCCATCCTGATAAGTAAAGCACAGATTCACCACTAGCACACTCAGCCAAAGCAATGAAAACAGTCATACAGCATCAATCAATCAAACAAACCCTGCTCAGCCCACTACGCCATTTCACATACCTGTAGTCAAAATGCCTCCATTTCTTTCTTTTTTTTAATCCCCATGGTATAAGGGATTCTAAACTAACACATGCCTTTTCAGTTTAACAAATGAAGAACTGGGAGAATAGATAAAGGCATCAGGGGAACCGTTTTGGCTGATACCTTCTGGATTTCTGATCCTCTCTCAACATAGTTACAACAATAAGCCACACAGTTTTCTGTGTTCTACTTGTATTCTTATCTTTTATTATTTCTTCTTGGTGTTGCATTGTCGAGGAAGAACCTGCAAGTAAGCATTTCGTTATAATGTAAATAACTACATAGTTTTCCCTGACTTGGCAGAAACAGAATATCATACAACTTCATAGGCTTTTTGACTCATGATACAAGTAAAAATGGTTTCCTTTGGGTGGACAAGCCCTGCAAAGTCAAGTCAACAGATGAGAGAGAGATAGTGTAAATGTACTCAGCTTCCCAAGGCAGATCATGTCAAGAGAACGTGGGTGGTGAGGGTTTAGCTTGGGGGGAGAGGGGTAGTAGTTCGAGTAATTCAAAAGAATATTGACCTGAAATCAGCCCTATAAAAAGACAGACAAGTGGGGGAAGAGAGTAGAAAAGATCATTAATTTGCAATGCAAAACAAAAAGGCATGTTAGAAAAACTCTCCAGTCCTCATTTACACACAATCAATGACTTGAAATGACTCAAAAGCATTGGCATTAGGGTTGGCAATCAATTAGTAATTTCTCCATTTGCTATTTCAGTTCATTTCATGAAATGTCCATTGGTGAAATGGAAACGGCCACCACTGTTTGATAAGCAGGTGACACACAATGGAACAGCCCATGTGAACAAAACATCTCAAATTAACTGAGCCAAGCTAATGCGATGAGAAACCATGCAGGGCAGAGTGGGGGAGGAACAACACACAAACAAACAGGCTGTACTGTACGGTGGTTCCTCTTTTAAAAGTTGTCGATCACTGTCGTTTGCGTGCTGGACTTCGGGCTAGAATGTTGAGGGTTCGAAACCTGCTCCCTGCTCGTTTCATTACATCATTATGCCGGTCTCAGAGCAAATAGCCTGGATTGTTACTCCCATCTCATTCCTCCCTCTCTTCCACGCGTCATTCAGGACGCTTGTGGGCGTGCTGGTAGGATGTACTGTTTTTTATTATGTTTTTATGAATTACAAAATCATGTTTCTAGTCTATTGCATAGTTATAATGTGTAATCATTACATACATGCAGACACAGCATCTTTCAAATAATTGAGTTTGATACACCTGGTATTAGATAACTGAAAAAATAAATTGTGATTTTCGTAAATTAACTTCATAATAAAAAAATATGCACAATCGTTTGTCTACATTAACTAACATATTCCTCTCAATTGTACGTTTTTAGCTTGACTCGTTATGACGTTATAACTACTTACATTTGCTTCCCCCGTAACGTTTTGGCAGCCATCTTTGCTGAAGAAAGTCACCAGGGACAGGAGGCTCGCGTCAAATTCGTCATTGGAACCACTCAATAGGATTGGTCATATAAACACCGTGGGACTCAAATGCATGAGTGCTCTAACTCCCCCTTGTGGTGCTCTGGAGCAATGAACCTGTGACGCTGGGTACCTCTAAGCCCCGCTGTGTAAGCTCGCAACTTTTAAAGGAGGAACCACTGTATGTCTGTCTGTGTCACTGTCTGGGAGAAAATCTGTACAACGTTAAGGCATTTCAATATGTAAAACGATCGCCATTAGACGCTAAAGGGACCGTTTTAGTGTTTAGTTGGCTGGATACTCCCTATGGATGAAGCTTTTGTTTTTGGTGGAAAAACACATGGTACCCGTGCTTGTGAATAATGGATGAAGGCTAAAGGGTGTGTGTGTGTGTGTACACTCTGTGGTGTATACAAGATGCCGGCTGTCTGTGTGTTTGAAATTAAAATCCTTAGCAGACCCCAATTTGTGAGTCATAGGCAGGCAGCCAACTTTTAAACCCCTCCCCACACACTCTTAACCACACAACACATGCAAATGCCTCAACCTGACCTCATGTTCATGTCACTGTGAGATATAGTTAATCTTACAGAACACATACAGTTGAAGTCGGAGGTTTACATACACTTGACACTAGTTGGTGTCATTAAAACTCGTTTTTCAACCTCTCCACACATTTCTTGTTAACAAACTATAGTTTTGGCAAGTCGGTTAGGACATTACTTTGTGCATGACACAAGTCATTTTTCCAACAATTGTTTACAGAGATTAATTCACTTATCATTCACTGTATCACAATTCCAGTGGGTCAGAAGTTTACATACACTAACTTGACTGTGCCTTTAATTAAAGAGCTTGGAAATTTCAGAAAATTATGTCATGGCTTTAAAAGCTTCTGATAGGCTAATTGACATCATTTGAGTCAATTGGAGGTGTACCTGTGGATCTATTTCTAAAAACATGTTTTCACTTTGTCATTATGGGGTATTGTGTGTAGATGAGTGAGAAAAAAATAGATTTAATCCATTTTGAATTCAGGCTGTAACAACAAAATGTGGAATAAGTCAAGGGGCATATTAAAATACATCACATTGGGGGAACTAAATGAGTTCTGGCCTTATTCCAGCAAATATCCATGATACTGGCAACCTTACATCTTGAGTATTTAAAATATCTATTCTACAAAACAGTGGGGGGAATGCTGCATTTAGGCTGAAATGTGTCGTGACAAAGACCTTCCGATCAAAGAGTAGCAAAATATGTGTGCGGGTATTTCTACCTCTCCATTTTGTCATTACACTGGGAAATGCAAAGGATGTTAAAATATCTGACCGAGCGTGTGTGTGAACTGGGAAGGTTCTGCCTGGATCCATCAGTGTCATTAGGTGTACTTTGTGTGTCCATACATGTGTATTTAGTGTTGTTTTTGTTTGTTTGGTGTGTCTATGTTTGTGCAAATGCATATATTGCATTTCTATGCATATTTTCAGCATCTGTGTTACCTGAAGGCGTACGTCCTCTGGTGCCAGCTGAGCTGGCCGCGGATGCTGTAGGCAATGGTAGTAACAAACTCTCCTCCCAGGCCCAGCTCGGAGCACAGCATCAGGGCAAACGTCTCCGGAGAGTTCTCCCTCTCCGACATGTCCCACTCAAACTGGTCCACCAGGGAGATGTTCCCAACGTGGATGTTCAGCTGAGACACACACACACACACACACACACACACACACACACACACACACACACAAGAAATACAGTATGCATAGGAGTGATGTTATGACAAACCCTTGATTTTATTATTGAGATGCAGCCCTGGGCCTGTGCTCCCATTGCAACAGTGAATTGTTTGTCTGTGACTGTGTATGTGCCCACCTTGATGATGACCCTCTGGTCGGTCTGTTCATCCAGGATGCTGTCTGTGGGGTAGGACTCTATCTGCTGACGGATAGCTGAGGCGATGGCTGGGACAAAGGCCAGGGGGTTCAGGTCCAGGTCGTCACACAGGATCTCAGCAAACATCTCCGGAGTCATCAGCTTCTCTGGAGGGACAGGATAGGACGGTGAGTGGAGGCAAAGAGAGAATGAACAGGGGTGAATGTCAATCGTTTGAGTGGCTTCCTATAATCACCCTGATGTGAAAGAACATGGCTGATGCGAGCAGGATTTTTCCTCAGTAGGCATCCATCACTTTGCTTCCATCTAACCAGTGTGTTTTAAGATCAGTGCAGATGAAGCAGATGAGACTAGGATAGGAAGGAAGCCACTTTAGACTATTGAGATGTGCCTCAAAGTGCGACTGTAGCTGGGCAGCGATTCTAAAACCTTATAAGTCATTTTCAGAATAACATCCCAAACTAGAGTTTGTAACTCCAAAGCAGTCTTCCAGCCAAGGGGAATGGATAGTGGAGCCGTACCATTCATGTTCCAGGTGAAGGCATCTCGAAGCTTCTGCCCGTCAATCTCCATGTCCAGACGAATGGGAACCAACACCTCGGCCTGAGACGCATTCTCGTGGATCACCGCCGGGTCGTGGTCGTCAAAGCTTCAGAGAGGGAAAAGGGGGAGAAGACAAGGTATTAGATCACGCTACAACCTACGAAAAGTAGTAAATCATTTGTTTGTCTTCCCATCATTAATAGAGACATTTAAAGACACTTATCGTGAATACCAGGCTGTAACATCTACCCCTAATTTAGCTTCTACCTGTCTTCAGCTGGTCGTTGCTAATAAAAGATGAACCCAATAAGCGTCATTGTACACCGGTGGCCACCATTCGGAATGTATGATGAATTGATGTTTATCACATGGGAATTCTGTGTCTCTCTCTCTCTCATCATTCTACTAGCCTGGTGGTCCCGGCTGTTTTTACTTTGGCCAACTGCTTTCCGTGTTCATTAATTTATGTCAACATGTGTTTGGCATGACAACGATAGAAGAGTTGGCTCCGCACATACAGAATGGGACTAGGTTGGTATCCTACACATTCTTAGTAAAGTATTTGTAGTTCTGTGTTAGACCCCAGGAAGATTAGCTGACGACATGACCTCAGCTAATGGGCATCCTAATAGAAGTCAAATTCAACAATGGTAAATTCTATTGTCCTGCAAAATTGGGTGCACAGTGAAAGATTCAGTCATTTGTCGCTCTATAGGATATTTTCTGGACTAAATGTCCATCAACACTCGCATTCAGAGAGCAGCATACGCAACATGCACTGTTCAACAGATCACATCTGCGCCAGAAAAAGGAGAGATGTTCACTAGCGAGGCCACACAATGGATCCTCTGCTAAAACCACAGCAAAAGGAGCGATGCTTTGAGCTAGACATGCTGACTTATGTGTTTTCAAGCTTTAAAAAAAAGGGGGAAAAAAGAGATGTGATTTCTAGAATTGGGTGGGCCTTTTTGGAGACAATTGCATCACAACTGTTGACTGCCTAGCTGGGAAAATGATAGAGTAACACCTGGCGAGGAAGATTACAACAAACAGAACAGTAGTAGACCACAGGGGTAAACAAGTGTTGTTTATTATCCCACCCTGGTGCATTCCATCCAAGCCCTAACAAAACCAGCATCTCGGGAACACTACCCTAATGCTGTTTCCAACAACCTGTGTTCGCTATCATTCAATCATCCTTCCTAGCATGATAGCATCATAGGCTATACAAGGTGAAAAGGCATCACGGTGCATTCGCCCACAGTTTGCGTCGCTCTTTGTTCCTTCAAATAATTACGTTATTTAGGCCTACATTTTTCACAAGTCAAGGGTGTCTTATTCCTAAACTAACTTTTCCACCATTGGATAGATAAACAAGATCCTAACATCATTTAGTATGTACTTTACTTTATTATCTCAACCATACACCATCTAGAGAGCTTAGTTACAAACACTATCGGCAACTAAACAAAGAGGCCATGAAAACAAGAGATATGGTCAGAGACCGTGACTGAACATGGCAACGGTGCTTAAAAGCCTCCATCTTTCAAGGTCAGCAAAAAGTGCCCGAGTAGGCGGATCTGTTTTGATATGTTCCAGCAACACATTTAAATGCTTTTGTTATCTAGACAAGTGGGCTGTGGGAAGGGGGAGAGAGGGAAGGATGTTCTCATAGACGGTCATGTCAGGGGACAGTGCTTGCTTTCTGGAAGACCACAAGAAAAACACTTGATGAATGAGCAACTCTACCTAATTTAAAAACCAGAGGGAGTCCCAGTGACCCTGGACGACCTCTGTCTCAAGTTGTATCTCCTGACCCTCAAATAGCTTGAGAGGGTGAAACAGACTGCGACTGAACCATTCCTTCATTTCCCCCACACTAAGGACCGCCGTCATGCAGTCACTGATGAGAGCCGTTATGACGAGCAGAGCTGAGATTCATCCGCTAAGGTGGACACCTCAGGACTTTTCCAAAGGCTCATTTTCACAAGAGAAATGTAGCAAGTACCTCGAAGCGGTCAATGAGAAAAAAAAAGAGTACAAAGCCACTTTTGCACAAGTCATCAAAAGGGCCCTTCTAACCCAGCCTGAAAAGTGCAGAAATTATTCTCAATGTAGGTCTTTCTATAAATAATGGGGCCAATGTGTCACATTGGGATCAACATTTCTAAATGGTTTGAAACAAAAAATATATATATTTTTATGCAGTTCCAAATGTGTACTTAGAGGAATATATGCAAATTGGCCCATAAGTCCACTTACAACATCATAAGCCTAGGACTATACATCCTTTAAGCAGGGTTGATACAAACATTGGCAAGTCAAATTTAAGGACTTTCAGGGACTTTTTCAAGTACTTAATTGTAATTTTGAAGGACCTCAATGTTATACAATTGTGCGGCAGGTAGCCCAGCGGTTAAGAGCATTGGGCCAGTAACCGAAAGGTTGCTGGTCAGAATCCCGGGGCCGACTAGGTGAAAAATCTGATGTGCCCTTGAACAAGGCACTTCAACCTAATTGCTCCCGTAAGTCGCTCTGGATAAGAGCATCTGCTGAATGACTAAAAAATATAAGGCTTAATATAGAATCCCTCCACCCCAAAAATATGCAAAGTGTAAATAAAATTTAACAAAGGCAATTACCACTAAGAATAATGATTTTTTTTAGGCTTTGCCAATGCACTGTTTTTCAAATTATTATTATATTAAAAATGTGAGCATAATATGGACTTGCCTGACTAAATAAAGTGGATGCATGCATGGTGATTTCTCTGTAGCCTATGTGGCAAACATAATAAAGCCATGAATAAAAGTATCATTAACCTCAACATCGGTTTTAATAATGAGAAAGCGACCAAAAAACATATGAAAACATGAACTCATTACCTTGATGCTTTCTCTGTTAAATCTAAGAATACCCTGCTGTAAATCAAGCAGACTAAAACAGATGATCAACATCAATTCGCCAGGGTTATTAGATCCCATGTGGATCCAGTCACAACTGTCTACTGTAACAAATGAAACACCAACATATTCTGGACAATCCTCCACAACCACTTTTTTTCAGCACTTGTTTTATGAAATCTAGTCAAATGTCATAAAACAATTATGTCCAATACAGAAAGTAAAAACCACTAAATAAAATCCCATTACATTCCTACCGTCATCCAATGACATTAGGCAGTTTCTACAGCGATTTGTCTGGGAATAAACGACCACAACAAACACTTCCCTTTAGGACCCAGATACAAAGTACAAACATATTCTCTTGATGAGACCAGCATGAATACAAAACATATTCCATGATTTAAAAATTTAAAAAAGGTAAATGAGCTGTGATGTGCCATCACGAGCTGTTTCTCACTTGACTGTCATTCAGAAAAGTCCTTCCTGGATCAGATGATGTGTGACATTATCACAGTGTAATTAAACACCTCGACACCAAACGTGCATCCGACAAGTATTACAACCTTATTGAAGAACCACGTTAACGAAGTATCTATTTACAGTACCAGTCAAAAGTTTGGACACACCTATTCATTCAAGGGTTTTTCTTTAAATGTACTATTTTCTACATTGTAGAATAATAGTGACGACATCAAAACAACACATATGTAATTATGATGTAAAAAAAAAAGTGCCAAACAAATCAAAATATATTTCATATTTGAAATTCTTCAAAGTAGCCACCCTTTGCCTTGATGACAGCTTTGCACTCTTGGCATTCTCTCAACCAGCTTCAACTGGAATGCTTTTCCAACAGTCTTGAAGGAGTTACCACATATGCTGAGCACTTGTTGGCTGCTTTTCCTTCACTCTGCGGTCCTCAACTCATTCCAAACCATCTCCATTGGGTGGAGGTTGGGTGATTGTGGAGGCCAAGTAATTTGATGGAGCACTCCATCACTCTCCTTCTTGGTCAAATAGCCCTTACACAGCCTGGAGGTGTCTCACAAAGACACGGCAGTTGTAACCAAACATCTCAAATTTGGACTCATCAGACCAAAGGACAGATTTCCACCGGTGTAATGCCCATTGATCATGTTTCTTGGCCCAAGCAAGTCTCTTCTTATTATTGGTGTCCTTTAGTAGTGTTTTCCTTTCCAATTCGACCATGAAGGTGTAATTCACAGTCTCCTCTGAACAGTTGATGTTGAGATGTGTCTGTTACTTGAACTCAGTGAAGCATTATTTGGGCTGCAATTTCTGAGGCTGGTAACTCGAATGAATTTATCCTCTGCAGCAGAGGTAACTCTGGGTCTTCCTTTCCTGTGGTGCTCCTCATGAGAGCCAGTTTCATCATAGCGCTTGATGGTGTTTGCAACTGCACTTGAAGAAATTTCCAAAGTTCTTGAAATTTTCCGGATTGACTGACCTTCATGTTTTAATGTAATGATGAACTGTCGTTTCTCTTTGCTAATTTGAGCTGTTCTTGCCATTAAATGAACTTGGTGTTTTACCAAGTCTTCTGTATACCACCCCTACCTTGTTACAACACAACAGATTGCCTCAAATGCATTAAAGAAATTCCACAAATTAACAAGAAACACCTGTTAATTGAAATGCACTACAGATGACTACCTAATGTAAGCTGGTTGAGAGAATACCAAGAGTGTGAAAAGCTGTCATCAAGGCAAAGGGTGGCTATTTTGAAGAATCTCAAATATATTTAGATTTGTTTAACACTTTGTGTACTACATGATTCCATGTGTTATTTTATAGTTTTGATGTCTTCACTATGTAGAAAATAGTTAAAATAAAGAAAACCCTGGAATGAGTAGGTGTGTCCAAGCTTTTGACTGGTACTTTAGGCTAAGTAAGTTTCAAGGTAAGGTGACTTTCGGTTAGATGCATTCTATTTGCAATTGCAACATTTTGGGCGGACTTGTGTGCCCATGAAAACCGTTTTCATGTTACGTAGTTACACTGCATTTCTGAGATCGACACTAAACAAAAATGTAAACGCAACACGCAACCATTTCTAAGATTTGACTGAGTTAGTATAAGGAAATCAGTCAATAGAAATAAATAAATTAGGTCCTAATCTATGGATTTCACAACTGGGAATACAGATATGCATCTGTTGGCCACAGATCCCGCAAAAAAAGGTAGGGGCAGGGATCAGAAAACCAGTGTGTGACCACCATTTGCCTCATGCAGCATGACATCTCCTTTGCATAGAGTTGATCAGACTGTCGATTGTGGCCTGTTAACCCACTCTTCAATACCTGTGCTGGATATTTTGGTGGGAACTGGAACACACTGTCGTAAACGTTGATCCAGAGCATCTCAAACATGCTTAATAGGTGACGTGTCTGGTGAATATGCAGGCCAATATGCAGACATTTTCAACATCCAGGAATTGTGTACAGTCGTGGCCAAAAGTTTTGAGAATGACACAAATATTCATTTTCACAAAGTCTGTTGCCTCAGTGTCTTTAGATATTTTTGTCAGATGTTACTATGGAATACTGAAGTATAATTACAAGCATTTCATAAGTGTCAAAGGCTTTTATTGACAATTACATGAAGTTGATGCAAAGAGTCAATATTTACCGTGTTGACCCTTCTTTTTCAAGACCTCTGCAATCCGCCCTGGCATGCTGTCAATTAACTTCTGAGCCACATCCTGACTGATGGCAGCCCATTCTTGCATAATCAATGCTTGGAGTTTGTCAGAATTTGTAGGTTTTTGTTTGTCCACCCGCCTCTTGAGGATTGACCACAAGTTCTCAATGGGATTAAGGTCTGGGGAGTTTCCTGGCCATGGACCCAAAATATCAATGTTTTGTTCCTCGAGCCACTTAGTTATCAATTTTGCCTTATGGCAAGGGGCTCCATCATGCTGGAAAAGGCATTGTTCGTCACCAAACTGTTTCTGGATGGTTGGGGGAAGTTGCTCTCTGAGGATGTGTTGGTACCATTCTTTATTCATGGCTGTGTTCTTAGACAAAATTTTGAGTGAGCCCACTCCCTTGGCTGAGAAGCAACCCCACACATGAATGGTCTCAGGAAGCTTTACTGTTGGCATGACACAGGACCGATAGTAGCGCTCACCTTGTCTTCTCCTGACAAGCTTTTTTCCGGATGCCCCAAACAATCGGAAAGGGGATTCATCAGAGAAAATGACTTTACCCCAGTCCTCAGCAGTCCATTCCCTGTACCTTTTGCAGAATATCAGTCTGTCCCTGATGTTTTTCCTGGAGAGAAGTGGTTCTTTGCTGCCCTTCTTGACACCAGGCCATTCTCCAAAGTCTTCGCCTCACTGTGCATGCAGATGCACTCACACCTGCCTGCTGCCATTCCTGAGCAAGCTCTGTACTGGTGGTGCCCCGATCCCGCTGCCCAATCAACTTTAGGAGACGGTTCTGGCGCTTGCTGGACTTTCTTGGGCGCCCTGAGGCCTTCTTCACAACAATTGAACCGCTCTTCTTCAATAAGCATGACAAAGTGATCTCCAGCCTTGTCCTCGTCAACACTCACACCGGTGGTAACGAGAGAATCACTAACATGTCAGCTGGTCCTTTTGTGGCAGGGCTGAAATGCAGTAGAAATGTTTATTTTGGTATTCAGTTCATTTGCATGGCAAAGAGGGACTTCATCTGATCATTCTTCATAACATTCTGGAGTATATGCAAATTGCCATCATACAAACTGAGGCAGCAGACTTTGTGAAAATGTATATTTGTGTCATTCAAAACTTTTGGCCACGATTGTGCAGATCCTTGCAACACGAGGCTGTGCATTATCATGCTCAAACATGGAGGCGGATGAATTCCATAACAATGGGCCTCAGGATCTTATCACGGTATCTCTGTGCATTCAAATTGCCATCGATAAAAATTGTCCGTAGCTTATGCCTGCCCATACCATAACCCACGCTTCTCTGATAAGGTTTCTGACAGTTTGTGCAGAAATTCTTTGGTTGTGCAAACCCACAGTTTCATCAGCTTTCCAGGTGGCTGGTCTCAGATGATCCCGCAGGTGAAGAAGCCAGGTGTGGAGGTCTGGCGTGGTTACATGTGACCACAGCCCTGGTGGACATTCCTGCAGTCAACATGCCAGCTCCCTCAAAACAGCTGTGACATTGTGTTGTGTGACAAAACTGCACGTTCCAGAATTGCTTTTTATTGTCCCCAGCACAAGGTACACATGTGTAATAATCATTCTGTTCAATCAGCTTCTTGATATGCCACCCCTGTCAGTTGGATGGATTAACTTGGCAAAGGAGAAATGCTAACTAACAGGGATGTAAACAAATCTGTGCACAAAATTTGAGAGAAATAAGATTGTGCATATGGAACATTTCTGGGATCTTTTATTTCAGCTCATGAAACCAACACATTACATGTTGCGTTTATATTTTTGTTCAGTATAGTTACAAAAAAATAAAAAGTCTGATAGCTTGATCCAGGATTCATGTTCAATGTCTAATTTAACTGATTAATGGTTTATATATTATAAAACGACAACATGCTTTACCATACTGTAATTTCCGGACTATAAGCCGCTACTTTTTTCCCACGCTATGAACCTCGCGGTTTATACAATGACGCGGCTAATTTATGTTTTTTGTTTTTTTCCCCACAAGATTCACGCCGCCAAAAAACTGAGCACCGTCACATAATGTGACGTAAATCGAGCGCGCTCCAACTTCCCATCATTCTGATTACGGTAGTCATTTTGTCACCCTCATCATGGCAAAGACACGGAGAAATGCATATGATGCAGCTTTCAAGTTGAAGGCGATCGATCTGGCTGTTGGAAAAGGAAATAGAGCTGCTGCACGGGAGCTTGGCCTTAATGAGTCGTCGATAAGACGTTGGAAACAGCAGCGTGAGGAACTGACTCAGTGCAAAAAGACAACAAAAGCTTTCAGAGAAGAAAAGCAAATGGCCCGAACTAGAAAATGAGATTGAAGACTGGGTCAACACACAGAGAGCAGACGGCCGAGGTGTTTCAACTGTGCAGATCCGACTGAAAGCCAAAACAATCGCCACCGCAATGAAGTTTGACTTTCTTGGTAGGCTACTGTTTACTCCTATTTATTTTTGTTACAAGCCGTGTTTCGTTAAAGCCTATTTATTTTTGTTACAAGCCGTGTTTCATTTAAAAGACTATTTATTTTTGTTACAAGCCGTGTTTCGTTTAAAGGCTGTGTAAAGTTCATTTGTTTCAATGTACCGGTAGGCACTTGCGGCTTATAGACATGTGCGGTTTATTTATGTACAAAATACATATTTGTAAAAAATTCAGTGGGTACGGCTTATATTCAGGTGCGCTTAATAGTCCAGCAATTACGGTAAATGCAAGGACAGAAAAGTCACGCGATTTTGGACAAATCCGTCAAGACACCAACCATGAGAAAGTTAAACATTAGGTTTTAAATCAACTTGTGAATTTTATGGAATACATCTATGTTCCCCCTTATATCTTAAGGTCATGACATGAAACAAATTGGCAGATTATTATCGATGACTTATCAACAACTGTAACAAGTTGTCCAGCATAGGAAATCCTCACTTGTACCCTAGTTTATAGAAAGATGTATGTGTATTGCTCCATGACGAAACAGCACAGGTCTATCTATATAAAATGGCACACACGCACTCAGTGTGTGTGCATCAATACAGACACAGCCACTGGCCAATGTAGGTTTGCTTTCCTCACCACAGGGGGAAGGTCCTCTTCTTGTCGCGGCCCATGCGGTTGCGGTTGATGGTGGTGGAGCAGGGCACAGCGTCCAGGTGGTGGGAGCTATTGGGCAGCGTGGGTACCCACTGGCTGCTCCTCTTCGCCTTCTGCTCCCTGGGATGGACAGAGAAGTACTTGGGACTTTTGACATGACGACATATGGCGAACAAAACCCATTTGGCTTAGTTCACTCTCTAAAAAGACTCAAATACAGCATATCATACGGTGACACTTTCTGTACTTTGAAAGTTCTATATCTTGAAAAAATTATGCTGATATTCAAAACATTTTGGGACTATCAACAGTGGACGAATGAAACAAATACCAAAATACAGTTTAAGTGGAATTTCTGTTTTGGCATGCATACTCCCGTAATTTGGTATGAATCATATTGTCATGAACTAGCAGCACTCGGTTCTTTCCTAACGCAAAATACTATAGTGAGATAAAAGGGAGGCATTACCTGAGGTACGCTGGTAGCTCTGTGCTTATGGAAACCGCTTTGTACTTCTCATCATTCCCCTCAAAGATCTCTTCACATTCGGACGCCTTCAGCAGAGTCACACTTGTGGCTAAAAGTTGTGTTAATAATATCCTAGAGTTCTACTTGCTGTCTGGACTTATAGGCTAAGTGGCTGTGTGAAAAACAATAAAAGACAGTTTTCATAAGATAATGTGGCTGACAAGAGTGTATCACTCACCGTGTGATGATGCTACAATCTTCTTCCTTTCCTCTACTGAGGCTAACCTCCTCCAGAGTGATGGGTACCTTTTATACAGAGAGCCCCTGAACATACGGAGGTAGTTTCCAACCTGAGAGCAAGGAAGAGAGTATTTGTTTTGCGTTAACAGGGTATAGGGCCCAGACAGTCCAGAAACAACCCCAAGACCCTACACCTCATGTAGCTCCCTGTTCACCTACCACTGCGTGGCCGTGCACGACTCCAAAACCATCATCACGTTTGCTGACGACACGACGGCGGTAGGCCTGATCACCGGTGATGATGAGACAGCCTACAGCAGGGTTTCCCAAACTAGGAGTCGCAACCCCATGAGGGGGTCACCTGACTTGAAAACGTGGTGAGGAGATAATTTTTGCACTTGGTTCATAGAACCGGGGTTAGGTCAGAAACCTCCGATAGCCGCTGGATGTGGTTGTAATAAAAAGACCGGTTTCTGTTTTCTTCCTACAAACGTGGCTCCATCTTTTCAAAGGTTTAAGCTACAAAGTATTATGACCCCATCACTGAAAGATACGACTCTCAGGAACATCTATGTACATACTGTTTCCCTCTACTCTGCCCACAAGCCATTAGAACCGAATGGACAAGACCAGGCACTAAATCAGACTGGTGGACAAGAATATCATCAACGATCATAAAACATTATTGCCTGGTGATCTTCTGAACTTCTAAATACCTTTCCGATGCATGTTAGTCACTTCAAACCATACTGTCTTCAGATTGAAATACTGTAAAAAATACTGTCAGACTGTCTGTCATAGCCCAAATTACAAAAGTAAACATTGGCCATTGATTACATACATTTTTTCACATGGGTGGGGGGGTCACCCAAACAAAATGATATCAAAACGGGGTCGCAGGCCCAAAACGTTTGGGAACACTTGGCCTACAGGGAGGAAGTGACCAGGTCAACAACCTCTCCTTCAACCTCAGAAAGGCCAAGGAGCATATCATGGACTACAGGAAACAGGGGGCGAGCACGCCTCCATCCACACCGGGTTGAGAGCTTCAAGTTCCGCGGTGCCCAAATCACTTAGGTACTTATTAAAATGGTCCACACACAGTCATGAAGAAGGCGAGACCGCACCTCTTCCCCCTCAGGAGGTTGAAAGTATTTGGCATGGGCCCTCAAAGAGTTCTACAGCTGCACCATTGAGAGCATAATTGACTGGCTGCATCATTGCTTGGTAATGGAAACTGCACCGCCCTCAATCGCATGGCACTACAGGGGGTGGTGTGGACAGCCTAGTAAATCACTGGAGTCGAGCTCCCTGCCATCAGGACCTTTTATTTTAGCACTGACTACGCACACCCAAAGGACTCACGTACACGTAATTTGCTCACACACATTCACACTGACACACACACACATAATATACGCTGCTGTCTAATCATATAGCCTGATGCCTAGTCACCTTACCTCTGCACATGCCTACCTCTGCCACGCCAGTATCCCTGCACAATGTCAATATGCTATTGGCACTGACTCTGTATAGCTTACTTACTTTCTCGTGTTCGTCCCTTTCATATTTGTCGTGTGTTTTTGTTAGAACCACCCAACCCCAGACCACACTGTCACAACAATACCTGACTTGGCTAACGTTAGCTAGCAAGCAGTTTGTCCACATTGACATTGCATGGGCCAATAGTACGCTCACTTGATTTTGTGCTTATTACTACAACAGACAGCGTAAACTACACTATAATTGAGTGCGAGCTTGACGGTGCTGGAGAACTAGCCAGACATTATTCATTCTGCATAGCGCGATGTTTTGCTAGCTATGAGATGTAGCTAGCTTTCACGACAGACAACAATGGCGCAGGCTGATGGACAAAATGCTATCTGCGCTGTATTGCTAGATAAATATTGCTCATACACACCTCTGATCCAACCATGTAGAAGTCTCCATCTTGCTCTAGCTGCAATTTAATCGGCTTCTGGCCAAAGGTTTTGCTTAACGCCATTTTTACAATAACTAGCTAAGTAGCTAACAGTAACAAAGCTACAGAACGCGTGCTCAACCCGCCGTGTTCAAAAGCGTCACTTCTGCGCGCACAACAGTGTAATACAATTTCATCATCATAATTTAATTTATTTGAATCAATGTTACTCATATTTCCCGTTCATAAACTACCCCACCCCTTCCACTTCTTCCCTGTCTACTGTACTCTTGGGAAAAGGTAGGTCAGGTAAAATTCTCCTGAACAAATTCAAAGATTTTGGCTTAGAAGTTTAATAGTCACATGTACAGGATTGAAGGTGTAAATCTTACATTCCGAGCTCCAACAATGCAGGTCAATGTGAAATAAAAACAATACATGTACTAAATAATATAAATAAAATATATACGTAGTAAAAAGAACAGTGATACATGTCCATTTGGATGGAGGCAGGGTGAGGGGCAGGAGGGGGACATGGGAGATCAAATAAAATTGTATTAGTCACATGCGCCGAAAACAACAGTGAAAAGCTTACTTACAAGCCCTTAACCAACAATGCAGTTTTAAGAAAATACATACAAAAAAGTAAGAGATAAGCATAACAAATAATTAGACAACACAGTAAATAACAACAGTGGGGCTATATACAGGGGGTAGCGTACAGAGTCAATGTGCAAGGGCACCAGTGTCAAGGTAATTGAGGTAATTATGTACATAGGAGGAGGGGTGCACCGGTACCGCTTGCTATGCGGTAGCAGAGAGAACAGTCTATGACTAGGGTGGCTGGAGTCTTTGACAATTTGCAGGGCCTTCCTCTGACACCGCCTGGTATAGAGGTCCTGGATGGCAGGAAGCTTGGCCCCAGTGATGTACTGGACCGTACGCACTACCCTCTGTAGCGTCTTCCGGTCAGTTGCCATACCAGGCAGTGATGCAACCAGTCAGGATGCTCTCGATGGTGCAGCTGTAGAACCTTGTGAGTATCTGAGGACCCATGCCGAATCTTTTCAGTCCCCTGAGGAGGAATAGGTTTTGTCGTGCCCTCTTCACGACTGTCTTGGTGTGTTTGGACCATGTTAGTTTGTTGGTGATGTGGGCACCAAGGAACTTGAAGCTCTCAACCTGCTCCACTACAGCCCTGTCGATAATAATGGGGGGCGTGCTCAGTCCTCCTTTTCCTGTAGTCCACAATCAACTCCTTTGTCTTGGTCACGTTGAGGGAGAGGTTGTTGTCCTGGCACCACACGGCCAGGTCTCTGACCTCCTCCCTATATGCTGTCTCATCGTTGTCGGTGATCAGGCCTACCATTGTTGTGTCATCAGCAAATTTGATGATGGTGTTGGAATCGTGCCTGGCCATGCAGTCATGAGTGAACAGGGAGTACAGGATGGGACTGAGCACACACCCCTGAGGGGCCCCAGTGTTTAGGATCAGTGTGGTGGATGTATTGTTACCTACCCACCATCTGGGGGCGGCCCGTGAGGAAGTCCAGGATCCAGTTGCAGAGGGAGGTGTTTAGTCCCAGGGTTCTTAGCTTAGTGATTAGCTTTGAGGGTACTATGGTGTTGAACGCTGAGCTGTAGTCAATGAATAGCATTCTCACGTAGGTGCTCCTTTTGTCCAGGTGGGAAAGGGCAGTGTGGAGTGCAATAGAGATTGCATCATCTGTGGATGTTACGAATCCCTTTGGCCCGACAGTCTAGGGGGGATGGTAATGGGACCCGTAACACAACTCATGCAAATTATTATTGTGACAACGTAACAGTGAGAACAAAAATAACCTCAGACAACTGATTTACTACCGTCAGACACTCAAGGTTTATTTAAAAACACACGGTAATGGGGGGAGCAGGAAAAGGGGCTGAGCGGGACCCAAGGAATGAAAGAATACCAATTCAAAAACACCCCTAAGCTAGACTAGCCTAATTCACAAACAGCTAACTAACTAACCAAAAATACAGGGGGTGGTCCGCCCAGTTCTAACTAGTGTTTTTAACAATATTTAACTACGGGTAGTGTAGCCCAAGGGCGACTTGTCTGGTTACCCCCTTTTCCCACCATCAAACAAACACTCAAACACCATAACCAAAACAATACTCACAGGTGGGGACAAAGTGACATGTAGCTGCAAAACACACAAGCGATCTACAGACAGAATGCATGTTACAAAGAGATTGAGCTCCTGAGACAACAACTGACAGGGGTTTTAAACCAAGGGAAAGGGACTGTGATTGGGTAAGGGAAAAGGAGCAGGTGTCTTCTGATTAGCGACTGATTGATGACTGATTGGGGAATGATTATTGTCACCTGTGAGTAGGGGAGAAGGAGAGAAAAGAAATACACACAGGATACACACAGAACACTTGTATCCGTAACAGTGGATATGTTGGGGCGGTATGCAAATTGGAGTGGGTCTAGGGTTTCTGGGATAATGGTGTTGATGTGAGCCATGACCAGCCTTTCAAAGCATTTCATGGCTACAGACGTGAGTGCTACGGGTCGGTAGTCATTTAGGCAGGTTACCTTACTGTTTTTGGGCACAGGGACTATGGTTGTCTGCTTGAAACATGTTGGTATTACAGACTCGGACAGGTTGAAAATGTCAGTGAAGACACTTGCCAGTTGGTCAGCGCATGCTCGGAGTACACGTAATCATGCTCGGAGTAGGTCTTACTCACATCGGCTGCAGAGAGCCTGATCACACAGTCGTCCAGAACAGCTGATGCTCTCATGCATGTTTAAGTGTTACTTGCCTCAAAGAGAGCATAGAAGTTATTTCGCTCATCTGGTAGGCTCGTGTCACTGGGCAGCTCTCGGCTGTGCTTCCCTTAGTCTGTAATAGTTTGCAAGCCCTGCCACATCCGACGATGTGTTTTAGGGACTCCTGAGAACCAGTAAAGAATCTAACTAGATAAAGCATTTACTGCAAATTTAATTTTGTCCGTTTGAATTTTGTACGTTTGAAACATCCTGCAGAGCCAGGGAAGACCAGTCTGTGATTGAGGCGAGGGGAATTTTTGCAGATACAATACTTTATTGTCTCTGTGCAGCAAACATTGGACAAGCCAGATGCTATTTTAACACAGTCTGACAAACCTCCAAAGATGATTTCCAAACTGTATCAATGGTTAATAGAGGCTTTTCCCGATGACACAAAACATGTTAAGGAAGACCTGGTAGAAGCTATTGATGATGAATGGATACAGATATGTTTGAAGGCCCAGTCATGTTCATATCATCTCAGACATAGATTACTGCAGTTTAAGACGATCCATAGAACATATGCCAGTGAAACTGAATTACATGCACTCAGAAATTTGTGTTAAACACAAAAGGGAACATATTTGCATATGTTATGGTCTTGTAAAGGCTGGCTGAATTCTGGAAAAGACTGTTCTTTTATCTCAGCATGTCTACAGATTCTCCCTTCTCCCTGTTTTTGTTTGTTGATCCTGGAGACTTGTCTGAAGAAACTGTGTACCCAAGTAACCAAGCATTTATAGCAGCTAAGAAATGTATTGCCATTTATTGGAATGTTGGTTATCCTCCCACAATGTCAAGTTATGTATCACTAGATTTATTACAAGATTAAGGGTATACTGGGCATCTTTCGTAATGTCTGGATGCCTTATATGGAATGCAGTACGACTAAAGGAGTCAGTATTGAAATCATGCCCACGTCAGGGGAGATACCTATTTAGGCAATCCCTAGCTGCTGGGCTGCTTAGTCCTGGCCCTGGTGGTCTGCTGTCCTGTGGGTTGTCACTCTGGCCTTGGCCTAACACACCCCAAACCAATAATGAATGTTTCACTAAGATCCTAAAGCTGAGTGGGGTGTGTTGGATTGGGGCTCTGCAGGGTGGTGGACCACTAGGGACAGGACAGGGCGACCCAGCTATATTGTGTGCAAGTTAAAAGAGCTCTACAGTACTATTAGGCCTATGAGATTAATTATATGGAGGATTTGCTGTTTCTGTGTGTTAATGTATATTTGAGGTGTATGTGTTTTTAAAATTATTTTTACCTTTCCCTTGGGAATAAAAAAAATAAAGATGTGAACTGGGAAGGAAATTGTGTTGGGAGAAAGTTGAGTTATTGACTAGACTCAAATAAAATAAAATGTTATTGGTCACATGCAGATGTTATTGCGGGTGTAGTGAAATGCTTGTGTTTCTAGCTCCAACAGTGCATTACTATCGAACAAGTAATATCTAACAATTTCACAAACACACAATACACACACATCTAAGTAAAGGAATGTAATTAAGAATTTATAAATATATGGATGAACAATGTCAGAGCAGCATAGACTAAGATACAATAGTATAGAATACAGTATATACATATGAGATGAGTAATGCAAAATATGTAAACATTATTAAAGTGACTAGTGTTCCATTTATTAAAGTGGCCAGTGATTTAAAGTCTGTGTATATAGGCAGCAGCCTCTAATGTGCTAGTGATGGCTATTTAACAGTCTGATGGCCTTGAGATAGAAGCTGTTTTTCAGTCTCTCGGTCCCAGCTTTGATGCACCTGTACTGACCTCGCCTTCTGGATGACAGCGGGGTGAACAGGCAGTGCCTCGGGTGGTTGTTGTCCTTTATTATCTTTTTGGCCTTCCTGTGACATCAGGTGCTGTAGGGGTCCTGGAGGGCAGGTAGTCTGCCCCCAGTGATGCGTTGGGCAGACCGCACCACCCTCTGGAAAGCCCTGCAGTTGCGGGCGGTGCTGTTGCCGTACCAGGCGGTGATACAGCCCGACAGGATGCTCTCAATTGTGCATCTGTAAATGTTTGAGGGTTTTAAGTCCAAAGACACATTTCTTCTTCACCACACTGTCTGTGTCAGACAGTTTGTGTCAGACAGTTTGTCAGTGATGTGTACGCCGAGGAACTTGATGCTTTCCACCTTCTCCACTGCAGTCCCATCGATGTGGATAGGGGGGTACTCACTCTGCTGTTTCCGAAAACCTAACCTAGGCTAGCGTTGATTGCGAAGATGGAGTCATTTTTCATTGAAATAAAACAAAAGTTATAGGAAAAATAATATGCCTATAGTGAAAAGTCTACAACGGGAATTTAATATAAGTTTTAATATTGTAGTAGTCTAAGATGAGAAGAATGCAGGCTACTGTGCAACTCCGTATTCTGGTAGGATACAATTTTGGAACTTGAATGAAATGTGTTATTATTATTGTATAGCATTGCTATTGTTGTAAGCCTCTTTATTAATCCATACCAGTTCTTTAAATATGCAAAACCTGTTTGGTTTAGTTATGTCTGTTGTTTTAATTGTGTAGGACTGTTAGAAATTAAGTTCCAACTCTAATGCTGTGTTTGCCACAATATAATAGCCTGCTCTTATTTTCCCTATAAACAATGGCTTGACTTACTTTTGATATTACCTAAATACAATTTAGAAACTTTTGGGAAGGTTTGGTGTGGCTACTATTAAGCTATAGCTACTGCACGCCTATGATATGAAGGCAGTGTGTACAGGCACTCCAACTGACTCTGACAGCTGAACTTGAGGTGAGGAAGAATGTTTCATTCCTACCAGAGTTACTCCTATAATCGAACAATATAATGCGTATCTTTATACAAAATATTCGGATAAAAAATGTACAAATGACCCTCCTTCTATACATCTATATCTGTATAGCAGACCCAGTAGTCATCTGACAAAGAAATGCATGTCATTTCGTACAATGCCGCTGGCATACCTCTATCTCTGGAGCTAGGCCTAAGCTTCTCTTCCTTTTATATAGGATATATACAGTGCATTCGGAAAGTATTCAGACCCCTTCCCCTTTTCCACATTTTGTTACGTTACAGCCTTATTCTAAAATTGATCAATCGACACACAATGCCCCATAATGACAAAGCGAAAACAGGTCGGAACTGAATGCATATGGATGTCGGGTACATTTCTCAAATGTCCGGTAAATTAAAATCCGGTCACGTTGTCCGTCGCCACATTTTCCTGAAGGAAACCCTGAAATGTGCATATTGTTTTTATGCAGATTTTAGAATATTCGCATGAAAATCTGTTGCCAATTGGATGGAAACCTATAGACACCCTAAGACCCTGACAAGTGCTCTGTCGAGTGTCACTTTGATTATGCCTGCACATCATGGTTCACCAGAAGCTCCAAACATGAGCTTCACCAGAAGCTCCAAAGAATAAGCTACAGACTAGGGTTGAACATTTTCCTGGTATTTTACAAATGTTCCATCCCGAGAATAATCACTTTTCTCCTAAGAAGTAGCAGCTGGGTAAAGTTTTTTTGTTGTTGCTGCATAAAGTAATGGTTGTTCATACTGTTGTAGAAGTGTTTAAGGTTAAGTTTAGGCATTAAGGTTTGGGATAGGCTTAAACAAAAATCTCAAAAACAAATTTCTATCTCTGGAATCGAACACGCAACCTTCGGCACCAGAGGCAGATGCTCATGCCCATCCGCAAAACCAAAACCTACTTGAAGGTAACAGTGCTCAGTGTTGTCCCGACAGTCTCAGACATGGACGGACACCGAATACTGACTTGTGTCACAGGTGACCTGGCTGAGTTGTAGACCTCGTCTCATGACAGTGTTTTTATTTTATTTGATCTATGCCATCTTTTTTTCCTATCTGTTTTTTGAATGGGCTGCATCTCAATCCACCACATCTGTCAATGTCAACCTTGGTGGAAGGTGGCGGAGCTACAGTGATGTTTGCAGTTGCCGTGCGTGCGTAAAGTAACTGGGGAAACTAACCTAGGAAAAAAACCTAGATTACAACCTATGTGTTATGATAATTTGCATTGTTTGCTCTATAAATCCTGTTAATTGATATGCCATGCCACCGTCATATACAGGCCTAAGGCCGAGAAAATAAGAAGACACAGTAGCAGAATAAATTCAACCAAACATTTGTTTCCTCACAAAACTGGAAAACGACATCTGTCTGGTGAAGTCCACGAAGCATATTGCATGTGACAAACAGTTACATGACCTACAGCATGCTCAAGCAAGTTGACGTTTCCGACATTTTTGGACTACTAAATAACTATTGATTTAGAACCATGGAGAGTTACAGCGAGTCAAAAAGAAAGCAGGAGCTGCCTCCACTATTCCAGCACCATTTCAACATTGTTGGATTTACATGTAAACACCCTCCAAACACCAGATCTCAGCTTAGGTGCACTACTTTTCACGGTTTTACTACACAATGATGGTATTTTGAGTCTTTCTGTTTTACCAAACCTAACGCGAGAAAAACTGACAGAGGCACCTCACCTGAACAGATGAAAACAGAACCTGATAAAGAGGGCCACAGCATATCAGAACCAACCAGTAAATCCACACTGTTCTGCAGCTCAGTGAAAATAGGGATGATCGGATGGAGAGAGGAGGATCTTGGTGACTGGGATCAAAGAGAATACAGACTATAAAAGGACATCAGTGGTAATAAGGGTAGGAAATCCATGGAGTTGTCCCATTTGAAATCGCCTAGTAGTGTACGTCAAAGTCCTGCTGCGCCGCCTCTTCATTGGTGTAAGGTGTGTGGAAAGTATTTCATCTCCATGGTTTCTTTAGTTAGTCACATGACAATGCATACAATGGATGAAGACCTTTTTTGTGGCGTGTGTGGAGAAAGCTTTGATTCCACAGAGAGTATGCAAGTTCATCTCCAAACTCATAGTGAAAGTGACTCATAGTACTTCACTATGAGTACTAAGTTAATAATGCATATGGGGGAGAAATTATTAAAATGGCCAAATTTTGGGAAATGTTTCAGCTACAGCTTTAATATGATCAAACACATTAGGAGCCACTCAGGGGAGAAAACCTATAAATGTCCTCATTGTGGCAAATGTTTCAGCGATAGCTCTAATCTGAAAGTTCACATCAGGAGCCACACAGGGAAGAAAACCTGTCAATGTCCTCATTGTGGCAAAGGTTTCAGCGATAGCTCTAATCTGAAAGTTTACATCAGGAGCCACACAAGGGAGAAATCGTATCACTTTTACTTTTGTGGCAAAGGATTCATTCAGAAAGCAAACATGTTGCATATAAGGATTCACACATGCGAGAAACTTCATACTACATATTAGTAATTTTTGTGTGGAAATGTTTCTGCTTTGGCACAGATATGAAAGTGCACATGACGAGACACACAGGAGAGAAATTGACACCGGAGAAATCCCTTATTTGCAGTTTGTGTTTCGCCGCTCACATTTCTCTGACAATTTACATGAGGATTCATACAGGGGAGAGATCATACAATCAGTAGCCAATTTATTAGGTACACCTCCCCGTTCACAAAAATGGTTCGCTCCTACAGACATTGAGTCATGTGGCCATGGCATACTATATAAGGCCGACAGGTATTGAGACATTCAGTTGCTGTTTGATTGAACGTTAAAATGGGAAAAACGAGTGACCTAAGCGACTTCGAGTGTGGTATGATTGTTGGTGCCAGGCGCGCCGGTTCCTGTATCTCAGAAACGGCCAGCCTCCTGGCCTTTTCATGCATGACAGTGTCTAAGGTTTACCGAGAATGGTGCCACAAACAAAGAACATCAGTCAGCGGCAATCCTGTGGGCGAAAACAGCTCGTTGATGAGGGAGGTCGAAGGAGAATGGCAGGAATCAGGCAAGCTAAGAGACGGGCCACAAATAGGCAAATAACGGTGCAGTACAACAACGATGTGTAGAACGGAATTTGAGAAAGCACAACTTGTCTGTCCTTGTCACGGATGTGCTATTGCAACAGATGACCACACCCGAGTTCCACTCCTATTAACTAAAAACAAGAAGAAGAGGCTGCAGTGGGCACACGATCACCAACAGCAGAACACAATTATTGAGGAGTGGAAAAACATTGCCTGGTCTGACGAATCCCGGTTCCTGTTGCGTCATGCTGAAGGCGGAATCAGGATTAGGCGTAGGCAACATGACTTCATGGCCCCATCCTATCTGGTGTCGACGGTACAGGCTGGTGGTGGTGGTGTAATGGTGTGGGGAATGTTTTGAACGCCACAGTGTACCTGAACATTGTTGCTGACCTGATGCATCCCTTCATGGCTACAGGGGGTTCCGACCCGGTAATAGATGGATGTACCTAATAAACTGGCAACTGAGTGAATACGTGTCCTGTATGTAGAAAAGGCTTTATTTCCTCAAGTGCATTAGGTGCACATAAAAAAAACATATTACCACATCACCATGGTCATCCAATGAAACAAGAAATAGCAGAGACAAAAACAGAACTTTACAACAGGTGTATTGTATTTAAAAGAGGCGCAAATCAAAGGGAAATGCCTAAGTGCCTTGTGTGGGGAGAGGGTGTCATGTCTGCTCCTGCTCCTCCCCTCTGGCGTACAACGTCGCCAGAATACTAACCACCGGCTTGATTCAATCTGTATCACGGAATTTACATTCAATCTGTATCACAATTTACATTTAAAGGCAATGTTCTAGGGTTCGCGTGACTGCATTCACGGTAAACGCTCAATCGTAATTGACCGTTACATTTCAATTGCACAATACCACGGATCTTCTGCGATACCGATTGAATCGAGCCCTAGTGAGTTTCAAGTGAGTTTCTGAGCAACAGTAGTCACTGCTAATTTGTTCAACAGGACATTTGAACTGATGTGTTGTATCTGTACACAGAGCTTGCTTTTGATTTGATGTAGAATTGAATGATATTTCACATCTTTTGATATCCCAGTTTTTGTACTATTTTGTTCCATTGTATTGAAAGCAACTTATTTTGAAAACGTCACTCCATGGATGTTAATAAATAAAGATTTTATGAAGATTAAATAAAGATAAAGATTTTATGAACCATACTGCAACTCTCAATGGTGTCATGACCTGAGGAAACCTCAAAGGTGTTATGACTGCCTATGTATAACCATTAAAGTGTTTTTCAGTGGGGTATTCTTATATACAGTGTAGTACAGCAGAGACAAATGCAGATGATTTGACACATGGTAAGTGTTTATTAGGTGGGTTTTTCTCCATTACAAACAGCGCAATAAGGGGGAAAGCAATATCAAAACTGACCATTATACAAAAGACAGGATTGACGTAAAGCAACCAAAGTCAAAGGGATATGGAGACAAGTGGACCTGCAAATACAGTGGTATAACCATCGCATATATATTTACATATTAATTTGTAATTGCATGGGAAAAGAAACAAAATGTAGAATGCTACAAAAGTATTTACAAGTTAATAAATAAAGCAAACACACACACAAAATCTAAAGTACAAAGGACATTGAGTCTTTTATAATACAAAAAATACAAAAAGAACATAGAAAAAACATTGAACAGGTAATCGTTAGAGAGTTCTGAGTCTTTGACAGTGATGGAGAGCGATGGCACAAAGGTTTTAAGGATGATCATTGTGAGAGGTTGAGGCATGGGGACATGTTCCTGATCAGGCAGTGTTTCTGAGAGGGACTAACTTAGTTTGATCGGTGCAGTCTTCGGCCCTTACTTTTACCAAAAACAACACAGACACAGAAGAGAGTCTCTTTCACACACACACAGACTAACATTTGTGAAACCTGAAAAGTTCGACATATTTATGACAGACCCCCCCCCCCCCACCCCACCCCACCCTCTCTCTGATATATAGATATTCTGGGTACCTGGGGAGGGCACACAAAGACATTCGCAAAAAAAGAGAAACAATAAGCACACATTCCGGGATGAACTCTCACTTACACGCACACATTAACTGGGAACTTACACAAACGTTTGAGATGTGCACAAAGGATCCATCCCTCATTCATTGACGCATTACAGAAGTTGTCTTTAACCACAGATCTAGGTTTAGCGTTCCCATCCTCAATCCTAACCTTGGTCATAGGACGTAGGAATATAAGCTGACCTTGAATCAGGGCTTAGGGGCAACTTCCATCAACACCACCGATATGAAGTCCAGCGAATGACATAAGGGCAGTAGACTCCCGGACCCCAATATTCACAAACATACAGCAACCATCACTGTCACCAACCAGCACAGTTGAATGCATTCATAACGCAGTACTTATATAATATGACTAGGGAGAGGCTATACGGACACACCTGATGCTCAAATGGATGACATTGTCATGCCCTGATCTGTTTCACCTATCCTTGTGCTTGTCTCCACCTCCCTCCAGGTGTTGCCCATCTTCCCCGTTATCCCCTGGGTACTTATACCTGTGTTTTCTGTCTGTCTGTGCCAGTTCGTTTTGTTCGTTCAAACCTACCAGCGGTTTCCCTTGCTCCTGTCTTCGCTATAGTCCCTGTTTTCTAGTTAAACAGTTTTTACCTTTTCTGCCTGCCTGCCTGCCTGCCCCGAGCCTGCCTGCCGTCCTGTACCTTTGCCTCTACTCTGGATTACCGACCTCTGCCTCACCTAACCATGAGCCCACCTGCTGTTCCGGTGCCTTACACTCTCGCTGGATTATTGACCTCTGCCTGCCTTGACCTGTCGTTTGCCTGTCTCTGTCTCCATCTGGGTCCTACCTTAAAACGTGATAGACATATGTAGCGCAGCTGAGAGTCGAGTGTGGATTTGGTTCAGTAAGTCGTCCTGATAGGCCCTTCCCAGCTAGTTTATGCTGGCTAGCTGGCAACAGCAGCAGCGTGGCGCTAGTTAAAACTTGTAAAAGAAAGGGATGGGCGAGGGAGAAACAACTTGTAGTATTGGTCATCTGGATTTGGTCACCATCTCCAATTTGTTCCATCCCACTTGATTTTATTTTGAGTAGGATAGCAGCCTACATGAAAAACAATTTAATGTTGGTAGTGATCTAGATGGATGTCACCGTTATGCAGTCTACACTGCTCAATGGGGAGAGTTTGCACTGCAAGCCAACGCAACACAGGGCACCATGTCCTTCTCTCCCGCTTGACGCAGTAAGGATAGGGAAGTAGATAGTGTAGCCAATAGTGATTTTCACCGAAAATGTACTACCTCTAACGTTACATTTTGTAAAACTATTAATTAGACAAAAACTAAAGGATTCTTAACACTCCCAAGTCCCAACTTCGGCCGACAAGTTTCAAGTTCCCGCTGACGTTTTTAGCCACGAGCATTAAACTAGCTTGCTGGGAACGGCTCATCAGGAAGACTGTCTGAAATGACTGAACCGAATCCGTTCGTCACCACTCGACTCTCACTGCACAACAAACGTCATAAATTTTGGCACCAGGAGTGTCCATATAGCCACTCCCCTATGACCACCCATCCTTATGATAATTGACATATGAAAAACTATCATTATAGCACCTGAAAACATTTCCATGGCTTTACTATTAGGCACATCAAGGATGTGTTGTGAAATGTAAATTCAATGTTTCAAACTGTTGTGGAAGTTGACATACCCTTTTTACACTACTGTACTGAGCTGAGCCAAGCTGTACTGCGCTGGCCTAGTTATGCATCAACCATAGTTGCTGGGACTGTGCTGGACAGCACCATGTTAAAATAAAATATCAGAGCCAGCCGGCACACTATGGTTCAGGTTGGCACAATATGTAAAAAGGCTATAGAAGTAAAGTATAGCCAGCCTACATATAGCCTGCCCTCTGATAGAGACCCAATCCTGTGTCCATTTTGGAATGTTTATTGCCATGCACAGGACACAGTGTGACACGGTCACAGTCAAAAAGTCAATCATTTCAGAAAACCCTTTGAGCATGAACACAGGCTTTAACACTGTAATCCACAACACCACTGACATGGCTGCTGATAGTTAGGGACGTTAGGTTGGATCCTAAGTGCTGCAATACTGTAAGAAATGGATAGACATGGAGTACTACAAACCAAGGACTCGTCATATCAGATGATCTTCTATCAGAGTCATAGACAAAGAATCACACATCTGTGGTGCAAGGAATCTCTCAACAGCAAGCAAACTCACTCCCCCACTGCAATCTCCATGCTCCCAAAAACGGTCTATGATCATATGTCATAGTCCACTTTTATCTGTTCTTTGGCACACGCGGAGTGGACCAGTATGTTTTAATTTGAGTTCTTTCTTTTCCTCTCTTTCCTTTATCTCCCGAATTAACTGGTGCACAAGGAAAAAAGGCCTTAATGAAAGAGAGAAATAAAGGACAAGAAGGACAGACCTTTCATTCTTCTTTTTTTCTTTACACTACATGGAACAAACAGACTAGACATTTAAAGACCACGGTTCATTTCACAATACAACATTCATGTTTCCATCTCTGTCCATCTCTCTCTCGCTCTTTCTCTGAGTGCTTGAGTACTTTACGCACGCACGCACACACACACACACACACACACCAGCTGAGGGAGGGTTCTGTAGAAATGATAGGGAGTATAACTCCTTTAAGAGGGAAGGCATTTTCAGACGCACCTGGATGAAATACAGTTACCATTTTCCCTCAGTTTTCCCTCTTGAGTGCTCACTCTCGATTAGGACATCCACAGAGGGCTGAAGCTAACAGGAAGTGATTTGTGCAAGTTCATTGGCCTATAGGTCTTTCCATCCCACTCAGCTGTATTAGTCCTCTGAGGCTTTGACGCTCAGACGCCGAACACAAGACCGAGCTGGCGGCTGGCCCCTCTACCATGGCACAGCAAGGGTGGTACTAAAAGATGGAACCCAGAGAGCCCAGCAGGAAGCGGGAGGTGGGCGAGGACATGGTGTAGCCCCTCAGAAGATGCCCTTGCCGATTTTCAGGCCTTTCTGCTTCATGCGCGGCAGTGTGGAGCTGGCCACGTGCTTGGTCCGGCCCACCTTGGGGAAGCCACGTTTCTTCAGGACAAAGTCGTAGTTGGCCGAGGAGTTCATGGCATAGAAAACGTTGGCATTGTCTGGAATCTTCAGCTCTGTGGAGGGAAGGGGGTGCAAAAGAAACACAGTTATGGTTAAAAGACACATTGAACCAACAGGCAAGATGGAATGTTAAAATCTGGTTGAGAAGATGGACGGAGAGATTGTTAGACATGGCTTACAGTGTGCAGATATTTCAAAATTGTACAGTAGGACCAGAGATAGGAACACATTGGAAATGGGTTAGGAACACTGAAATGTTTGTAACTTTGGAATGTAGTTCAAAATGCATCAACTCTGAGGTTTGTATCTTTCAGGTTCCGCTCGAAGTCTTGAGGTGAGCATGACAGACAGCTGACTGACCTTTCTCCTCGGAGATCTTCTGCAGCAGTTCGTAGTCCTCCGCTCTCTCCCGGTCCAGGTTGTGTTTCACCATGGCCTTCCTGATCACCGCCGGCGTCTTGTCCTGACTGGTCACCTGGAGATCACATTAAGACCACAATAAGACATTGGCATTGGCTCAACCAGACCCCACAACCACCAAACACATTGGCAGGGAATTTCTCTTTATACTCTACCATAATCATCACCAACGCAGCAGCTCACCAAGATGCTCTTGTACATGTTGCCGTTGTCCACATCCAGGCTGACCCGGATGATGCAGCAGTCGTCCACCTGCTGGTTGTAGAGGGGCAGTGACAGTGACGAGTAGTTGGACACACCCGACATGGAGCGCTTGTGCGAGCGGGAGCCGGCCCCTACCACGGGCGTGGAGGACATGGAGGAGGAGGAGGCGCTGCTGGAGCCCGAGCCAGATCCCACACCAGAGGCGTCCAAGGAGGACAGAGAAGTGGACTCCCAGAACTGGAGAGAGACCAAGAGAGAAGGGGGGCAGCACAGGTTAGACTATTGAAATGCAATCAAGGAGAGCAATGCTTCTTAAACAGGTACATTTACCATGTTTGGAAACTGTTGAATGAATTCCAGTGTATTTTGACAAACATTTGGGAACACTGGAATTGAGACTGGTGTTGTTTTACATGATGAGTGATGGGACGGTGTTTGCATGACTTGAACATGCCACTAGCATGACATGCATGTAGAAAACACAATGAAAAATGTTGGAGTGATGAATGTGCGACCAGGCGAAACCCACAATGCTACTTCTATTGAGTTGTTATGAGCAGTATGGATACAAGGTGAACTCTTCATCCCCAATTAGACACAACAAATGAAACCCAGTCAAAACAAACAGGTCAAAGTCAACTCGACACCTGCACACATTCGAAAACGACTCAACATGCACACGCCATTCTCGCCCCCCCCAAAAATGGCTACAGGGATGATGTGATGGTGACGTCACACAGATAGATAGAAACAGTGCAAACAGCACACTCCTTTGATGGTAGTGTGAAATGGCTGTGCCACGAGCTAGTGTAGGTGAAACAGAAATATGGTACAGGAAGTAGTAAATAGTACCGTGGGTGCCAGGTCAGGCAAGGGGCCGCACTTCCCTAACGTGGAATTGGAATGTTTTACGGAAGGCGTGGAGGTCTACAGAAAAGGAATTAAGAGCTACAGTCACCAGTGAGCTTCACATGGGCTGTTTCTTGTGGGCTGGAAGAGTTATAATATGCTATGACAGTAGTACCGCTATAGTGATCATACTGGTATCATGGTCTTTAATGGTAGACTCAATGATATGACATCATCATCTTACACAGTGGAGCAACTTCCTGCTTACGGACATCAACAATGACAGAATTCGATAGCACACTGTCCTCTGACATGTCTCCATTGTAAATAGGAGTGTGTTCTTAACTTACCTTCCGGTATAAATGAAGGTTAAATTGGTGAATAAAACATCTCTCTCACCTTTCGCTCGTGGGCGTCAGGCGAGTCGGAGATGAGGCTGATATTTATCTCCTCGACGTCGGAGCTGCTGGAGCCGGCTGAGGTGACGCTCAGGGAGTCTGCTCCGTCACCCCCTCCACCTCCACTTGAGCCCCCCAGGCCGGGGGCGTAGCGCAGCTGGTCAAAGGACTTGGAGTGAGAGCTGCCCGCACTGCAGTAGCCCGGCTCCAAGCTGGCCGGCTGGCGACTGAAAGAGGGAGTGAAGGAATGGGAGGGAGAGGGAGGAGGGAGAGATGGGAAAGAAAATGCAGAATGAGAGGAAGAGTAAGAAGAATGAGTAAATGAAATGAAACATTGACACAAATAGACTGCAAATCATTAGGGGGGAATTCCGACCCGAGTTAAGCACGCGTAATTGGAATGTAATTCCCTTTTTATGCACTTTTCTCGATACACCTATTCTGACCTTGAACTTAAGTATGAGAACGGCATGCTATTCACCCGCCATTGGGTTGAGGTGGAGAGGGAATAAATGAACACACACACAAACACTCACTCCATCATTTGCTCACTTACACATAATATGCGCACACATTTAAACTGACTCTACACACCCACTCACATACAAGCTGCTTCTACTCTGCTTATCTTATATCCTGTTGCCTTGTCCCCTTACCGCTATACTCATCTACCTCCATCACTCAAGTATCCCTGCACATTGTAAATATGGTATTGGAACTGACTTAAATATATTTCCTGTATCTAATACTCAGAAGCATAGCATATAAAGGAGTGAAAGAGACTGGTTTTCATATCCGAAGTTAAAGCTGTAGGAGACAGATGGCTTTGGAACGTGTTGGGTGGACGGGAGAAAGTCACAGGATTGCTATAGGGGAAGCGGATGGACATATGTGGATTAGGCGAAGGAGGGGTTGAGGTCAGGTCAGATCCCCTGAAGGTAGAAATTATGGTTTATTACCCTATTTCCCTCTTCCTGTCGAACCATAAGATGTAAGGATTGGAGAGAAGGAGGAGGGCCTAAAGTGGAGCATATATACTTGTGGTGGTGGAAACAAACAAGTTTTTGTCTGAATGCAGCTGTATCGACTCTTTGGGAATAATTAGTTGGTTAAGCTTCTCTAGTGTCCGTGAGTTATTTACTCTGAAAATTAGAACCTAACACTTACTTACTTTCATATTTCTTATTTTTATTTATTGTGTTTTTTCTTTCTAGCTATACATTGTTATTGATTATTGCATTGATGGGTTTCGAGTTTGCAAGAAAGGCATTTCAGTGTACTTGTGCATGTGACATTAAAACTTGGAAACTTGAAGGTGTGGCAGAGGTATGTCTACAGATACACCATATTCTGACCTTGACTAATTCCCTAATAATTCCACCATCTTTACGCGTGATGGAACCATGAAGAAGGTCGAGAGAACATACTGGTTCCAAGTGGGAAAAGCATCTACTTCATTTTTTCAATAGAAATAACACAATTGTCCATGCACTGTAATTTATAACTTACAAGAGCTATTGATCAGAGGTAAGTAAATGAGTAAACCGTTTGGAAAAGGGGATTGTAAATATAAATTACACTTGTTTTAGATCTATATTATCTTATTATGATCGCTGGAGACAAATGTGAAAGCAGTCATATGGCAACAAACTGAAGCATATCAACATGTCAACTTTCCCACAGTAAAGTGGGCACTCTCGAATGTCTTAATTATAGGCTACCCCGACATTCTCTGTTCCCTATTTCTATCATGTTAAATATTAGCCACTATAAGTATTGAACGTCACTAGGCCTAATAACCACACATATTCAACTGTAAATGTACTGTTAGTTCCCTTCATTTGGTATAGCCTACATTATCATTTAATTACATTGTTTCCTTTACCTTCATTTGGCCTTCTCTGTAAACACCATCACGGCCGTGTGGTTGTTACTGAGGATCATTAGTAACAGTTGATAATAATAAAAAAAATACATGTAGGCTAATTAAATCAATATGGAGCTCAGACCAAGCCGTAACAGTTTGAACCCGACGCATTGCGCAATACTTGGCTGTGTCATCACACAGTTCCATGGTTAGTGCAGGCAATAGACGAGGGTATAGCCTACTATTGTACACTATTCTCCCTGTTATAATTCTTTGTACACTAATCTTCCAACATTACAATGGGTTGAAGAAATGAATGTGGCAATTTTCAGAATTAATCTTTCTTTTGCGCGTAAAGGCTCTCCAAATCTGTTTTCTATGATTCATAAATACTTTACTAAACCTAAATAATCTACAAGATCAGTCTTTTTAAATCTACCAATTGGTGCTGAAACAGAGTCGAATTTGCATATATTTAGATTGCTTTCTTTCATTGATCCCTAATATTCCGAACCTGTTCTCTCGATATATTCTAGTGATTCTGTTGACAAAATTCGAACTAAAAAGGTACACTGTATTTAAAGGGATGGCTTAAGATACTGAAAACCCTATTGTATGAAAACTCCACGAGAAAATCTTTTGGCCAACAAGTGTGAGGGTTTTCAGTTGTTTAATAACATGTATTCAGAGAACGCAAGGAAGCACCTGCAGAGCACGTTTGTCACGATCGTCGTAACTTTGAAGAGAGGACCAAGGCGCAGCGTGATATGAATACATCTTCTTTAATGAAGACAAACAAACACTTACAAACGAACAAAAACAACAAACGATCGTGAAGCTAAACAAACTACTTGCACACATGCAACATAGACATAGACAATTACCCACAACCAACCTTATGCCCATGGCTGCCTTAAATATGGCTCCCAATCAGAGACAACAATAGACAGCTGTCTCCGATTGAGAACCAAACCAGGCAACCATAGACTTTCCTAAACACCTACACTGAACACAACCCCATACACTCTACAAAACCCCCTATACAATACAACCACCCAAGACGAGACAAAACACATGGGGACTGGAGACAAAACATCCCCCATGTCACACCCTGACCTAACTAAAATAATACAGAAAACAAAGATAACTAAGGCCAGGGCGTGACAACGTTACGCAAATGAATAAGGTAAGTCTAAAAGGTGTACATTTCCTAAGACTGAATCGGACCCATTGAACAGAAATACTTTCTGCAATAATTTTGGGAGGATTTATTTCTTGACTCACTCGCTCCAGCGTTTGATGATTCCTGTGTTCTTCTTTTTCAGAGTATTTGAGGCTGACTCCGACAGCGGCTCGATCTCACACGACTGACTGTAGCTGTGGAAAGCACACGGAGAAGAGTATGTGTGTGTTCCTGTCTTTTCAAGTGTCTAGTCCTCCCCTTCCCTCTCTTCCACTGTCCGTCTCATAATCCTCTCCTCTCTCCCACCCTTCCATTCTAATACATACTGTTTGTCACACCCACCATAATCTATTTCTGGTGTTTATGAAAATACTACTACATGCATTTCGAACAGAATACTCTCTGTTCCTTCTCTCACCTCTCGGCCTCAGTGAGTTTGTCCACACCGGAGAACCAATGTCGGAAACGCTTGTTGCGGGTGAAGTTATAATTGTTGCAGGCCAGCTGCAGAAGCTTGATCTGGGCGATCACCTCAAACTCCTACAAGACCAGAGGAAATATAAGGGTAAGTATGCAGTGTTCATCTTCATCATCATCGCACATGAAATACATGTTGCATTTCTTACCTTCCTCCTCTTCTCAAAATGTATCAGCCCTCCCTGTAAGCAAGAAAATATGTTCTTTAGAACAGAAATTGTTGAAGAAGGTGTGTGTTCATGCGTGTGTGTGTGCGTGCGTGCGTGCGTGCGTGCGACTCTCACGTCCAGGTAGTCCTTCATGGCAGTATCCATCATGACTAGGTCTGTCAGGAAAGTACCCAGGTAGGGAATGGTCCCCTGCATCACACTCTGAAATACACACACACAGGCAGACAGAGACTGGGGTTAGTGTGTGTGTGTGTGTGTATATGTATGCATGACTTTGCTAGTGATGAAATAATGCATTACAGACTTTTTGCCCGCTGAGGACGCATGTAGATGAAAATAAATACAAATATTTCTTCATCTCCCTCTGCGTACAATGATTAGGTTAATGAACTATCTCCAGTTGGCTATTGTTCCCAGTTTAATAATTGCACAACTGATCATATGACTACACTGTAATTACAGTCAAATTAAACTGTAAAGTAGCATATCACTACTACAGTTGTGGTCAAAAGTTTTGAGAATGACACAAATATACATTTTCACAAAGTCTGCTGCCTCAGTTTGTATGATGGCAATTTGCATATACTCCAGAATGTTATGAAGAATGATCAGATTAATTGCAAAGTCCCTCTTGCCATGCAAAAGGACCAGCTGACATCATGTCAGTGATTCTCTCAACACAGGTGTGAGTGTTGACGAGGACAAGGCTGGAGATCACTCTGTCATGCTGATTGAGTTCGAATAACAGACTGGAAGCTTCAAAAGGAGGGTGGTGCTTGGAATCATTGTTCTTCCTCTGTCAATCATGGTTACCTGCAAGGAAACACGTGCCGTCATCATTGCTTTGCACAAAAAGGGCTTCACAGGCAAGGATATTGCTGCCAGTAAGATTGTACCTAAATCAACCATTTATCGGATCATCAAGAACTTCAAGGAGAGCGGTTCAATTGTTGAAGAAGGCGCCCAAGAAAGTCCAGCAAGCGCCAGGACCGTCTCCTAAAGTTGATTCGGCTGCGGGATCGGGGCACCACCAGTACAGCGCTTGCTCAGAAATGGCAGCAGGCAGGTGTGAGTGCATCTGCACGCACAGTGAGGCGAAGCCATTTGGAGGATGGCCTGTTGTCAAGAAGGGCAGCAAAGAAGCCACTTCTCTCCAGGAAAAACATCAGGGACAGACTGATATTCTGCAAAAGGTACAGGGAATGGACTGCTGAGGACTGGGGTAAAGTCATTTTCTCTGATGAATCCCCTTTCCGATTGTTTGGGGCATCCGGAAAAAAGCTTGTCCGGAGAAGACAAGTTGAGCGCTACCATCAGTCTTGTGTCATGCCAACAGTAAAGCATCCTGAGACAATTCATGTGTGGGGTTGCTTCTCAGCCAAGAGAGTGGGCTCACTCACAATTTTGCATAAGAACACAGCCATGAATAAAGAATGGTACCAACACATCCTCAGAGAGCAACTTCTCCCAACCATCCAGGAACAGTTTGGTGACGAACAATGCCTTTTCCAGCATGATGGAGCACCTTGCCATAAGGCAAAAGTGATAGCTAAGTGGCTCGGGGAACAAAACATCGAACTCCCCAGACCTTAATCCCATTGAGAACTTGTGATCAATCCTCAAGAGGTGGGTGGACAAACAAAAACCCACAAATTCTGACAAACTCCAAGCATTGATTATGCAAGAATGGGCTGCCATCAGTCAGGATGTGGCCCAGAAGTTAATTGACAGCATGCCAGGGCGGATTGCAGAGGTCTTGAAAAAGAAGGGTCAACACTGCAAATATTGACTCTTTGCATCAACTTCAAGTAATTGTCAATAAAAGCCTTTGGCACTTATGAAATGCTTGTAATTATGCTTCAGTATTCCATAGTAACATCTGACAAAAATATCTAAAGACACTGAAGCAGCAAACTTTGTGGAAATTAATATTTGTGTCATTCTCAAAACTTTTGGCCACGACTGTAGATTGAGCTGTGAGCCTTTTGCCAGTAAGAGTGATTCCATAAATAACCACTAGAGAGGTGTGTCTCCCTTCTATCCACCACAGAGAGAGAGCAAATAACTATGAACCCCTTCATTTTGAAAATAAAAATACTGCTCCTCTAAGCTATCTACATTAGATGCATCCATGACAGTCATTTGCTACAAAGTGGGCCAATTTCAAAGAGAGTGATTTTAAAGTGGAGAAGACAAGTGAGAGTGAAAGGGCAAGAGGAGAGCGTTCTGTTTGTGTATGTGTGTTTGTCTATGAATGACTATGCACACCTGTGTGTTTGTGTGTGTGTGTGTGTGTGTGTGTGTGTGTGTGTGTGTGTGTGTGTGTGTGTGTGTGTGTGTGTGTGTGTTAAAGTGAATGCGTCAGCAGAGTTCAGTGAGGACAGAAAGAGGGGCTGCTTGTTTTCTGTTTGATGGCTCTTACCCGCTGGAGCGCTAATTGACAAAACCAAATTACCCCCGCCAGTCTTATCTATAGGGGCAAGATGGGAGTGCTTTCATTACATCTGGCACCTCCTTCTCTCTCTCCCTATCTGTCTCTTGAAACAGACAGTTGAAGTCGGAAGTTGACATACACCTTAGCCAAATACATTTAAACTCAGTTTTTCACAATTCCTGACATTTAAAGTAACAATTCCCTGTCTTAGGTCAGTTAGGATCACCAGTTCATTTTAAGAATGTGAAATGTCAGAATAATAGTAGAGAGAATGATTTATTTCAGCTTTTATTTCTTTCATCACATTTCCAGTGGGTCAGAAGTTTACATAAACAATTTAAAGGCAATGCTACCAAATGAGTGTAACTTGGGTCAAACGTTTCGGGTAGCCTTCCACAAGCTTGAATTTTGGCCCATTCCTCCTGACAGAGCTGGTGTATCCGAGTCAGGTTTCTAGGCCTCCTTGCTCGCACACGCTTTTCAGTTCTGCCCACAAATTTTCTATAGGATTGAGGTCAGGGCTTTGTAATGGCCACTCCAATACCTTGACTTTGTTGTCCTAAAGCCATTTTGCCACAACTTTGGAAGTATGTTTGGGGTCATTGTCCATTTGGAAGACCTATTTGCGACCAAGCTTTAACATCCTGACTGATGTCTTGAGATGTTGCTCAATATGTCCACATAATTTTCTTTCCTCATGATGCCATCTATTTTGTGAAGTGCACCAGTCCCTCCTGCAGCAAAGCACCCCCACAACATGATTCTGCCACCCCCGTGCTTCACGGTTGGAATGGTGTTCTTCGGCTTGCACGCCTCCCTCTTTATTCTCCAAACATAACGATGGTCATTATGGCCAAACAGTTCTATTTTTGTACATTTCTCCAAAAAGTACGATCTTTGTCCCCATGTGCAGTTGCAAACCGTAGTCTGGCTTTTTTATGGCGGTTTTGGAGCAGTGGCTTCTTCCTTGCCGAGTGGCCTTTCAGGTTATGTCGATATAGGACTCGTTTTACTGTGGATATAGATACTTTTGTACCTGTTTCCTCCAGCATCTTCACGAGGTCCTTTACTGTTGTTCCGGGATTAATTTGCACCAAAGTATGTTCATCTCCAGGAAACAGAACGCGTCTCCTTCCTGGGCGGTATGACGGCTGCGTGGTCCCATGGTGTTTATACTTGCGTACTATTGTTTGTTACGTGGTACCTTCAGGCGTGAACGTGGTACCTTCAGGCGTTTGGAAATTACTCCCAAGGATGAACCAGACTTGTGGAGGTCTACAATCTTTTTTCTGAGGTCTTGGCTGATTTCTTTTGATTTTCCCATGATGTCAAGCAATGGGGCACTGAGTTTGAAGGTAGGCCTTGAAACACATCCACAGGTACACCTCCAATTGACTCAAATTATGTCAATTAGCCTATCAGAAGCTTCTAAAGCCATGACATAATTTTCTGGAATTTTCCAAGCTGTTTAAAGGCACAGTCAACTTAGTGTATCTAAACTTCTGACCCACTGGAATTGTGATACAGTAAATAATAAGTGAAATATTCTGTCTGTAAACAATTGTTGGAAAAATTACTTGTGTCATGCAAAGTAGATGTCCTAACCGACTTGCCAAAACTATAGTTTGTTAACAAGAAATTTGTGGAGTGGTTGAAAAATGAGTTTGGATGACTCCAACCCAAGTGTATGTAAACTTCCGACTTCAACTGTATATCTCTATCTCTCTCTCCCTTCTCTCTTTCCCTGTCTTTCTCTCTGTCTTCTCTCTCTTTTCCCTCTCTCTCTTCATCTCTCTGACTGTCACGCTTTCACTTTCATTTTCTGAGCTCCCCTTTACTCTCTTCTCCTGCCCTCTTCTCTCTTTAAATCTGTCCGCCAGGTCATTTAATTTCTCTCTTCGCTCCCTCCCTGCTTTTCATGTCATCCTCCATTTCCCTAAAGCCACTTTTTCTATCTTCCTCATCAATCTTTTTAGTCCTTTATCTCTCTCTCTCTCTCTGTCCAGTCCATCTCCCCCTCCTTTGTTGCATTCCCTCTATCTTAATGTCCTTACCAGGTCTCGGGGTTGCTGCTGTCTCTTCTGGGCTCGTTTGGGGTTTATTTCCAGGGTGGCAAATTTGGACGTGCCCTCCTAGACAGAGAGAAGAACCGACAACAAAAACACAGTGAGATCAAATGGCTAAGCCCCTATTTCAGCGATCAAATAACACCGGCCTCTGTTTTTGTTTGGTTAAACACGGTTAATTAAATGGAAGAATAGACACTTTTTCCTGGAATGCGTCCTGTCCTTTATCAAGCTATGAAACGGTAAACATACAGACTCCCACATTCTACTTCAGAGGAACAGGCAGAGTAGGGATATCCCCAACTGGCACAGCCTACCACCATGCTATGATGTCACTGGGGGGTTCCCCATCCCCCAATAACACACCTACCCATCCTTAATACACACATAACGGCTACCTCTAGATGCCCTGACATCTGTGTGTGTGTGTGCTTTGGAATTTGGGGAATGTTAGGGTTTGAGATCTATGTGTACGTAAGCGGGCTAAGTTACTATCCATCCAAACAAACACACCCCCACGTCCAAGTAAAGACCAACCACCCATGACCTGCCCTTTATATCGTTCTGTTCTATTCTGTTCTGTTACATAACAGTTGATAATGGATTAGCTAAATTAATCATGTTCCCAAGTGCACAAAGCGCTATACATTGTTAGGTAAGAACTCTTCTCATAGGGACGATGACCAGACATTTCACCAAGATATTTCATTAAGATAGAAAACTCCTGACGACAGAATTCCATACTTTGTTTTTTAATTTGATGGTGGAGAAATTGTATTGCTGTCCATTCAACTACCTGAATAAAGTCTTGTTTTTATGCGTCACAAATTAATTTCATAATGCCCTTTTTTGGGCACCAAACGCATCACACGTCACACGGCCTATTAGTTACCCTATTCTGCTACTTACTGCAGGGTAGTGTATTGTCTGATCGTGAGTGATGACACCATCAGTGTGTGTGTGTAGTCCTAGAGGGGTGTGACCCCACACAAAGGAAATCATATCACTCAACTGCCTAAAAGTTGACTCCATCTTAGCCTACTGTGATCAGAGCAGTGTGTGTGTGTGTGTGTGTGTATAACATATTTATTCATGCTTTATTGATTCTGCCCCCCAAATACATAATGCATGCACATGCACGCACACACATACAGGTGCGCCAGGGTTTCTGTTAGGAAAATGTGGCACCAGACAACGTGACCGGGAAGATTTTAATTTACCGGCCATTTGAAAAAAAGAAAATGACCCATATGCATTGGGTGCATAACCCACGATGCTCAGAATGACAGAGATCACATTTAGATTACGGTAATGCATCTTAACAGGATGTTAAGGTAATGCATCTCAACAACTCATGTAATGAAGCAGCCAATAAAAGGTCATTTTCAAACCTTTGCCATAAGGCGATTCGCGGGAAAACACCAATCTAAACAGACCACCTGGGAAAACACCATTCTAAACAGAGCACCTGGGAAAACACCATTCTAAACAGAGCACCTGGGAAAACACCATTCTAAACAGAGCACCTGGGAAAACACCATTCTAAACAGAGCACCTGGGAAAACACCATTCTAAACAGAGCACCTGGGAAAACACCATTCTAAACAGCGCACCTGGGAAAACACCATTCTAAACAGCGCACCTGGGAAAACACCATTCTAAACAGCGCACCTGGGAAAAGACCATTCTAAACAGCGCACCTGGGAAAAGACCATTCTAAACAGCGCACCTGGGAAAACACCATTCTAAACAGCGCACCTGGGAAAAGACCATTCTAAACAGCGCACCTGGGAAAAGACCATTCTAAACAGCGCACCTGGGAAAAGACCATTCTAAACAGCGCACCTGGGAAAAGACCATTCTAAACAGCGCACCTGGGAAAAGACCATTCTAAACAGCGCACCTGGGAAAAGACCATTCTAAACAGCGCACCTGGGGAAAACACCATTCTAAACAGCGCACCTGGGGAAAACACCATTCTAAACAGCGCACCTGGGAAAACACCATTCTAAACAGCGCACCTGGGAAAACACCATTCTAAACAGCGCACCTGGGAAAACACCATTCTAAAAAGCGCACCTGGGAAAACACCATTCTAAACAGAACACCTAGGAAAATACCATTCTAAACAGCGCACCTGGGAAAATACCATTCTAAACAGAACACCTGGGAAAATACCATTCTAAACAGAACACCTGGGAAAATACCTTTCTAAACAGAACACCTGGGAAAAAGCCATTCTAAACAGCGCATCTGGGAAAACACCATTCTAAACAGACCACCTGGGAAAATACCATTTTAAACAGAACACCTGGGAAAACACCATTTTAAACAGTGCACCTGGGAAAACACCATTCTAAACAGAACACCTGGGAAAATACCATTTTAAACAGTGCACCTGGGAAAACACCATTCTAAACAGCGCATCTGGGAAAACACCATTCTAAACAGCTCACCTGGGAAAACACAATTTTAAACAGCGCACCTGGTAAAACACCATTCTAAACAGCGCACCTGGGAAAACACATTTCGAAACAGCGCACCTGGGAAAACACCATTCTAAACAGAGCACCTGAGAAAACACCATTCTAAACAGCGCACCTGGGAAAACACCATTCTAAACAGCGCACCTGGGAAAACACCATTCTAAACAGCGCACCTGGGAAAACACCATTCTAAACAGCGCACCTGGGACAACACCATTCTAAACAGCGCACCTGGGAAAACACCATTCTAAACAGCGCACCTGGGAAAACACCATTCTAAACAGCGCACCTGGGAAAACACCATTCTAAACAGCGCACCTGGGGAAAACACCATTCTAAACAGCGCACCTAGGGAAAACACCATTCTAAACAGCGCACCTGGGAAACACCATTCTAAACAGCGCACCTGGGAAAACACCATTCTAAACAGCGCACCTGGGAAAACACCATTCTAAACAGCGCACCTGGGAAAACACCATTCTAAACAGAACACCTGGGAAAATACCATGCTAAACAGCGCACCTGGGAAAATACCATTCTAAACAGCGCACCTGGGAAAATACCATTCTAAACAGAACACCTGGGAAAATACCATTCTAAACAGAACACCTGGGAAAATACCTTTCTAAACAGAACACCTGGGAAAATACCTTTCTAAACAGAACACCTGGGGAAAACACCATTCTAAACAGACCATCTGGGAAAACACCATTCTAAACAGACCATCTGGGAAAACACAATTTTAAACAGAACACCTGGGAAAATACAATTTTAAACAGTGCACCTGGGAAAACACCATTCTAAACAGCGCATCTGGGAAAACACCATTCTAAACAGCGCATCTGGGAAAACACCATTCTAAACAGAACACCTGGGAAAATACCATTTTAAACAGCGCACCTTGGAAAACACCATTCTAAACAGCGCATCTGGGAAAACACCATTCTAAACAGCTCACCTGGGAAAACACCATTTTAAACAGCGCACCTGGGAAAACACCATTCTGAACAGAACACCTGGGGAAACACCATTCTAAGCAGCGCACCTGGGAAAATACCATTCTAAACAGCGCACCTGGGAAAATACCATTCTAAACAGTGCACCTGGGAAAACACCACTCTAAACAGCGCACCTGGGAAAATACCATTTTAAACAGCGCACCTGGGAAAACACCATTCTAAACAGCGCATCTGGGAAAACACCATTCTAAACAGAACACCTGGGAAAACACCATTTTAAACAGTGCACCTGGGAAAACACCATTCTAAGCAGCGCACCTGGGAAAATACCATTCTAAACAGCGCACCTGGGAAAACACCACTCTAAACAGCGCACCTGGGAAAACACCACTCTAAACAGCGCACCTGGGAAAACACCATTCTAAACAGAACACCTGGGAAAATACCATTCTAAACAGCGCACCTGGGAAAATACCATTCTTAACAGAACACCTGGGAAAATCCATTCTAAACAGAACACCTGGGAAAATACCTTTCTAAACAGAACACCTGGGAAAAAGCCATTCTAAACAGCGCATCTGGGAAAACACCATTCTAAACACACCACCTGGGAAAACACCATTTTAAACAGAACACCTGGGAAAATACCATTTTAAACAGTGCACCTGGGAAAACACCATTCTAAACAGCGCATCTGGGAAAACACCATTCTAAACAGAACACCTGGGAAAATACCATTTTAAACAGTGCACCTGGGAAAACACCATTCTAAACAGCGCATCTGGGAAAACACCATTCTAAACAGCTCACCTGGGAAAACACCATTTTAAACAGCGCACCTGGGAAAACACCATTCTAAACAGCGCATCTGGGAAAACACCATTCTAAACAGCGCATCTGGGAAAACACCATTCTAAACAGAACACCTGGGAAAATACCATTTTAAACAGCGCACCTGGGAAAACACCATTCTAAACAGCTCACCTGGGAAAATAGCATTCTAAACAGAACACCTGGGAAAACACCATTCTAAACAGCGCACCTGGGAAATCACCATTCTAAACAGCGCATCTGGGAAAACACCATTCTAAACAGCTCATCTGGGAAAATACCATTCTAAACAGCGCACCTGGGAAAATACCATTCTTAACAGAACACCTGGGAAAATCCATTCTAAACAGAACACCTGGGAAAATACCTTTCTAAACAGAACACCTGGGAAAAAGCCATTCTAAACAGCGCATCTGGGAAAACACCATTCTAAACACACCACCTGGGAAAACACCATTTTAAACAGAACACCTGGGAAAATACCATTTTAAACAGTGCACCTGGGAAAACACCATTCTAAACAGCGCATCTGGGAAAACACCATTCTAAACAGAACACCTGGGAAAATACCATTTTAAACAGTGCACCTGGGAAAACACCATTCTAAACAGCGCATCTGGGAAAACACCATTCTAAACAGCTCACCTGGGAAAACACCATTTTAAACAGCGCACCTGGGAAAACACCATTCTAAACAGCGCATCTGGGAAAACACCATTCTAAACAGCGCATCTGGGAAAACACCATTCTAAACAGAACACCTGGGAAAATACCATTTTAAACAGCGCACCTGGGAAAACACCATTCTAAACAGCTCACCTGGGAAAATAGCATTCTAAACAGAACACCTGGGAAAACACCATTCTAAACAGCGCACCTGGGAAATCACCATTCTAAACAGCGCATCTGGGAAAACACCATTCTAAACAGCTCACCTGGGAAAACACCATTCTAAACAGCGCACCTGGGAAAACACCATTCTGAACAGAACACCTGGGAAAACACCATTCTAAGCAGCGCACCTGGGAAAACACCATTCTAAACAGCGCACCTGATAGCGGTTCCATAAGTGAAAGAGATAAAAAAATCTCTGTTATAAACTTAGAAAGAGGTAATATGACTGGGATTGTTCCTTTGGCTTCTGGACAACAAAATAAATATGAAAACCAATAGAACAGGAGAGAAATGTCATAGCGGTGTGTCCAATAAGGAAGTAAATGGAAATAAATTAGCCAAAATGATATAATTACTCCTGACTATACATAGAATCGTGTCTATAAATAAAATCATTCAAAATACTTCACCAGAAAGCATTACTTAGCCACAGAAGAATAGAGGATCAATCGCTTCTTTTTAAAAATTTGCTGTGGATTGTTTCAAATCACAAGCTCGTAGGCCTATGTATATTTGGGAAGCCCACAATTTGGGCAGCGCACGTAACAATAGGCCTAGCTGATTATTGACTTTCGGCTATCAGTGAAAAGCATCTTTAAAATATGTGTGAAGATAATGTGTCTTGAGAGACAAGAAGAGGGGGAGGGGTGTGTGGTGATATAGGCGAGTCGTTCTCCAGAAGGGCTCAGCTGTCTCCCTCCAATTCTTGCGCATTCATTGTTTAATTTTGTGAATTGTTTGCCCTTTGATTTAAAAAAAAATCTATCCCCCATTACACATGTCACCAGTAGTAAATGTACCGTTTATCCTGATCATTTGGTTACATTCATTTATGTTAATGCGTGTATTAATTACAGTCATTTGCCATTCTCATTCTTGGAGTGGAAACGTTTTTTTGGAGAGTTCACAAGCTGCTACACTTGTGAGAAGTTTTGGTTGATTTCATAACAATAATTTACGAGATTTGTAATTTGTTCATTTGCCTTTTGTTTGGAGCGCCCCACGTGGGCAATGAGCATGTGTCTGGTTTCTCTGTTATGACAATGTTGAGGAAGTGCGCGCCTGAGCATGTATAGAAACAATTTTCAACAGGCGATTGCGTTTGAAATTGTTGGGCAATGAATGGGCTTATAAAAGCACGTTTTACTCCAGCATCAACCTCCTGAGGAGCTGCAGGAGAAATCCGGCTCAAAATAGGCTCTGTATGCTCAATATAGTCTCTGTAGACCACCAAGTGCTAACAGTCAGTATCTGGATAACATGTGTGAAATGCTTGATAATGTATGTGATATCAATAGAGGTATATATATATAGAGGCATTTAAATATTGACTGGCTTTCATCATGTTGCCCACTCAAGAGACAGCTTCAAACTGTAACTAGTCCCTGCAACCTAGTTCAGGTTATCAATCAACCTACCAGAGTAGTTATAAATAGCACAGGAATGAAATCATCGACATGTATTGATCACATCTTTACTAATGCTGCAGAAATTTGTTTGAAAGCAGTATCCAAATCCATCGTAGGTAGTGATTACAATGTAGTAGCCATATCTAGGAAAACCAAAGTTCCAAAGGCTGGGCCTAATACAGTGTATAAGAGGTCATACAATACGTTTTGTAGCGATCCCTATGTTGTTGATGTAAATAATATTTGTTGGTACATGGTGTGTAATGAGGAGCAACCAGACGCTTCACTTTACACATTTATGAAATTGCTTATTCCAGTTACTAATAAGCATGCACCCATTAAGAAAATGACTGTAAACTGTCAAATCCCTGTGGATTGATGAGGAATTGAGCAATTGTATGGTTGAGAGGGATGAGACAAAATCAATGGCAAATAGGTCTGGCTGTACAACCAATTTGAAAACGTAATGAAAAAATCATATCACTGAAATCATTGAAAAAAAGAAATAGAAACTACACTATGAAACAAAGATAAAGGACATAAAGAATGATAGTAAAAAGCTTTGGAGCACCTTAAATGAAATTTGTGGCAAAAAGGCAAACTCCGCTCCATCATTCATTGAATCAGATGGCTCATTCCTCACAAAACCCACTGATATTGCCAACTATTTAAATTATTGTTTAATTGTCAAGATTAGCAAACTTAGGCATGACATGCCAGCAACAAATGCTGACACTACACATCCAAGTATATCTGACCAAATTATGAAAGACAAGAACTGTAAGAGGTTAAAAAATGATAGTTGTCTGTCAACAATGACAGGCACCGGGGTCTGACAACTTGGATGGAAAATTACTGAGGATAATAGTGGACGATATTGCTACACCTATTTGCCATATATTCAATTTAAGCCTACTAGAAAGTGTGTGCCCTCAGGCCTGGAGGGAAGCAAAAGTTATTCCCCTACCTAAGAATAGTAGGCCCTCATTGTAAATAAGAATTTGTTCTTAACTGACTTGCCTAGTTAAATAAGGGTTAAATAAATAAATAAAATAGTAAAGCCCTCTTTAATGGCTCAAATAGCTGACCAATCAGCCTGTTACAAACGCTTTGTAAACTTTCGGAAAAAAATGTGTTGGACCACATGTAAGGCTATTTTACAGTAAACAAATTGATGACAGACTTTCAGCACGCTTATTGGGAAGGACATTCAACAAGCACTGACACAAATTACTGATGACTGGCTGAGAGAAATCGATGATAAAAAGATTGTTGGGGCTGTTTTGTTAGACTTCAGTGTGGGTTTTGACATTATCGAGCATAGTCTGTTGCTGGAAAAACGTATGTGTTATGGCTTTACACCCCCTGGTATATTGTAGATAAAGCGTTACCTGTCTAACAGAACACAGAGGGTGTTCTTTAATGGAAGCCTCTCCAACAAAATCCAGGTAGAATCAGGAATTCCACAGGGCAGCTGTCTAGGCCCCTTTTTTCAATCTTTACTAATGACATGCCACTAGCTTTGAGTAAAGCCAGTGTGTCTATGTATGCCGATGACACAACACTATACACGTCAGCTACCATAGTGACTGAAATGACTGCAACACTTAAAGAGCTGCAGTTAGTGACCGAATGGGTGGCAAGGAATAAGTTAGTCCTAAATATTTAAAAAACGAAAAGCATTGTATTTTGGACAAATCATTCACTAAACCCTAAACCTAAACTAAATCTTGCAATGAATAACATGGGAATTGTAACGATGTGCGCTGAGAGTCGGGAAGCAAGTTCAGGGAGTGTTTTAATAAATAAAACACAACATAATACAAAAATAACAAACACGAACAACGCACAGAACTGACACAGGAACAGAAACAATGACGCCTGGGGAAGGAACCAAAGGGAGTGACATATATAGGGAGGGTAATCAGGGAAGTGATGGTGTCCAGGTGAGTCTGATGACGCGCAGGTGCGTGTAATGATGGTGACAGGTGTGCGCCATAATGAGCAACCTGGTGACCTAGAGGCCGGAAAGGGAGCACACGTGACAGTGCCCCCTCTCTGACGCACGGCTCCAGCCGCAGGATACCGATCAAAAAGACTATCCCGGGGATCAGGAGTGGACAGGTCACCCCTGTTGATGCGCGGGAACCTGTCACCGGCTGGGGCGCAAGAACTTGACAGACCGGCTGAGGCAGGGGAGCCTGGCGATCCGGCTGAGGCATGAAAGCCCGACGAGCTGGCTGTAGCAGGGGAGCCTGGCGATCTGTCTGAGGTATGAGAGCCTGTAGCGGCTCCCGGACCCGACATCATTCACACCAGAAAAAAAAACACTCCCTGATGCTTCCCTTAGGTGAGGCGTCATTCTGTAACGATGTGCGCTGAGAGTCGGGAAGCAAGTTCAGGGAGTGAGTGTTTAAATAAATAAAACACAACATAATACAATAATAAGAAACACGAACAACGCACATAACTGACACAGGAGCAGAAACAATGACGCCTGGGGAAGGAACCAAAGGGAGTGACATATATGGGGAAGGTAATCAGGGAAGTGATGAGTCCAGATGAGTCTGATGACGCGCAGGTGCACATAACGATGGTGACAGGTGTGCGCCATAACGAGCAGCCTGGTGACCTAGAAGCCGGAGAGGGAGCACACGTGACAGTAATTGAGCAAGGGGAGACTAAACTGCTTGGAGTAACCCTGGATTGTAAACTGTTATGGTCAAAACATATTGATACAACAGTAGCTAGGATGGGGAGAAGTCTGTCCATAATAAAGAGCCAGTCTGCATTCTAAACAGCACTATCAATGAGGCAGGTCCTACAGGCCCTAGTTCTGTCACACCTCGACTACTGTTTAGTCGTGTGGTCAGGTGTCACAACGAGGGACTTAGGAAAATTGCAATTGTCTCAGAACAGGGCAGCAAGGCTGGCCCTTGGATGTACACAAGAGCTAACATTAATAATATGCATGTAAATCTCTCCTGGCTCAAAGTGGAGCAGAGATTGACTTCATCACTACTTGTATTTGGGAGAGGTATTGATATGTTGAATGCACCGAGCTGTCTGTTTGAACTATTGGCACACAGCTTGGACACCCATGCATACCCGACAACACATGCCACCAGAGGTCTCTTCACAGTCCCCAAGTCCAGAACAGACTGTGGGAGGTGCACTGTACTACATAGAGCCATGACTACATGGAACTCTATTCCACATCAAGTGACTGACACAAGCAGTAAAATTAGATAAAAAAACATATAAAAATACACCTAATGGAACAGCGGGGACACAAACATAGGCACAGACACATGCATTCAAACACACGATAACATACGCACTATACACACGTGCGCATAGATTTTGTATTGTAGATATGTAGTAGTAGAGGGGGCCTGAGGATACAAACTTAATATGTTGTGAAATCTGTTGTGAATCTATTATAATGTATAATTGCCTTAATTTTTCTGGACCCCAGGAAGAGTAGCTGCTAGCAGCTAATGGGGATCCATAATAAATACACATTTAAATGCTGTGCGCGCGTGATAGTTGTGTGGGTATTCAACAAAAACACCCACAGGCCAATTTAATTCCACTATATTATGCAAATGAACCTGTAGACCGATAAGAATGATGGTCAAACGTATTTACATCGACTAGTAATTCCATCAATAAAAAAGCATTAAATTGCAATGGGATTTTTTTCCAACAGGTTTATTTTTGGACTTTTCAAATATATTTTTTCCCAAAAGCCCGCAACATACAATACCAGTCAAAAGTTTGGACATACCTACTCATTCAGGGGTTTTTCTTCTACATAGTAGAATAATAGTGAAGACATCAAAACTATGAAATAACACATATGGAATCATGTAGTAAACAAAAAAGTGTTAAACAAATCAAAATAGATTATATATTTAAGATTCTTCAAAGTAGCCACCCTTTGCCTGGTTGACAGCTTTGCACACTCTTGGCATTCTCTCAACCAGCTTCAGGAGGTAGTCACCTGGAATGCATATCAATTAACAGGTGTGCCTTGTTAAAAGTTCATTTGTGGAATTTCTTTCCATCTTAATGCGTCTGAACCAATCAGGTGTGTTGTGACAAGGTAGGGGTGGTAAACAGAATATAGCCCTATTTGGTAAAAGACCAAGTCCATATTATGGCAAGAACAGCTCAAATAAGCAAAGAGAAACATAAGTCCATCATTACTGTAAGACATGAAGATCAGTCAATATAGAACATTTCAAATACTTTGAAAGCTTCTTCAAGTGCAGTTGTAAAAACTATCAAGCGCTATGAAGAACCTGGCTGTCATGAGGACCGCTACAGGAAAGGAAGACCCAGAGTTACCTTTGCTGCAGAAGATAAGTTCATTACAGTTACCAGCCTCAGAAATTGCAGCACAAATAAATTCTTCACAGAGTTCAAGTAACAGACACATCTCAACATAAACTGTTTAGAGGAGACTGTGTGAATCAGGCCTTCATGGTCAAATTCCTACAAAGAAACCACTACTAAATTACACCAATAATAAGAAGAGACTTGTTTGGGCCAAGAAACATGAGCAATGGACATTAGACCGGTGGAGATCTGTCAAAATTTGAGATTTTTGGTTCCAACCGCCGTGTCTTTGTGAGACGCAGAGTAGGTGAACAGATGACCTCCGCATGTGTGGTTCCCACCGTGAATCACGGAGGTGGTTTGATGGTGCTTTGCTGGTGACACTGTCTGTGATTTGTTTAGAATTCAAGGCACACTTAACCAGCATGGCTACCACAGCATTCTGCAGCGATACGCCATCCCATCTGGTTTGAGTTTAGTGGGACTATCATTTTTTTTTCAACAGGACAATGGCTACCAGGCTGTGTAAGGGCAATTTACCAAGAAGAAGAGTGATGGAGTGCTGCATCAGATGACCTAGCCTCCACAATCACCGACCTCAACCCAATTGAGATTGCTTGAGATGAGTTGGACCGCAGAGTAAAGGAAAAGCAGCCAACATGTGCTCAGCATATGTGGGAACTGCATCAAGACAGTTGGAAAAGCATTCAAGGTGAAGTTGGTTGAGAGAATGCCAAGAGTGTGCAAAGCTGTCATCAAGGCAAAGGGTGGCTACTAAGAATCTCAAATATCTAGATTTGTTTAACACGTCTTTGGTTACTACATGATTCCATATGTGTTATTTAATAGTTTTGATGTCTTCACTATTATTCTACAATGTGGAAAATAGTCAAAATAAAGTAAAAACTCTTGAATGATTAGGTGTGTCCAAACTTTTTACTGGTACTGTACACACACACACACACATCCTACCTTGATGAGCAGCTCTCTGCTGAGCGAATGGTTATTTTCGTCCGAGAAGATTTCTGACAACTCTTGGAAGATGCGGAAGTTCTCCCTGGACACCTCATCCCATGTCCTCTTCAGCCGGTGGACCGGGTTGCACTGCAGAGCAGAAAGGATGGCCCGCAGCGAAGAAAAGTTCTTCAGGATTCGACACTCCTGAAGGGAAAAAAAGACGATGAATATCAAGGAGATATCAATGAACCCAACTAAGCACCGGTGGCATATCAATCCAATGTATTATTAAGGAAAGGGAAGCATCAGAACTTTTTTTACTCAAATAAATATTTTTGAACATAGCATTATGGGTACTGTAGTCATCATGCTACACAACACACACTGTGCCTCTGCAGGAACTGAAGCCAAGGACACCTCAGAATCTCATGCCAACAACAACAACAATAACCACAACAACAACAACTCCTGCTAACAACAGCTCCTCACCCTGGCCACTTCGATCCAGCGCTCCACCAGTTTGGCCCGCTGTGTGGGTTTGAGCAAACGCTCGCTCAAGCAGGTGGCGATGACACAGTTGGTGACGCAGTTGAACTGTGTGACAGTGGCACGGATGGTGGGGGCCAGATGCTCCTTGCCCTTCTTGTCCCGCTGCGACCAGATACTCCCCAGACAGTGGTAGGGGACCACCTTCTTAAAGAGCTCCTATGAGGAAAAAGAGGAGTAAGAACTATAAAACAAAACGGTCTATTGTCGCAACCAGTGATGTATTTTAGATGAGTTTAACATGTTTTCACTCTCACGGACAGGAGAGAGAGAAAAGAGAGGCAGGCAGATACTTAAGAAGGCTTCAAGGAGGGATGATGAAAGTGTCTGCTGCACTCCAGTCTCCTAACAATTGTCCGTAGGAAAGCCTTTGGAGTGACATTTGTTTATGAGTGGTAACTCAACAGCAGAGTGGGCATAAAGCCCTCGGTGTCTTCTGTCTCTCCTCACTTCTTCCGACTCTCCTCACTTCCTGAGATAACGAACACGGCTTATAGTCCTGCATCAGGTCACATACCCACGGTTCCCAGCCGTTGACCCGCAAAAAAAATAAACTGGTGGGTGGATTGAAAACATTCTCGAAAACATTTTTTTAAATCAAGATAATATATTTTTTACAAACACAGGAGCTTGTTGTGATGAATTGTGTTGCGATGTCCATTAGGCTGGGTGGAGCGGTGAGGCAGACAGCCACGCAGCGAGAGAGTGGAGCGGGGAACTATCCATTATTTGTGTGGTGCTGAAACATTCCTGATTTGTTCACTTGCAGAGCTTATATATTCCCTTCCACCACGCGACAATATGTTGCTAAGCTTATTTTCCCTGACGCCTAGCTCACGCGAAAATGTCTAACGTAACAGGAGAAATAAAAGTTATGATGGTGGAATAGGCTACACCATCATGGAAACGTGCTGCGCGAGTGAAAACCCCGGTTTGGAAGGATTTTGGAGTCATTGTGGACAAGGAGGATGGATAAGGAGGATGGACCCGGTAGATGGATAAATAGTGCAAGCAGGTATTTATTTGTTAATTAGTATGTTAATTCAGTCTTTAGTTCATTTGGACCATACACAGGCCATATAAAGTTGAAACCTGTGAGGCTGGTAAAAGTTTGAGTAGCAAATAGCCTACTAAATAAATGTAGCTATGGCAATTTTTTTCATCATATAATCTAGTTGATTCTTGGAACTGTTCATTTAAGTTTCAATGAAACTGTTTGATGATCTGAACAATATCGAATGCAAACACATTGTTTTGTTATGTTGGCTATTAGGCTTTCATTTACGTAAGAAGAAGGCTAATTAGAAGGCTTTTTCTCCAAAGGGTTTGAAGTTGTCAATGTGCTAATAAGGAGGCGGGCCTATTGTTCTTAATTCTTGGTACGTTTTCCTTGTATCCAAATATTGAATAGACACGCAGACAAATTAATTCATGCGGGGAATGGCAATAGCCTAAAAGCCTACTACTCTGGAGTCATAAAAACAATTCAATGAATTGATGTTATTTGTCGGGTCACGGATCGGCTCTCTGAACAACTCCGTGCCGGTTGGTTGGGTTGAGGAGAAAAATCTGTCCTGATGTTTATTATCCGGTGGGGCTTGGAATTGATGTGGCCAGTGCTCCAAAAAACTGACCCGTGCAGGACTCTATCTCGGCTCCAATGCTCACAAGAGGACAGAGTTAGAGCGTTTCATTTTTGGTTCAAATCTGGCGCGGAAAAATACACAAACTTTTTGAAAACAATGAGAAAGTAACTAAACACTATAAAGTGCAATGGTGGAAAATGATAATGGAAAATAATAGACCCGAGTTAATACTGTATAAGGATATGGTGTTAGTACAAGGACATGTGCTGTTGGGAATCTGAGTTTTTGTAATGTTTTGGCATCTTACCGCGTCCATGAGGGTGAACTGCTCGGCCACCACCGCCGGGTCAAAGTTCAGAAAGTCCAGTCGGTCATCCTCGTACCCATTCTCCTCCAATAAGTTGAAAGGATAGCCGCCATGGTCCAGCACTGAGGGGTGACATCACAACTCATTAGCTTAATTATGTCAAACACACTTTCACCACTTTTTATGTGTAGGGTGCCGTCTTTCGGATGGGACGTTAAACGGGTGTCCTGACTCTCTGAGGTCATTAAAGATCCCATGGCACTTATCGTAAGAGTAGGGGTGTTAACCCCGGTGTCCTGGCTAAATTCCCAATCTGGCCCTCAAACCATCATGGTCACCTAATAATCCCCAGTTTACAATTGGCTCATTCATCCCCCTCCTCTCCCCTGTAACTATTCCCCAGGTCGTTGCTGCAAATGAGAACGTGTTCTCAGTCAACTTACCTGGTAAAATAACGGTAAAATAAATAAATAAAAAATGAGCGGCTGGGGTTTGTAAAATCCTTAATGTAGTGAAGTGAGGGCCACCAGACTCAGATATTTCTTTGGTTGAAGATATAGATCGAAATGTTGTAAGCTAATACAGGTGTGTTTTAGACTAATGGAGCATCTGACTGTCACACACACGTCACACACACACACGTCACACACACGTCACACACACACACGTCACACACACATGTCAAACAGTTTTGTCTGTAACACAAAAAGGGATTCACAAACAGCAGTGTTCTCTTATTTGGAGTACCACTCAAAACATCTCTGGCCTTCCACTAATACAAATTATATGGACTCTACATGACCATGTTTAGGAGCTGGGGTCAAGGTTCAAAGTGCATAAGTTTAGTTGGGGGTTAGGTGAGTGTCTTACACTCACACTCAGGCTCTTGGAGCTGCCGGCGGTGGAAGTGGGCCAGGAGGTTGCAGGCGCGGCGTTCCAGGTCCGATCCCGGGAAGTTGAGGTGCAGGTAGGAGATGAGACGTCGCAGGCAGCTGTACTCCGGAGGATTCCAGTAGTCCTCAGAGTACTGGTCAAGCCATGCCCCCAAGATGGAGGATATCGTGCTGTGGAGAGAGAGAGAGAGAGAGAGAGCGCGAGAGAGAGCGAGAGAGAGCGAGAGATATGGAGAGCGAGAGAGAGAGGACGAGAGAGAGAGCGAGAGAGAGAGAGAGAGCGATGGAGAGGGTTAAATACACGTGTTTGGATGGCAAATGTTTCTACCTTAAATAAAAATAAAAAAGAGAGGGAAATGGAGTTGAGAGATAGGAAAGATAAAGTACATAAAGAGAGGGGTGTATCAAGTACAGGAAAAGGATGGGAGAGTGAAAAAAAAGGAGAGTGGAAAAATAAAGGGAATAGCTACATTAAAGTCAGAGAAGGACAGGAAAGATATATACATAAAAAAGTGCCCTGAGGATATGGATCACAACCTATAGGACAATGATGACACACTTTGTAATGCAGTACAACACCAATATGAATAGAAACATATCCAATGTCCATAATGGCAAAACTGCTTACGTCAGCAGAATAGTGCTGTGGCCAGGAGAAAAAAAGAGGTACACAGATGTAGGATTTTAATTTGACCTGTGTTTAGTCCAAAATGTTTCTTGATCAGTGGGTAGGATGTTAGCTGGTCAAAATGAGGCTACATTAAAAGTGGAATACTGTTACTATGACAGTGTGTTAGTGCAGGTTTTCTGTGAATTTATGTAAATCATGAAGCTCATCTGCATTTCCTGCAGCAAAATAAAATTCTCAGCAGTGATCAAATTAAGACCCTACAACTATACTAGCTTGTAGGACAGATTAAGTGGCTTCCTTTCTTATGTCTTAGAATAATGTCTTGTAGGTGTAAATATTACACATTCCTGGCAACAAAATGTGAAAATGATGTAAGTTTCTCTGTTTCCTGTCACTGTACATTATGTGTTGAAAAGGAGGCTATTTGAGAGAAGTATTGTCCACAATGTGTTTCTGAGTCAGACAGAGACTTACTTCCTCAGATCTGTGCGATCATCGTGAGTCAGTCTGTGGCCCTCTGAGCCAGGCAGGTGCTGGAGCTTGGCATACCTGAACAAGGTGGGGTTGGTATACAGAAGATATCCCTATTCGGTAAAAGACCAAGTCCATATTACGGCAAGAACAGCTCAAATAAGCAAAGAGAAATGACAGTCCATCGTTACTTTAAGACATGAAGGTCAGTCAATGAGGAAAATTTCAAGAACTTTGAATGCTTTTTCAAGTGCAGTCGCAAAAACCATCAAGCGCTATGATGAAACTGGCTCTCATGAGGACCGCCACAGGAAAGGAAGACTCAGAGTTACCTCTGCTGCAAAGGATAAGTTCATTAGAGTTACCAGCCTCAGAAATCGGCAATTAACTGCACCTCAGATTGCAGCCCAAATACATGCTTCACAGAGTTCAAGTAACAGACACATCTCAATGTCAACTGTTCAGAGGAGACTGCATGAATCAGGCCTTCATGGTCGAATTTCTGCAAAGAAACCACTACTAAAGGACACCAATAAGAAGAAGAGACTTGCTTGGGCCAAGAAACACGAGCAATGGACATTAGACCAGTGGAAATCAGTTTGTTAGTCATCTATCTATCCATCCATCCATTCATATATCCATCCCTGTATCAAGACATTCATTCCTCCACCCTCTCGTCCACACCCTCCATTCATCATGTCATTCCATGCATCACTCCATCCACCCACCTTTTCCATCCATCTATAATTCTTCCACCAATCAACTGATGGATCCACCCATGCATACATCCGTAAATTCCTCCATCTATCCATCCATTTATGCACCAATGTATCCCTACCTCCCTCTCTCCCCCTCTACTCACCTGTTGAGCAGCAGGTCCAGGACCTGCTTGGTGGAGGCGAAGGAGCGGTAGGTGCAGAGGAAGATGGTGACGTAGGTGGAGTCGTTGCCCCGGAACGCCGCCACCATGTACTCCACCAGCTTCTCCAGCGTGCCTGCCTTGATGGTGCGCACCTTGCACGTCTCATACAGGCTGAGCGCTGCGTCCGTCTCCACACCGAGCCAGCGTTGGCCCTTAATGGCCCCGCTGCCACCAACGTGGTGGCCAGGGTGGTGGTGGTGGTGGTGGAGCATCTGCACCTTCCGCAGGGTGATGGTGTATACCACCCCGTCCTCCACCTCCTCGCCAATCTCCTGGGTCGCATTCTGAAAGACAGAGGGAAAAAAGTGAGAGATAGAGAGAGAGGTTTAGATATTCTTTCTTATTTTTTTCCACACACGTGAAAACAAAATGAAGCCTGGTCCATACCAATTCTGGTATTTCTCCAAAAGGTAAGGGCTGGCTTCTCTTTAGTTACACATCGAACCATGCATTACATATAACCATTGATGAATAGACTACATGTAGTGCTGTGAAATACAGTATTGGAATATTTCCCTTCACACATGATTTGTATTATTGTGTGACAATTTTAGAAGGAAGTGATTTTATTTGCCTCTGGTCTAGGCTGTAGTCCTATTATCCAGTGACAGACATCACAAGCTTTTGGCCTCTCTCCCTCTGTTGATTTGTTGGGCTAACACCCATATCAATCTGGCCAAACAATATTCACTCCACCATCCTGTGACCCATTTGTTCTTTTATGGATTATTTTTCTATCAGAGTCCAACTCAATACCTCACAATTTAACTAACCCCTAGCCTCGGGCCAAAACCAATTATGGCACTCGACTCAGTGTTGTGCCACAATCTGTTCCCTGTAGTTTTTGGTTCCCCAGCCAGCTGTTCACCAGGTTGTTCACCACGACACAGCACAGGGAACGACACAGAACATGGCACAGAACAGGGTACAGCACAGGCCACAGCACAGGCCACAGCACAGGCCACAGCACAGGGCATGCCTTCTTATCGGTTGGCATACAGGATGTGGATAAGTGTTGATAGCAGGAGCGAACACAGAGTGAGGACTGAACAGCTATGGTGGTAGAGAATGGACATAATGGGCGCGGGTTTGCTCGCAGACGCATTGGAGGATATTTTGACGGTAAAAAATACATTTTTTGAAAAGCCCAGTTTTTAAAGTAGCTGCTATTGCTTTTGGCTTTTCAGCGCTGCATCTATCTGGGATTGCATTGAATGATTCACAATGCAACGTTTTGATCACAACGGCGAATGCCACCGCCCAAAACTCAATATTCAACTATCCAATTTAGTTCAACCGTAGATAGGGGACACCCATGCATCAGGTGGGTCAACAGTCTGACGTTGAAGGCAGACAGCCGTTCTGTGACGTGCCGAGGAGGTTTTGAGCCGGACTGAAAATCGCCGGGCAAATATTTGATGTTAGAAAACACGTGGTAGAAATATTTACTGACCGTGAGCATGTGCAGTGGCGCGTATTCAGCATCAGTGTTAGTCTGTGCCAAGAAGGCTAATCTGAGAACAGTTATGCTGTGATGTCTACGACTATGTAAACACTCCGTTTCATGACTGATGCGTTCATTGAGCTATTCTAGGTCAGGATATAATGTACATGCTACAGCAATATTTTGTTCTGGCCAACCAGTAACGTGGTGGATTCTACTAATAAATTAATTGTAGTCTTTATTCAAGACTTTCATTAGGAGAATCGGATGTGTCAGTGCTTGGATGGAACAAAAGCCTGCACCTACACCCAGAACGTGCATACAGTATACGAACAGTATATGTTTTAGCTAACTTCGAGGAAGTAAAAGAGAGAGAGAGCCTCTTCCATATAAGGGGGATAAGAGGAAACCATAGAAGGGTTTGGCAGGGTTAGGGAATGTAATCGCTCAAGGAGAGCGGACACAGATGCTACATTGTTGTTGTTTTGCCTGCCTGCCTGCCTATCAATCTATCCGCCCTTTAGTATGGCTCTGGCCCTGGCCTTGTCTGGCTGTTCTGGTATGTCATCCAACACACTCCAGATAACCATGGCTCCACAGAGAGCAATGTCAGTCCCAGTTTGTTTGTACTGTCTGTGTGTACTGTGTGTGTGTGTGTGTGCACATTCGTGCGTGCAGTGTGTGTACAGTACATCAGATCTGACCCTGTGTGTGAGTATTTGAAGAGTGTGTGTATCAACTGCTATAGAACTCTCCAAAATGTCTGCTTTTAATATAGTAGGATTTACTGTATGTAGTGAGGATATACCTACAGCTAGGTATAGTTACGCTAAAATAGACACATGTATGGTCTGTTTATGGTGTTGCTATGACAACGGGAGGGAGATCACACACACACACACAAACTAGATGTGCTGAAAAGGCACATTAGGAAGGGGTTGTCAATCAACAGGCTCCAATTCGTGAGTCACCAGATAGCTTGGACCACACAGTTGGCTTGGGATTGGCTTACACATACACATCCTCGCGCACACAGAACCCAGCACCATTCACAAGGACCTACTGACTTTTCTTAGTATATACAACAAAGTGAGAGCACTGAAAGCCTTTGGATTACTTTGACAATCTTAAAGTGTCAGTCCAGACAGGTCTGGTTCAGTTTCCCCTCGAAGTGACTCAGGGTCTTAAAATCCTGTCACACACCACACACGCACACCACACACACCTCCCTGCCCCCCTTCTGGCAGGCGCTATGACTACCACTAGCGTGAATTCCTCAACTTCCCCTCACCTCTTACTTTCTCCATCTCTCCCTCTGTCACTTTTGTGTGGCTCCTCTCAATATCATAATTAGTACAGACATCCCACTGGCGCTTCACCGGCACTCTCACCCTACTGCCATCGATCGAGGGGGGGGGGGGGGGGGGGGGGGGGTGCAGATAGACGTAGAAGATGAAACGGAAAGAGGGATGACAAAAAGACAGAAAGGGAGAGAGAAAAGGAGAGAAAGCAAGTGAGAGGGAGAGAGAGGGAGAGGGAGAGGGACACAATCAGTGTGTGTGTGTGTGTTCATGTGTGTGTTTGTGTGGTACTATGGTACAATTTGTAAGTCGCTCTGGATAAGAGTGTCTGCTAAATGACTTAAATGTAAATGTAAATGGTACTAAGGCAGAGCTGTGCTGCTGTGAGAGGGGTTATTGTGGCGCAGTGGTCACTGCATCTCAGTGCAAGAGGTTTCACTACAGTCCCTGGTTCGATTCCAGGCGGTATTACATCCGGCCGTGACTGGGAGTCTGTTACATTCCCCAGTTTCTGTGTTGGGTTTGTATGTGTTTATGTGTGTATTTCAGGAAATGGCTTCCTGAAGTCCTAAGCAGCCGATTGGTCGGCCACATTGATGATTGGAGCTCTGACCGCGCCCTCTCGTCAGGAGATACAGCTGTTTTCAATTACCGACTCCTTCTGCAGCTTTAAAAGCCAGTCTTCCTTTGTTAGGTGGAGAGAGCTTCTGGGTATGTCAAGTATTGGTTGTGGCTCAGAGAGAGCGTCTTGGTGTGTCCCGGTTTAGCTGGGGTCGGCTGTCATTGTAAATAAGTATTTGTTCTTAACTGACTTGCCTAGTTAAAGGTCAAATAAAAAAACATGGCAGCCTATTCTGGGAAAGTTTCACACAGACAGCACACGGATGCCTAGTCATAGACTTCAGAGGGGGTTTACAAGGGGAGCCTTGAAGTTTGGGTACTTCTCTGCTCTCTGTGGAGAGTGGGAAGACAAGAAGGGACCTCACACATACACTCCTGGCTCTAGTTATGAGGAGCACTTATGTTTGCCTGCATTTGTCTACTTTGTCTGACATACACGTGGTGGGTTTGTGCGTGTGTGTGGGGGACATTGAACTAACTACTAGTTCTTCCTGGGGGGGAAAAGAGTTTAAAGGGAAAAGTACATCCTGACAGACACATCCTAGACAACTCTGTGTGGGTGTGTCCCCTGTACTAGGACAAGAGAAATGATATCCTTCCTCTGGAGTCATGGATGGGTTGAGGATGGACCTGCGGTCTAAGCCAATTTCCCATATCTATGTGTGCACTATTATTTACAAAGAGGTGATTACGTTGATGCTAAGTAGTGCCACAATGTGCTACGGAATGAGCAAGCTCACTCACATAAGCAAACCTTTGTACTCTGAGCTAAATTATATATACATAAGTATGTGGACACCCCTTCAAATGAGTGGATTTGGCTATTTCAGCCACACCGGTTGCTGACAGGTGTATAAAATCAAACAAACAGCCTTGCAATCTCCATAGACAAACATTGGCAGTAGAATGGCCCGTACCGAAAAGCTCAGTGACTTTCAATGTGGAACCGTCATAGGATGCCACCTTTTCAACAAGTCAGTTCATTAAATTTCTGTCCTGCTAAAGCTGCCCCGGTCAACTGTAAGTGCTGTTGTTGTGAAGTGGAAACGTCTAGGAGCAACAACAGATCAACTGCGAAGTGGTAGGCCACACAAGCTCACAGAACGGGACCGCCGAGTGCTGAAATCATCTGTCCTCGGTTGCAACAATCACTACCGAGTTCCAAACTGCCTATGGAAGCAACATTAGCACTGTTTTTGTCGGGAGTTTCATGAAATGGGTTTTCATGGCCGAGCAGCCCAGTAGGGGCTGCTGAGGGGAGGACGGCTCGTAAAAGGCTGGAATGAAGTGAATGGAATGGCATCAAACACATGGAAACCAGGACATTTTCAAGGCATTGTTAAATAAATGTTAACTGATATTTTAATGGACAAAAAAGATAGAAATGTCCTTGTTTTTGAAAGAAAAGCTAAGTGACCTCAAACTTTTGACCAGTAGTGTATATTGTTTTGCCCCACCAAGATTTACATCCTAAAATCACCACTGGAGTGATATAAAAATAAAACAGCACGATACCTGACAATTAAGAGTGGTGTAGGTTCATTTCTTATCCTTTGTGGGCTCTGCCTCAAGCAGCATAAGGGCACATTTGTCGATGTAGAGTAGCTGGTAATATTTACTTTGCAAGCTAACGGTAGAAATTTTGCACAGTGGTTTGTAGACATAATGTACTTTTTTTCTTTAACCAATGCAGGCCTGCCTAGCGAATTTAGCTAACATCCCCTTTAAAACATTGATTTGAAGTGTTTAATCATGATTGCTGCTGACAGATATGACAGGCTACATTGATTGATGGACCACTTCAAATTTGCTAGCTAATAATCGATCACCTCAATATGGTAAGCTAACTTTCAGGGGATAAACTAGATGGCTATATCCAAATATATGGCCATCTATAGTAGTGGTGACTGACAACTTTACCAGGACGAGGACTTGCCAATGTCAAGCTCTTTCCAAAAGGCTAATCTCTGATGAAGCAAGCTAAATTACAAGTTGTTTTCTTACCTAGCTAGATACATGCCAAATGGATAGGGTACCCTCAAGTATCTGAAATTACATGATCAATTGATGTTTCATGATCATGAAAAGCTGTCACTCCTGCTCACTCCCTCTGGCACTCGACATTGACGGTATATTAACCACCGGCCCTGGCAACTATATTCCGCACACCTGTTCCATCATTACGCACACATGGTCAGAATTTTCTCCTTGATTACTTCCCCTTTATTTAGCCCTCAGTTGACATCAGTCATTAGGATGTATTGGTTTCTTGCACGTTCAGTATGTGGCTGTATCAGTTCTTTATTAAACTCACCTTCTCTACCTGACGCCCAGCATATATGTTACAAAAGCATGCAGTTACTTGCTGTGTAAACTCTTATGATAGAATGTGAAATAATTGGACATTTGTTTTTTCTGACTATGGGGTCTTTTATTGATAATGACCTTTAGAATACTAGAATGGACATGAACCTTCTTATGATGGGATGAAGGTCAGCCATTTTGGTCAGGCAGTTGGTCAACCATGGTTTGCCAGTGCTGTGATAAGGTATTGTGTAAAATAATGAATTTGAAGATATTATCTGCGCTCTATGTTTGTTAGCTAGCTAGTTATCCGGTTTTAGAGGAGTGACACACATAGATCACAGACCTGAAGCCATGGTATAGGGATTAGAATGGGGGTCATATGCAACTGGGTGAAATCAGCCCATGTTGAAATAAAGCAAACTTTGTTCAACTGCCAATACAAACCACGACTGTATGTGTTGTCGAGTTTTAGACTGCGATACAATCCACAGAAAGTAAATAAGGAAATGCTGTCGGAGTATTACTGTATTAAGAATGGTATAAGGACTTGCTTTGTTGTCACACCGTTCCTGTAAGGAAGTGTTTCTATAAGGATTTGCCTTGTTGCAGTTCCTGTAATTCAGGGGTGGGCAACTCCAGTCCTCGAGGGCCTGATTGGTGTCACACTTGTTCTCCATCCCTAACAAACACAGCTGATTAATCAAATTGCATTCTAAACTGAAGATCATGATTAGGTGATTATTGGAGTCAGGTGTGTTAGCTGGGGCTGGGGAAAAATTGTGACACCAATTAGGCCCTGGAGGACTGGAATTGCCCACCCCTGCTGTAAGTCTAGAAGGCCAGACTGCTGTGTTTTGACCACCAAGCACACTCCCTCCCTCCCTCTCTCTTTTCTCCTACCCTTCTCTTCCCCTCCCTACTAATTTCTTCTCTCCCTCTGCATGACACATTTTAAAATAGTCTCTCTCTACCCCTCTCTCTCTCTTTCTCTACCTCCCTCTCTTTCAAGTCTTCTATTCACTCCAAGCTTGACCTGGTTCCTTTCCCTCATTGTAATTTGGAAGCATAACCACAATGGGACTCGTGCACGTAACATGAACACAAACAGAACACACACGTATGCACACATAACACACACACACACAAAGACTGAGTGAAATCCTCATTAGTCTAAAAGTGTGTGTGTGTGTCTATCTGTGTGTATGTGTGTGTGTGTGCAAATGTTTGTGTGTTTCTCAAGAGTGTGTATCAGCTCAAGTACCAGTTTTCTACACACAGGCACTGTGGCACAAATTCACACACACACACACACACACACACACACACACACACACACACACACACACACACACACACACACACACACACACACACACACACACACACACACACACACTCAGACCCCCCCCCCCCCACACACACACACACACCACGCAAACACCGAGAGCATTCAACACTCTGTTCGTTTATCCGACTCTTGATAAGACTACATTGGGAAACAGTCTGTCAAACAGCATGCACTGGAAAGAAAACCCCCATAAACTTCCCAAAGTATACATAAAACATTGAGCAACAAATGTGACTGCACTGGTGGCCTAATAGGCCATGTGAATACTATTTGGTATTTATTAGGATCCCCATAAGCCACTGTAAAAGGATCAGCTAATCTTCCTGGGGACCATATGAAAAATGACATAATACATACAGTACCAGTCAAAAGTTTGTACACACCTACTTCAAGGGTTATTCTACAATGTAGAAAATAGTAAAATAAAGAAAAACCCTTTAATGAGTAGGTGTGTTCAAACTTTTGACTGGTACTGTACGTGTTAACGACCATACTAGATTGCGTAAAGCATGGGTTGGACAGGTTTTTCATTCTAATTTTAACGGCAAAGCGGAACATCAATAGTGATTCACAAACTAGTATGGTTTTCACCCTGACAGATCATTTCAGATCCTGGAGGACGTTATACAATAGTTAGTGGAAACCTCTTCCAGACCTCTGTAGTACTTGCAAATGTTTATGCCCCTAACTGGGATGACACTAGATTTATGACACTAGATTTTATCTCTTCTAGCCTCTCTACCTAATCTTGACACCCACGGCCTCATCTTCGGCGGCTACCTAAACTGTATTATTGAACAAAGACTGAATGCAGAATCTCAATTTGATTGATTGTACTTTTTGGAGAAATGTCCTCTGGTCTGATGAAACAAAAATAGAACTGTTTGGCCATAATGACCATCGTTATGTTTGGAGGAAAAAGAGGGAGGATTGCTAGCCAAAGAACACCATCCCAACCGTGAAGCACAGGGGTGGCAGTATCATTTTGTGGGGCTGCTTTGCTGCAGAAGGGACTGGTGCACTTCACTTTATTGTGGGAAGCTTGTGGAAGGCTACCCGAAACGTTTGACCCAAGTTAAACAATTTAAAGGCAATGCTACCAAATACTAATTGAGTGTATGTAAACTTCTGACCTACTGGGAATGGGATGACAGAAAAAAAAGCTGAAATAATTAATTCTCTCTACTATTATTCTAACATTTCACATTCTTAAAATAAAGTGGTGATCCTAACTGACCTAAAACAGGGAAAATTTTACTAGGATTAAATGTCAGGAATTGTGAAAAACGGAGTTTAAATGTATTTGGCTAAGGTGTATGTAAACTTCCGACTTCAACTGTACGTACAGTCACTGTGGGGACGACGTCATCGATGCAATTATTGATGGAGCCAATGACAGATGTGGTGTACTCCTCAATGCCATCGGAGGAATGCCGGAACATATTCCAGTTTGTCCTAGAAAAACAGTCCTGTAGCTTAGCATCTGCTTCATCTGACCACTTTTTTATTGATCTAGTCACTGGTGCTTCCTGCTATAATTTTTGCTTGTAAGCAGGAATCAGGAGGACAGAACTATGGTCAGATTTTCACAATGGAGGGCGAGGGAGAGCTTTATATGCGTCTCTGTGTGTGGAGTAAAGGTGGTGTGGAGTTCCCCCCCCCCCCCCCTCTGGTTGCACATTTAACATGCTGATAGAAATTTGGTTACTAAAACGGATGTAATAATCTCAACCAAATCTTTTCTGTAGTTGCGGATCAGACCTGCACAATAGGCAGGAGGAATTTTGGACCATTCCTCTTTACAAAACTGTTTTAATTCATAAATATTCTTGGGATGTCTGGTGTGAACTGCTCTCTTGAGGTCATGCCACAACATCTCAATCGGGTTGAGGTTGGGATTCTGACTGGGCCACTCCAGAAGGCGTATTTTTTTCTGTTCCCGAAGATATTCGGGTTGTTTATTAACTTCTGTGTTTTGGGTTGTTGTCCTGTTGCATCACCCAACTTCTGTTGAGCTTCAATTGGCAGACAGATAGCCTAACATTCTCCTGCAAAATATCTTGATAAACTTGAGAGTTCATTTTTCCATCGATGATAGCAAGCTGCCCAGGCCCTGAGGCAGCAAAGCAGCTCCAAACCATGATGCTCCCTTCACCATACTTTACAGTTGGGATGAGGTTTAGATGTTGGTGTGCTGAGCCTTTCTCTCTCCACACATATTGTTGTGTGTTCCTTCCAAACAACTCAACTTTAGTTTCATCTGTCCACAGAATATTTTGCCAGTAGTGCTGTGGAACAACCAAATGCTCTTTTGCGAACTTCAGATGTGCAACAATGTTTTTTTTGGACAGCAGTGGCTTCTTCCGTGTTGTCTTCCAATGAACACCATTCTCGTTTAGTGTTTAACTTATAGTAGACTCGTCAACAGAGATGTTTGTTGCATGTTCCAGAGATTTCTGTAAGTCTTTAGCTGACACTCTAGGATTCTTCTTAACCTCATTGAGCATTCTGCGCTGTGCACTTGCAGTCATCTTTGCAGGATGGCCACTCCTAGGGAGAGTAGCAACAGTGCTGAACTTTCTCCATTTATAGACAATTTGTCTTACCGTGGACTGATGAACATCAAGGCTTTTAGAGATACTTTTGTAACCCTTTCCAGCTTTATGCAAGTCAACAATTCGTAATCTTGGGTCTTCTGAGATCTCTTTTTTTCAAGGCATGGTTCACATCAGGCAATGCTTATTGTGAATAGCGAACTCAAATTTTGTGAGTGCTTTTAATAGGGCAGGGCAGCTATAACCAACATCTCCAATCTCGTCTCAATGATTGTACTCCAGGTTAGCTGACTCCTGACTCAAATTAGCTTTTGGAGAAGTCATTAGCCTAGGGGTTCACATACTTTTTCCAACCTACACTGTGAATGTTTAAATTATGTATTCAATATAGACAAGAAAAATACAATAATTTATGTGTTATTAGTTTAAGCAGACTGTGTTTGTCTGTTGTTGTGACTTAGATGAAGATCAGATCTAATTGTATGACCAATTTATGAAGAAATCCAGATAATTACAAAGGGTACACATACTTTTTCTTGTCACTCTAGGTAGCACACATGAGGACATTTTTATCTGTTGAGATAATTTCCTTATTCATTTCTAGCCCGATGTAAAATGTTCCTGTTTTGACTCATTTAAAGAGTGGGCTAGGTCTGCTCTATACCAAATTAGCATACCCCCTGTCTCTTCCCTGTTTCCCACCTGGTAGGTTGGTGGATGGGACTACCAGCTCCCTGTAACCTAGAGAGCAACCAGTGGGTCCGTCTCCTCTATACCATCTCTTGTAGGATGACAATGTCTGTATTTCCAATTTCTTTTTCAATTTGTGTTCCATAGTGTCTAGTGTTGTTTTTGTGTGGTTTAGGCTCGGACTATTACAGTAGGTGTGAGCAGAGCATGTTGAGCATCTGATACATACCTCTTAGGTTGCAGGATGGGGCTTGGGCGGGTGTATTAGAGGGGGTTAGGCCTGTTGCTCTGCTCACAACCTGGGCATATTGAGGTCTTTGCTGCGGGGGGGGGGGGGGGGGGGGGGGGGGCATGGGGGGGAGAAAGGGCATAGGTATGATCTGGGGAGGCCTATATAGGGTGTTTGGGGGGGTCTCAGCTGGTTGGGTGGGGATGTGGCTAGTGATGTTGTGGTCTAGGTGTAGGTCCTCTTGGTGTGGGTTCTCTCGATGCAAGTCCTTTGAAGAAGGGGTCTCGTGTGAGGTGCTGGGGCTGTGGTTGAGGGTGACGTCCTTCAGGGTTTTGGCAAAAGTTGGGATTGCTGCCTTGTAGAGGTGGACCTGGTCGTAAAGATTGTTCAAGTCCAGGGTGGGCCTCTCTTCCTTCTGGACCTTCTGCTCTGGGCTCAGCAGCTTCAGCTGCTCCTCAAAGGGTGAAATAACCTCTATTTTAGCAGGCCTACGAAGGGGCCTTTGCCTTTAATGGCATGAACTGGTAAGTGATAAATTAGGGAAATTACCTTATAGGGAATAGTACCCAGGGGTGAAAGTACGTTTTAGGGAAAGAGTACCTTCTTAGTAAAGGAATTGGGACTGGATAGCCCATACTCCAAGCAGTCTCCGTGAAAATGAAAGACTAGCTAGTGTAGCCTGAACAGTACACTTAAGCTAAGAAGAAAACACTTCAGAGCATAGGCTCTGCAACTCAAGAAAAGAGACAACAGATGGCCTTAACAACAAAGAGGCCACAACAGAATTTGTTCACAGACTGAGTATAACATCTTTAATATTCTTCTCGAGGTCTTTACTTCTTATCTTTCACTCTATTCCCTACGTTTGTCCACCATCATTCTCATTATGTTTGTACATATTTTGATTAGTGTCATTAAATGTTGATTGTATAAAATAATTGTGTTGTCTTGTTATTCTGGTAAAGAGCTCCAATTGATTCTTCAAGAATTCATACCTTCAGAAAAAAACAATTACTATTGTTCTCATTTTTGTCATATAGACGGGTTGGATGTTTAGCATTAAAACAGATGCATGCGCAAATATAGGGCAAAATAGACAGGGTTGGCTTAGATTGTTGATAGCATGTCAACTATATTTCATCTCCAATGTTTATTGAAAACATAAATAGACGTGCACAATAAGTACTTGTCACTAAAATACATTGTTACAGTTGTTGGTTAGCTAGCTAGCTAGCAAATTTGAGCTATATTAGCATTGATGTCAAAACGCCTGAAAACAAGACATGGCATCAAGAACAAGATCAAACGAGCTGAAAACAGCCACTTACAATTCACCACATGGCAGTTTCTTGTCATTGTTGTTAGCTATCTGGCCATCCAAAACCATAACAACTGCCCATTTGAAGCGCATTCATAATTTTCGTGACGTTGTCAGCTAACCCGTCTGTAATGTAGTTATTGTTATAATAACTCATAAATCAGGTCTTCTTATAAGACCAGTTTTGTCCAATATGGACTGGTGCCCTGATTTAACAATGTATAGTAATAACTGGACACACTACTCTACAAGGGCAAGCAAGTGACAGTGGCGAAGTTAAGAATGAACTAGTGAACTTCTCTCCACCTCTCTCGCTCTTAACATCTTTGGCATTTTCTCACGCCTTCCTTCTCTCGCTTGCTAACTATCATGGATTACAAAGAGAAACCAGCTGCGAGCTTCCCAGTGACGCGAGCATACCAGACAAGCTAAATGCCTTCTATGCTCACTTTGAGGCAAGCAACACTGAACCATGCATGAAAGCACCAGCTATTCCGGACAACTATGTGATCACGCTCTCCGTAGCTGACGTGAGTAAGACCTTTAAACAGGTTCAAATGCACAAGGCCGCAGAGCAGCCGGATTACCGGGACGCATACTCAGAGCATTCGCTAACCAGCCGACAAGTATCTTCACTGATATTTTCAACCTTTCCCTGACCCAGTCCCTGACCCAGTTTCAAGTAGACAAGGGCATGACAATGGCTCTTCCCCCTTAAGAGGCTGAAAAGATTTGGTATAGGCCCTCAGATCTTCAAAAAGGTCTACAGCTACACCATTGAGAGCATCTTGACTGGCTGCATCACCGCTTGGTATGGCATCTTCTCGGTATCCGACCACAAGACGCTAGACGGTAGTGCGTATGGCCCAGTACATCACTGGTGCCAAGCTCCCTGCCATCCAGGGCCTCTATACCAAGCGGTGTCAAAGAAAGGCCCTAAAAATTGTCAAAGACTCCAGCCACCCAAGTCATAGACTGTTCTCTCTGCTAACGGCAAGCAGTACCAATGCACCAAGTCTGGAACCAACAGGACTCTCAACAGCTTCTACCCCCAAGCCATAAGACTGCTAAATAGTTACTCGGGCTATCTGCACTGACCTTTTTTGCTCTAACTTTGTTGACTAATCACATGTGCTGCTGGTACTCTTTATTATTTATCCTGTTGCCTTGTACCCCTGTACATCGACTCGGTACTGGTATATCGTGTATATAGCCAAGTTATTGTTGTGCATTTATTATTGCTTTTATTTTTTTATTATTTCTCTATTTTATTTCTCTCTGCATTGTAAGTAAGCATTTTTTTCCACAACGCCGCAGGGCAGCCGGATGGTTGCTATAATATGTGTCTATAATAAGGAAACTCCTTGCACTATCCATCCAGGTAGGTGTAGCATGTACAGTATTGTGTGCGCAGAAGTATCATTAAAGACCTCCTGTTTTGGGCTGAATGTGTAAATGTGGAGTTAATTCATGCACACACAGCAGAGCGAGAGAGACAGCAATGACATGGTGCCAATATCTGCACATCTGTGACATAGTGCACCATTTTTGGGGACCACTTTTGGCTCGTGAGCACTACTTTCAAAACTACTGGCTAAAAAGTATACAACAGTATCAGAGGATCTCTAAAACCCATACATTATTGGTTTTAGAGTAAGCTACAGAGGATAAACATACAGAGAAATTGGAGGAGAAGCCCAGAGAGAGAGAGAGAGAGTAAAGACAAAGGGAGGGGAAGTTCTTTGGCAAAGGGATAATGCTGGTGACGTCTACTGTGATATTCTCTAAAGTGGTCTGAACTGCCGTGAGGACGCTAGGCTAATAGCTTTAACGTCCTCCCTCCTGTACTCCCTCGCGGGCAAGTGAGTCAGTCATCGATCCCCGGCAGGCTCCGTGTGCATACTCACTGGTCCCACTGTGCCACAACCACCAAGGCAGGCTGCTACTGGCTGACAGAAGTCCCACTGCCCTCTCGGGGCTGTCCCCAGGGACAAGCATAACAGTCTGGGGCCGAGGGGAGAGAGAAGAAGGCCGCCTGGTGCCCCCAGCAAAGCAGCTGGATCAGTTTCACAATGGAGTGTTCCATGGAGTGTTATGGGTTGATTTAACTTTCAAATATACACACACGCGTGCACACACACACACATACATCCAAATGAGACACACACATCCTGGTGTATCCTTTTGAAATGAAAGATCACCAAACCCCATTTCCTTTTGTCCTTCAATACCATATCAAGCCTCCTGTCCTGTAAGCTTTCTACTTCCCCTAACACAATTCTAAATTGTTATTTTGTGAGAGAAGATACTGAGCCCCTGTGTTACGGTAAACAAAGGTTGAACTTTCTTTTCATTTTCCATCTCACACACTAGCCCTTCATCTCCTTTAGAAATGAATACCCTCTGATTAAATAAATGTGTGCTTTGGTCTGGGTTGGAGCAGGATATTTGGCCTTGTCTGTTCTGGCACCGTGCTGCTGGTTTTAACAGAGTAGCGAGAGTCAGCACATGGAACATCAGGCGGACACTTACGCAAACCAAGATTGTGTGTGTGTGTGTGTGTGGGGGGGGGGGGGGGGGCTGACCTGGGCTTCTTCAGTTTGAGTGTTATTATGACAACTCTTGTGTTGCCTTCATTTATGTCCAGCTGTGTGGAGGTGTAGGCTACTTAAAATGATTTGGCGCCCAATACTCCAAATCAACACTTTGGCTATCTAAACGAAAGAGGGTGTTAGGTGCCCATGTGCTTACAGAGCAATGAAAAGTTGGGCTGTCTGAAAATATCCTCTCGATATTTATTTCATGCCATAAGGCAGTATCGGTCCTCTAGAGGTGGGAGTTAGGACTAAAAGGATCGACACTGTCAATCTGTGTCACGAATATCACCGAAGGTGGCTCCCCTTCCTGTTCGGGTGGCGCTCGGCGGTCGTCGTCGCCGGTCTACTAGCTGCCACCGATCCCTTTTTCCTTTTTGTTTGTTTTTGTCTAATTGGTTTCACCTGTTCCTTGTTGGGTTTTTGGGGTGGGTACTATTTAAGTTCGTTTAGCCCGCTGCTGTTTGTGCGGGCTTGTTGTTATTGGACGTAGGAGGTGTATTGTTGATTTTGGGTTTCCGCTGTCCGGTTTATGTAACAGTGGTCTTTGGGTTGTGTTTGCGCCTGTGTTTTGGCTTCACCCATTTTTGTACCTGTTCCTGTTTTACTGTGGACATTAAAGCGTTTTTATCCCGTGAAACTTCTGCTCTCTGCGCCTGACTCCACACCCATCATTTTCCTGACGTTACAATCTGTTGCTGACCAAAGAAGTGAGTCTGTCTGAAAGACAGTTTATTAACCCCGTTGTAAGCATAGAGCAGTAATGCTATCACCAGTAGTGAACTCCCTACGAAACAACACGGATTGGTCATAGAATATCTAACCGGAGCAAGCTGGGCCTTTGTGTTACACCCTCCATTGTTTGGTTGTGGTGAAGAAGGTCAAGATCTTTCATTGCTGTGGCTATGACTGGGAACGTGTAAGATAATAGGATAACACTGGTGACAACACTGGCCTGAGTCAGTGTTGTTTTGGGTCACACACAGCAAGGGGGAGAGGGGAGGGGCTGCTTTCATGCTTCTCTGATTTGTTAATTCACTGCAGACTGTTTGGTCTGTTTCTCTCAATCTGCCTCCTGTGTGCAGGAATCCAAGAGAATAACACCCGCGCGATTTGCTATGAAAACATGGAGGAGAGACATGAGCACTGGGAAGCAACTGATTTGATTTGACCACATGGGTGAATTCAGAGACCAATCTTTATTTGAATGTTCATATTGCTAGCAAATTGCTCGTCCCTGTTCTGTGAATTCCCCCCCCCCCCCCCCCCGGACTTAACTGTAATCTTTTGCCGTCCGATAATCAGATCGAACGTAAGGTAAACTCGTTTTTAAAATGATTATCTTCTCTCAGTGGCCGTATATCAATACGTAGCTCTGGCTGCCAGAGCTTTGCGGGGGAGGAGGTTTAAAATAGGGAAGATACAGAGCTAGGCTTGATGGGGTCCAGGTGTGTAGCTGTAGTACTGTACTGCTCAGGCCCCAGTCTTCCATTAGAGAGGAATGTCACCACAATATGGCCTCTAGCCACCGCTTGGCTATTCTATGCCTCTTTCAAGCCTCCTCTCTCTTATCTCTTCTCTTCTACCACAGCTCTCCTTTTCACTGCCCTAGATCAATCTGCCCCCTCCTCACCTCCAAATCATTGTCCTTTCTATTGTCCACCCACTTTTGTCATAATCTGCTGTTCAGTGTTCTCTCAATCGACAATAACAACAATGGATGTGAGGACAACAAAAGGAGCTCTGTCTCTATCTGCCTCTGTGCCTTTGCTTTGGTTTAGCATGGCTGAACTCTTGGCTTCTGACCGGAGATATCACGTTCCTGACCTATTGTTCCTTTTTCTTTTATTTATTTAGTTGGTCAGGGCGTGAGTTGGGGTGGGTTGTCTTTGTGTGCTTTTGTATTGTCTAGGGTGTTGTATGGTTTAGGGGGTTAAGTAGAGTAGATGGTTTAGTGTTCAGTGTAGGTGTCTAGGAAAGTCTATGGTTGCCTGAATTGGTTCTCAATCAGAGACAGCTGGTTATTGTTGTCTCTGATTGGGAGCCATATTTAAGGCAGCCATAGGCTTTAGCTTGTTGTGGGTAATTGTCTATGTTGAACGTTTGTTGCGTGTCTGTGCACTTACGTTATTCAGCTTCACGGTCGTTTGTTGTTTTTGTTAGTTTGTGTATAGTGTTCGTTTTCGTGTTTTTCTCTCTTCCACAATAAATAGATGTATTTTGCACCCTCTGCGCCTTGGTCCAATCTCTCACAAGAAGACGATCGTGACAGAATTACCCACCGAACCAGGACCAAGCAGCGTGAGTTCGAGCAGTGGAACACGAAACAGGATTCATGGACATGGGAGGAGATACTGGATGGAAAGGGTCCTTGGGCACAACCGGGAGAATATCGCCTCCCTCGTGAAGAGCTGGAGGCAGCTAAAGCCGAGAGGAGGCGATATGAGGAGGCAGCACGGAGGCAAGGCTGGAAACCCGTGAGTACTACCCAAAAATTTATTGGGGGGGGCCTTAAAGGGAGTGTGGCGAAGTCAGGTAGGAGACCTGCGCCTACTCCCTGTAATTACCGTGGAGAGCGAGAGTACGGGCAGACACTGTGTTACGCAGTAGAGCGCATGGTGTCTCCTGTACGCGTGCATAGCCCGGTTCGGTACATTCCAGCTCCACGTATCGGCCGGGCTAGATTGAGCGTTGAGCCGGATGTCATGAAGCCGGCCCAACGCATCTGGCCACCAGTGCGTCTCCTCGGGCCGGCTTACATGGCACCAGCCTTACGCATGGTGTCCCCGGTTCGCCTACATAGCCCGGTGCGGGTTATTCCACCTCCCCGCACTGGTCGGGCGACGGGGAGCATACAACCAGGTAAGGTTGGGCAGGCTCAGTGCTCAAGGGAGCCAGTACGCCTGCACGGTCCGGTATTTCCGGCGCCACCTCCCCGCTCCAGCCCAGTACCACCAGTGCCTACACCACGCACCAGGCTTCCTGTGCGTCTTCAGAGCCCTGTGCCTCCTCCACGCACTAGCTCTATGGTGCATGTCTCCAGCCCTTTACCACCAGTGCCTACACCACGCACCAAGCCTCCTGTGTGTCCCCAGAGTCCTGTGCGTCCTGTTGCTGCTCCCCGCACTAGCCCTGAGATGCGTGTCCTCAGCCCGGTACCACCAGTTCCGGCACCACGCACTAGGCCTAATGTGCGTCCCCAGGGTCCAGCATGCCCTGTTCCTTCTCCCCGCACTAGCCCTGAGATGCGTGTCCTCAGCCCGGTACCACCAGTTCCGGCACCACGCACTAGGCCTAATGTGCGTCCCCAGGGTCCAGCATGCCCTGTTCCTTCTCCCCGCACTAGCCCTGAGATGCGTGTCCTCAGCCCGGTACCTCCAGTTCCGGCACCACGCACCAGGCCTACAGTGCGTCTCAGCCGGCCAGAGTCTGCCGTCTGCCCAACGGCGCCTGAACTGCCCGTCTGCCCAACGGCGCCTGAACTGCCCGTCTGCCCAACGGCGCCTGAACTGCCCGTCTGCCCAGCGGCGCCTGAACTGCCCGTCTGCCCAACGGCGCTTGAACTGCCCGTCTGCCAAGCGCCGCATGAACTGCCCGTCTGTACTGAGTATTCAAAGCTGCCCGTCTGTACTGAGCCTGCAAAGCCGCCCGTCTGCCATGAGCCTTCAGAGCCGTCCGCCAGACAGGAGCCGCTAGAGCCTTCCACCGGACAGGATCAGCCAGAGCCTTCCGCCAGCCATGAGCAGCCAGAGCCTTCCGCCAGCCATGAGCAGCCAGAGCCTTCCGCCAGCCATGAGCAGCCAGATCCGTCAGCCAGCCATGAGCAGCCAGATCCGTCAGCCAGCCATGAGCAGCCAGATCCGTCAGCCAGCCATGAGCAGCCAGATCCGTCAGCCAGCCATGAGCAGCCAGATCCGTCAGCCAGCCATGAGCAGCCAGATCCGTCAGCCAGGTCGTTTGTTGTCGTGGCAGGAGAGTTCAACAATGAATACACACAAAGACAAATTACTGAGCCAGAGATGAGCCCACCATTTTGTAACAGAGAAAGATAGGAAGAAGAAAAAAATAAAAAGTCAGCCTTGGAGAAGTGTTAGGTAGAAATTAAAGACATCCCTCTCTGTTTTCCTTCCTTTATATGACCTAGAACAAGATGTAATCCTGTCAACATATTTTGTTATTTTTTTATTTTTTATTTAACTTTTTTTTTACTAAGTCAGTTAAGAACAAATTCTTATTTACAATAACAGCCTACAGTGATGGGCTATTTAAGGCATAAGTATAAGGTGTCAACTACATTCAGCTGTTTGGGTTCTTATATTGTAGCATGACCTATAGAACATACTAGAACAGGATAACAACAGTGTTATTTAACAAATCTGCAAGAGCTAATTAAAAAGACCAAAACAAGACAGAAGTGACAACAAGCAGACCTGACCATAAAAAATGCTATGTCAATCGAAAGCAGAACCTTGAAAGCCATTCAAAAACGATTTGAATATTTCTGAAGCTAAAGCCTTATCCTAAACTACTTTGAGGTATTCAAAACCTTTTTGAACCGTTCTAACCCAACAGCAGACTAATCTCAACCTGTGTTTGTTTTGAACAGTTAAAGGGGTTACTTCGGTATTTTGGCAATGAAGCCCTTTCTCTACTTCCCCAGAGTCAGATGAACTCGTTGATACCATTTTAATGTCTCTGGGTGCAGTTTGAAGGGTGTTAGCACAAATGCTTTGCTGCTACCATAGACTTCCAGTCATTGTGCTAATCCTAGCATTGGCTTGCGAAACTACCTCTAACTTCCTTCATACTGGATGCAGGACATAAACATGATATCCATTAGTTCATCTGACTCTGGGCAAGTAGATACAGGGTTTCATTGACAAAATTGGACACGCTCGTTTCACGCTATTTCTATTCGTCATGACGGGCGTGAGCACAATGGCTGTCCGGTGCGCATCCACATTCAACCGAGAACCCTCATTCACCACTTCTTCATCAACATCACTATGGTGGGTTTATACTTTATAGTTTACAAGTGCATTTTCATAGTAGTACATCATTTTTATTTATTTGAACTAATTATAGCTAGCTACCAAGTGGCTGAACCAGTTTCACCAAAAGTGAACGATGTGTAATGTCAAGTTTTTGCTTGCTAGCCAACCAACAACGTCAATGCCGCTATTAAGCCAATCTACGAAACTTACCTGAATGAAATATATGAAACTGATCATAAGGTTGAATCAAATTTCACTGAGATTGGTTAGTCAACATGCAATAATACCTGTATACTGCCTAACACTGAGATTGGTTAGTCAACATGCAATAATACCTGTATACTGCCTATCACTGAGATTGGTTAGTCAACATGCAATAATACCTGTATACTGCCTATCACTGAGATTGGTTAGTCAACATGCAATAATACCTGTATACTGCCTATCACTGAGACTGGTTAGTCAACATGCAATAATATCTGTATACTGCCTATCACTGAGATTGGTTAGTCAACATGCAATAATACCTGTATACTGCCTATCACTGAGATTGGTTAGTCAACATGCAATAATATCTGTATACTGCCTATCACTGAGATTGGTTAGTCAACATGCAATAATATCTGTATACTGCCTATCACTGAGATTGGTTAGTCAACATGCAATAATATCTGTATACTGCCTATCACTGAGATTGGTTAGTCAACATGCAATAATATCTGTATACTGCCTATCACTGAGATGAATGATCTGCGTTTAGATCAAGGGTGTCCAACTCATTACACAGAGGACAGTGTCTGCGGGTTTTTGTTTCTTCCTTCAAATGAAGCCCTAGACAACCAGGTGAGGGGAGTTCCTTACTAATTAGTGACCAATCAAGTAAAAGGGAGGCGCGGAAACCCGCAGACACTCGCGTTGGAATGAGTTTGAATGAGTTTGACACGTAGGGTATAGATGAACAATATTAAATGAACTCAGCCTAGCCTACCCTTTCCCTCTGTCTTTTCAGTGACAGTGCTGTGAAGAACAAAAAAAAAATGCTAACAAATACTTCCGATCAGTATGATCAATGATAATGCCTAAATATATTGATATGCATGAGATGTGTTGTACAGTTGTAGACCTAGCTGCATAAACCGTATGTGTGAGCATCTCTCTTCCAACCCTATACTTCACAATATGTAAACTTCTTCAACTACCAAAGACGTACTTTTACCCAGCTGAAGCAATCTACGATGTGTATTATACGGTGTCAGTTTCACAGAAAATCTAGCTACATTAAGCTGTATGTGTGTGTGAGCATCTCTCTCGCGCTCTCTCTCGCTCTCCCAATGTGGTAACTTTTTTCTTTCAAAAAATGAATTTAGTGTCAGCCTTAACTAGCTTCACTTATTTGTTCGAGGGCCTATACATGAGACCAACTTTACCATATTATCCTGGAGGCATACTTACAGTCTAATTACTTTGTGTGAATGATATCTCTGAACTTAACCAATGCAAAATTCGAATACAAAATCATTTCTTTAGCTTCTCTCTATTCTGTGGCTGCATTAAATAGCAAACATAATGTCAGTTCAGGGATGACATCACTTCCTCTTTGTTACTCCCTGATGAAACAGTAACACCCGTACTGTAGTTAGGCAGTGTGTTGAAAATAGATTCCACACCGAAATCTTCGCCCAGCGGGCGAAGCGGTGTGAAAAGTGTCCCTTGTCAAAATCACAAAGTGTCCCTTTAAGTTCGGCTAATGCACTCCCTGAGCCTGTTAACGACCTGGACTCTTTGGCGTCTAATAGCGTAAATACGTTTCTCTTAGACCTTTGACCTGGAAGAAGATGACGTTACTGTTTATGGCCCGAGGAAAACAAAAGGTAGTGCTAGATGCATTAAGAGGTAGTGCTGGATGCATGACATCATCAACTGTAAACAAGTGGAATTGATATGACAGCCTTCACTGGAAGCATTTCATTAAATGTCATAGTGGAAAGCTAAATAAGGCCAGAGAGAGGGAGGGAGAAGGGGAACGAGAGGGAAAAAGAGAAAGAAGGTGAATGTTGTAAGACCAAAACTGCCTCATGGAGACAGTGTGTTTACAGGATGTTGGGGAAGCCTCTTTCAAAGCCAGACCGGCTCGATATCCAACCATTACACAACCCCCCCCCCCCACCCCCCCCCCCACCCCCCCACACACACTATCAGATGGGAGAAGCCAGGTATTGAGTTTCCAGGAGACACTGGATACAGAGTCGAGGATCAATACGTCTCCAGGGGAACAAGTGGGTCCGAATTTAAACACCATCTGCTTCTATGGCCTCGGGATATGCATAGAGAGAGAGTGAAACACAAAACAGGCATGCGTTAAGGAAAAAAAAACGTTATTTGAAAATGTCTGCTCTATTTTACAGAAATTAGATAAACTGCCTGCAATTCTGGCCTCAAGCTTACAGTCAATTCGCATGACCAATTTTTTTTTATAAAATACTATTATCAAAAATCCACCCAGAAGAACCTGGCTCTCTTAATGGTTACTGATGGAGTTGGTTTGCAGGGGTGTGTGTATGCGGCGAGAGCCCTGGAGTGAGAAGACCGATTAGCCTAATCAACTAACAGGATTAAGTGTGAGGATTAGATGAAGACACAGAACCGCCACTCTCTATGCTCGTGAGCAGCATTGGCGATACACACGTAGATTCACAAAATTGAGCTTTTTGGGGGAAATATGCCACTCCGTGCTGTGATCAACTGGAACCATGAGACAAAAGCAATGCTTGTTCGATAGCCTTGTGGCATCCAGCGAATTTATATGAATATGTAAAGTGCATTCAGAAAGTATACAGACCTCTTGACTTTTTTGTTGTTGTTACGTTACAGCCTTATTCTAAAATGTATTAAATTGTTTTCCCCCCTCATCAATCTACACACAATACCCCATAATGACAAAGGAAAAACTATATTTTTTTCCAAATGTATTTAAAATAAAACTGAAATATCACATTTACATAAATATTCAGACCCTTCACACAGTACTTGGTTGAAGCACCTTTGGCAGCGATTACAGCCTTGAGTCTTCTTGGGTATGACGCTACAAGCTTGGCACACATGTATTTGGGGAGTTTCTCACATTGTTCTCTGCAAATCCTCTCAAGCTCTGTCAGGTTGGATGGGGAGCGTTGCTTCACAGCTATTTTCAGGTCTCTCCAGAGATGTTTTATTGGGCTCAAGTCCAGGCTCTAGCTGGGCCACTCAAAGACATTCAGAGACTTGTCCCGAAGCCACTCCTGCGTTGTTTTGGCTGTGTGCTTAGGGTCGTTGTCCTGTTGGAAGGTGAACCTTGGCCCCCAGTCTGATGTCCTGAGCGCTCTGGAGCAGGTTTTAATCAAGGATCTCTCTGTACTTTACACCGTTCATCTTTGCATCGATCCTGACTAGTCTCCCAGTCCCTGCCGCTGAAAAACATCCCCACAGCATGATGCTGCCACCCCCCATACTTCACCGTAGGGATGGTGCCGGGTTTCCTCCAGACGTGATGCTTGGCATTCAGGCCAAAGAGTTCACTCTTGGTTTCATCAGACCAGAGAATCTTGTTTCTCATGGTCTGAGAGTCTTTAGGGGGCCTTTTGGCAAACTCCAAGCAGGCTGTCATGTGACCTTTACTGAGGAGTGGCTTCAGTCTGGCCACTCTACCAAAAAGGTCAGATTGGTGGAGTGCTGCGGAAATGGTTGTCCTTCTGGAAGGTTCTCACATCTCCACAAAGGAACTCTGGATCTCTGTCAGAGTGACCATCGGGTTCTTGGTCACCTCCATGTCCAAGGCCCTTCTCCCCCAATTGCTCAGTTTGGCTGGGTGGACAGCTCTAGAAAGGGTCTTGGTGGTTCCAAAGTTCTTCCATTTAAGAATGATGGAGGTCACTATGTTCTTGGGGACCTTCAATGCTGCAGAAATGTTTTGGTACCCTTCCCCAGACCTGTGTCTCAACACAATACTGTCTCGGAGCACTACAGATAATTCCTTCGACCTCATGGCTTGGTTTTTGTTCTCAAATGCACTGTCAACTGTGGGACCTTATATAAACAGGTGTGTGCCTTTCCAAGTCATGTCCAATCAATTGAATTTACCACAGGTCGACTCCAATCAAGCTGTAAAACATCCAAAGGATGGTCAATGGAAACAGGATGCACCTGAGCTCAATTTCGAGTCTCATAGCAAAAGGTCTGAATACTTAAGTTAATAAGGTATTTCTTTTTTTTATTTGTAATAAATGTGCAAAAAAAATGAAACTGTTTTCGCTTTGTCATTAATGGGGTATTGTGTGTGGATTGCTGAGGAATTGTTTTATTTAATCAATTTTAGAATAAGGATGTAACGTAATAAAATGTGAAAAAAGTCAAGGGGTCTGAATACTTTCCAAAAGGCACAGTATGTTTACTGTAAGGCGGGTATTTCAGGAACAAAGCGATGGCTAAAATGATATTATATATTCTCAAAACAACGTAGGCCTATTGAATACTGATGGTTATCGAGACATCAAGGGCTCAAGGACCTCTTCTATGTGTGATACAGTTGACAATGGGCAGTCCCTATACGAAGTGACCCTCAAATAATTTGAACATTATGACTTGCGTGTTCAAAACAAGTCAGGCAAGTTGCCACATGACACATAATTAGCTGTTACAGGGTCTTATGCAAGAACTCCAGTGAAACCAGCATCCTACAGCAGCAGTGCTCAGTTAATGACAGGGGCGGTCAGTGTTGTTTAAGATGAGGACAATTTTTTTTTTCATAAGCGTGGCCTTATTTCTATTACACCATACTGGATGACTGTCATTCATATTCCATTCACCCAGTTCAATGTAACATCGATAGGTTTAGGCTACTACATGATACTCAAATTTTCCCTATATCCGTCATGAGGTTGCGACAACCTAGCCTATGAATAAAAGTTTACAATGTAGGTGCACACAGGTCGAGAGAAGAATTAGGGTGTAATCATTAGTCCAACAGTTGCAAACTATTTTTTATTGGACACATTCAGATATGTTTATCCTCGTTTTGTTATGTTTAAGAAACATTTTTCAACAGAAGCAGCGGAATGACTACATTCACATGTAAACACAGTTCACTTTCATAACAGCCACGTTGTAGTCCTTCACGCATCTATGCATTTCCCTTCCTCGCTTGTGGACGTCAATCCAAACCACATCAGCTCTATGTGACCAGGCAAAAAAAAACTTTCCAAGCCAAACCGCTACACACAGTCGACATCGTTGTCCCCATGTTAGCTAAAGTAACGTCCTAGTCAACATAGCTAATAGACCTTGGGCATTAGTAAACCCGCTACAATCATGCAGTAAAGTTACAGTGTATAAGCAGTTAGACCGGCAGGCCCTGGTGGTAATAAATTAGTATCACCAAAAGCTTACATTGACTTGGAAGAGTTCCAGTGTTGTGTTGGAAAGTCATAGCCAGCTAGCTAACATAGCATCCTTCTGTTTGAGCAGGGTGTTTCAGAAGGCTAAACAAGCTAGCTGCATTTGTTAGCTAAGTAAGTATAACTGAAAAAATATGATATCTATCTCTTGCCTCTCCCTCATTTGGAAGATTTTTTTTTTTTTAATTGTTCAACTATTGGCATTCTCTGAGTCAACTACTCACCACAGCATGTCAGTTCATGCTGCACAAGCTCTGATAGTCTTGCAGCATGAGTCTATGGAAGGGGGTGAGAACCATGAGCCTCCTAGGTTTTGTATTGAAGTCAATGTACCAAGAGGAGGACGGAAGCTAGCTGGCCTCCGGCTACACCATGGTGCTACCCTACAGAGTGCTATTGAAGCTACTGTAGACCTTCATTGCAAAATAGTATGTTTTAATCAATTATTTGGTGACGTGATTATATTTAGTATAGTTTTACCTAAAAAGGATAACTTTTGAAATGTTTTACAATTTATTTTTCTGATAATCACTGAGGAGGATGGTCCTCCCCTTCCTCCTCTGAGGTGCCTCTACTGATTAATGAGTAACAGGACCATGGCCAACAAGAGGTGTCTTGTCAAATTCTGGCAACATGCATCTTTAACTATCTGATAATCCGCAGGGGAGATCAATCGCTCCCCTGTTTTGGCCAAAGGGCCGAATGCAGGAGCAGTTCAGTCCCCATCCTTCCCATGTACTTCTAAAAAAATTGGCAGACGATCTTCTATGATGCTGCTGGGAAAAAACGGGAAGCAGCCTTCACAGTATGGATCCACCTGATCAGAGCAGATTTCCATGCTTCAAAACCAGGGTAAATAGGGTTGTCTGCAAATCACTCTTTATTGGATGGGCAATAAATAGCTATTGTTGACCCAAGCTTGTCCCGAGATACACAAAGGGAGGACTGTGTGTTGGTCAGATGTTACCGCCTTGGTGTCAGGTTGGCTGAGTCTGTTGGAAGTTGAGTTGGAGTAAATTCAATTTACTAGCCAATCCTCATAGCAAAATGAACAGTCTTCAACTGACAAATTGGATTTCTGTCTTCAACTGACTGGTGTTGAATGGATATTGAGTCCTATAATGGTATACAGCTAGCACCTGACAGACATGCATGTTGTTGTTTGTGCAACACTGGATGTGCCTCAACACTTTCTTTTCCATGCACTAGTAAAATGTACTTGATAGGCAGTGGCAAACAATGTACAGTTGAATTCGGAAGTTTACATACACCTTAGCCAAATAAACTGAGTTTAAATGTTTCACAATTCCTGACATATAATCCTTGTAAAAATTCCCTGTTTTAGGTCAGTTAAGATCACCACTTTATTTTAAGAATGTGAAATGTCAGAATAACAGTAGAGAGAATGATTTATTTCAGCTTTTATTTCTTTCATCACATTCCCAGTTGGTCAGAAGTTTACATACACTCAATTAGTATTTGGTAGCATTGCCTTTAAATTGTTTAACTTGGGTCAAATGTTTCCAGAAGCCTTCCACAAGCTTCCCACAATAAGTTGGGCGAATTTTGGCCCATTTTTTATTTTTTTTTATTTCACCTTTATTTAACCAGGTAGGCTAGTTGAGAACAAGTTCTCATTTGCAACTGCGACCTGGCCAAGATAAAGCATAGCAGTGTGAACAGACAACACAGAGTTACACATGGAGTAAACAATAAACAAGTCAATAACATGGTAGAAAAAAGAGAATCTATATACAATGTGTGCAAAAGGCATGAGGTAGGCAATAAATCGAGTAATTACAATTTAGCAGATTAACACTGGAGTGATAAATCATCAGATGAACATGTGCAAGAAGAGATACTGGTGTGCAAAAGAGCAGAAAAGTAAATAAATAAAAGCAGTATGGGGGGTGAGGTAGGTAAATTGGGTGGGTAGTTTACAGATGGACTATGTACAGCTGCAGCGATCGGTTAGCTGCTCGGATAGCAGATTTTTAAAGTTGTTGAGGGAGATAAAAGTCTCCAACTTCAGAGATTTTTGCAATTCGTTCCAGTCGCAGGCAGCAGAGAACTGGAAGGAAAGGCGTCCAAATGAGGTTTTAGCTTTAGGGATGATCAGTGAGATACACCTGCTGGAGCGCGTGCTGCGGGTGGGTGTAGCCATCGTGACCAGTGAACTGAGATAAGGCGGCACTTTACCTAGCATAGCCTTGTAGATGACCTGGAGCCAGTGGGTCTGACGACGAACATGTAGCGAGGGCCAGCCGACTAGGGCATACAGGTCGCAGTGGTGGGTCGTATAAGGTGCTTTAGTAACAAAACGAATGGCACTGTGATAAACTGCGTCCAGTTTGCTGAGTAGAGTGTTGGAAGCTATTTTGTAGATGACATCGCCGAAGTCGAGGATCGGTAGGATAGTCAGTTTTACTAGGGTAAGTTTGGCGGCGTGAGTGAAGGGGGCTTTGTTGCGGAATAGAAAGCCGATTCTTGATTTGATTTTGGATTGGAGATGTTTGATATGAGTCTGGAAGGAGAGTTTGCAGTCTAGCCAGACACCTAGGTACTTATAGATGTCCACATATTCTAGGTCGGAACCGTCCAGGGTGGTGATGCTAGACGGGCGTGCGGGTGCAGGCAGCGAACGGTTGAAAAGCATGCATTTGGTTTTACTAGCGTTTAAGAGCAGTTGGAGGCCACGGAAGGAGTGTTGTATGGCATTGAAGCTCGTTTGGAGGTTAGATAGCACAGTGTCCAAGGAAGGGCCGGAAGTATATAGAATGGTGTCGTCTGCGTAGAGGTGGATCAGGGAATCGCCCGCAGCAAGAGCAACATCATTGATGTATACAGAGAAAAGAGTCGGCCCGAGAATTGAACCCTGTGGTACCCCCATAGAGACTGCCAGAGGACCGGACAACATGCCCTCCGATTTGACACACTGAACTCTGTCTGCAAAGTAGTTGGTGAACCAGGCAAGGCAGTCATTAGAAAAACCGAGGCTACCGAGTCTGCCGATAAGAATATGGTGATTGACAGAGTCAAAAGCCTTGGCCAGGTCGATGAAGACGGCTGCACAGTATTGTCTCTTATCGATGGCAGTTATGATATCGTTTAGGACCTTGAGCGTGGCTGAGGTGCACCCGTGACCGGCTCGGAAACCGGATTGCACAGCGGAGAAGGTACGGTGGGATTCGAGATGGTCAGTGATCTGTTTGTTGACTTGGCTTTCGAAGACCTTAGATAGGCAGGGCAGGATGGATATAGGTCTGTAACAGTTTGGGTCCAGGGTGTCTCCCCCTTTGAAGAGGGGGATGACCGCGGCAGCTTTCCAATCCTTGGGGATCTCAGATGATACGAAGGAGAGGTTGAACAGGCTGGTAATAGGGGGTGCGACAATGGCGGCGGACAGTTTCAGGAATAGGGGGTCCAGATTGTCAAGCCCAGCTGATTTGTATGGGTCCAGGTTTTCCAGCTCTTTCAGAACATCTGCTATCTGGATTTGGGTAAAGGAGAAGCTGGGGAGGCTTGGGCGAGTAGCAGCGGGGGGGGCGGGGCTGTTGGCCAAGGTTGGAGTCGCCAGGAGGAAGGCATGGCCAGCCATTGAGAAATGCTTGTTGAAGTCTTCGATTATCACGGATTTATCGGTGGTGACCGTGTTACCTAGCCTCAGTGCAGTGGGCAGCTGGGAGGAGGTGCTCTTGTTCTCCATGGACTTTACAGTATCCCAGAACTTTTTGGAGTTAGAGCTACAGGATGCGAATTTCTGCTTGAAAAAGCTGGCCTTTGCTTTCCTGACTGACTGCGTGTATTGGTTCCTGACTTCCCTGAACAGTTGCATATCGCGGGGGCTCTTCGATGCTATTGCAGTTCGCCACAGGATGTTTTTGTGCTGGTCGAGGGCAGTCAGGTCAGGAGTGAACCAAGGGCTATATCTGTTTTTGGTTCTGCATTTTTTGAACGGAGCATGCTTGTCTAATATGGTGAGGAAGTAACATTTAAAGAATGACCAGGCATCCTCAACTGACGGGATGAGGTCAATATCCTTCCAGGGTACCCGGGCCAGGTCGATTAGAAAGGCCTGCTCGCAGAAGTGTTTTAGGGAGCGTTTGACAGTGATGAGGGGTGGTCGTTTGACCGCGGACCCGTGGCGGATACAGGCAATGAGGCAGTGATCGCTGAGATCTTGATTGAAGACAGCAGAGGTGTATTTGGAGGGCAGGTTGGTCAGGATAATGTCTATTAGGGTGCCCATGTTTACGGATTTAGGGTTGTACCTGGTGGGTTCCTTGATGATTTGTGTGAGATTGAGGGCATCAAGCTTGGATTGTAGGACTGCCGGGGTGTTAAGCATATCCCAGTTTAGGTCACCTAACAGAACAAACTCTGAAGCTAGATGGGGAGCGATCAATTCACAGATGGTGTCCAGGGCACAGCTGGGAGCTGAGGGGGGTCGGTAGCAGGCGGCAACGGTGAGAGACTTATTTCTGGAGAGATTAATTTTTAAAATTAGAAGTTCGAACTGTTTGGGCATAGACCTGGAAAGTATGACAGAACTTTGCAGGCTATCTCTGCAGTAGATTGCAACTCCTCCCCCTTTGGCAGTTCTATCTTGACGGAAAGTGTTATAGTTGGGTATGGAAATCTCAGAATTTTTGGTGGCCTTCCTAAGCCAGGATTCGGACACGGCAAGGACATCAGGATTGGCAGAGTGTGCTAAAGCGGTGAGTAAGGCAAACTTAGGGAGGAGGCTTCTGATGTTGACATGCATGAGGCCAAGGCTTTTTCGATCGCAGAAGTCAACAAATGAGGGTGACTGGGGACATGCAGGGCCTGGGTTTACCTCCACATCACCCGAGGAACAGAGGAGTAGTAGGATGAGGGTGCGGCTAAAGGCTATCAAAACTGGTCGCCTAGAGCGTTGGGGACAAAGAATAAAAGGAGCAGATTTATGGGCGTGGTAGAATAGATTCTGGGCATAATGTGCAGACAGGGGTATGGAGGGGCGCGGGTACAGCGGAGGCAAGCCCAGGCACTGGGTGATGATAAGAGAGGTTGTATCTCTGGACATGCTGGTCTCAATGGGTGAGGTCACCGCATGTGTGGGGGGTGGGACAAAGGGGGTATCAGAGGTACGGAGAGTGGAACTACAGGGTCCATTGCAAACCAAAACAATGATAATGAAAACTAGCCTGAGCAACAGTATGCAAGGCATATTGATATTTGAGAGAGACATACAATAAGGCATAAAGTGATTGCAGGTCTTGATTGGGAGAGCTAGCTAAAACAACAGGTAAGATAACAGCAGCAATAACAGGGTGTTAGTCTAGCACAGCAACAACAGGTAAAAATGGCGACGACTAGGCAGAGAGGGTCGGATTAACTACACACAGATCCTGAGTTAAAGCACAGAGCCGACAGGTAAAACACAAATAAACAGAATGGAGTACCGTGAATTAATGGACAGTCAAGCATGCATCAGCTATGTAGCCAAGTGATCATAGTGTCCAGGGGGCAGCCGTAGATGGAGCAGAGGAGGCCTCCACTAAGCTAGCACGCGGCGTATAAAGTTAGTAGCCCGGGGGGTGGTCTGCTCAGACGGAGGGGGTCTGGCGCAGTGGCGCTAGCGCTAGCTCTTCAGCTAGCCGGCAGATGGGCCTAGCTCGAGGCTAGCTCAAGGCTAACTGGTGCTTGCTTCGGGACAGTGGTGTTAGCCAGTAGTAGCCACTCGGTTGCAGCTAGCTAGCTGTGATGATACGGTGTAATTGTCCAGAGCTTGCGTCAGGAATCCGGTGATGTGGTAGAGAGAAAGCAGTCCTATATGCTCTGGGTTGATATCGCGCTTGCAGCTAGCCGGCAGATGGGCCTAGCTCGAGGCTAGCTCAAGGCTAACTGGTGATTGCTTCGGGACAGAGGTGTTAGCCAGTAGTAGCCACTCGGTTGCAGCTAGCTAGCTGTGATGATACGGTGTAATTGTCCAGAGCTTGCGTCAGGAATCCGGTGATGTGGTAGAGAAAAAGCAGTCCTATATGCTCTCGGTTGATATCGCGCTTGCAGACTGGCAGGTGTTGGCCCGGTATTGAAGCTGGCTGTGTCCGAGTTGAGGGTGAAGACCGCAGCAGTGGCTAACTGACTACTAGCTAGTAGCTAGTTATCTGGCTAGCTTCTGCTTGGGGTTACGGTTCTAAAGTATAAAAAAAAAAAAAAAATAGCAGGTCCGTACCACATTGGGTGAGGCGGAATGTAGGAATGTATATTCAGTTCCTAGATGGAAAGTGAAATTAAAATATATACGAAATGTATACGAAAAATACGAAGACTATTTACTATTTACACGCTACAGGACAATACAGGACAATACAAACACACGTCCGACTGCTACGCCATCTTGGAACGAATGACAAAGCTGGTGTTACTGAGTCAGGTTTGTAGGCCTCCATGCTCGCACACGCTTATTCAGTTCTGCCAATACATTTTCTATAGGATTGAGGTCAGGGCTGTGTGATGGCCACTCCAATACCTTGACTTTGTTGTCCTTAAGCCATTTTGCCACAACTTTGGAAGTATGCTTGGGGTCATTGTCCATTTGGAAGACCCATTTGCGACCAAGCTTTAACTTCGTGACTGACGTCTTGAGATGTTGCTTCAATATATCCACATAATTTTCCATCCTCATGATGCTATCTATTTTGTGAAGTGCAACAGTTCCTCCTGCAGCAAAGCACCCCCACAACATGATGCTGCCACCCCCGTGCTTCACGGTTGGGATGGTGTTCTTTGGCTTGTAAGCCTCCCCTTTTTCCTCCAAACATAACGATGGTCATTATGGCCAAACAGTTCTATTTTTGTTTCATCAGACCAGAGGACATTTCGCCAAAAAGTACGATCTTTGTCCCCATGTGCAGTTGCAAACCGTAGCCTGGCTATTTATGGCGGTTTTGGAGCAATGGCTTCTTCCTTGCTGAGCGGCCTTTCAGGTTATGTCGACATAGGACTCTTTTTACTCTGGATATAGATAGTTTTGTACCTGTTTCCTCCAGCATCTTCACAAGGTCCTTTGCTGTTGTTCTGGGATTGATTTGCACTTTTCGCACCAAAGTACGTTCATCTCTAGGAGACAGAACACGTCTCCTTGCTGAGCGGTATGACGGCTGCGTTGTCCCATGGTGTTTATACTTGCGTACTATTGTTTGTACAAATTAACATGGTACCTTCGGGCGTTTGGAAACTGCTCCCAAGGATGAACCAGACTTGTGGAGGTCTACAATTCTTTTTCTGAGGTCTTGCCTGATTTATTTTTATTTCCCCATGACGTCAAGTAAAGAAGCACTGAGTTTTGAAGGTAAGCCTTGAAATACATCCACAGGTACACCTCCAATTGACTCAAATGATGTCAATTAGCCTATCAGAAGCTTCTAAAGCCATGACATCATTTTATGGAATTTTCCAAGCTGTTTAAAGGCACAGTGAACTTTGTGTATGTAAACTATCCAGGTCTGTGCCCAAACAATTTGAGTTCTACTTTTTTTAAAAGCACCTTTCTACCTTTTTTAGTTCTACTTTTAAAAGCACCTTTCCAGAAACAAGTCTCTTACCGTTGCCGCTTGCTATAGACCACCTTCTGCCCCCAGCGGTGCCCCTGGACACCACTGTTGTTAGGTGACCTAAACTGGGACATGCTTAACACCCCGGCCATCCTACAATCTAAGCTTGATGCCCGCAATCTCCCACAAATTATCAATGAACCTACCAGGTACAACCCCAAATCCGTAAACACAGGCACCCTCATAGATATCATCCTAACCAACCTACCCTCCAAATACACCTCTGCTGTTTTCAACCAGGATCTCAGCGATCACTGCCTCATTGCCTGCGTCCGTAATGGGTCAGAGGTCAAACGACCACACCTCATCACTGTCAAACGCTCCCTAAAACACTTCAGCTAGCAGGCCTTTCTAATCGACCCGGCCCGGGTATCCTGAAAGGATATTGACCTCATTCCGACAGTAGAGCCTGGTTATTCTTCAAAAGTGCTTTCCTCACCATCTTAAATAAGCATGCCCCATTCAAAGAATTTTGAACCAGGAACAGATATAGCCCTTGGTTCACTCCAGACCTGACTGCCCTTGACCAGCACAAAAACATCCTGTGGCATACTGCATTAGCATCGAATAGCCCCCGCGATATGCAACTTTTCAGGGAAGTTAGGAACCAATATACACAGGCATTTAAGAAAGCAAAGGCTAGCTTTTTCAAACAGAAATTTGCATCCTGTAGCACAAACTCTGGGACACTGTAAAGTCCATGGAGAATAAGAGCACCTCCTCCCAGCTGCCCACTGCACTGAGGCTAGGAAACACTGTCACCACCGATAAATTGAAAAAAATTGATTATTGATCATTTCAATAAGTATTTTTCTACGGCTGGCCTTGCTTTCCACCTGGCTACCCCTACTCTGGTCAACAGCCCTGCCGAGCTGATGTTCTGAAAGAGCTGTAAAATCTGGACCCCTACAAATCAGCCGGGCTAGATAATCTGGACCTTCTCTTTCTAAAAATATCTGCCGAAATTGTTGCAACCCCTATTACTAGCTTGTTCAACCTCTTTTTCGTATCATCTGAGATCCCCAAAGACCTCTTCAAAGGGGGAGACACTCTAGACCCAAACTGCTACAGGCCTATATCTATCCTGCCCCGCCTTTCTAAGGTCTTCGAAAGCCAAGTTACAAACATATCACTGACCATTTCCAATCCCACCGTACCTTCTCCGCTATGCAATCTGGTTTCTGAGCTGGTCATGGGTGCACCTCAGCCACGCTCAAGGTCCTAATCGATATCATAACCGCCATCGATAAGAGATAATACTGTGCAGCTGTATACATCGACCTGGCAAAGGCTTTCGACTCTGTCAATCACCACATTCTTACCGGTAGACTCAACAGCCTTGGATTCTCAAATGACTGCCTCGCCTGGTTCACCAACTACTTCTCAGACAGAGGTCAGTGTGTCAAATCGGAGGGTCTGGACCTCTGTCAGTCTCTATGGGGGTGCCACAGGGTTCAATTCTCGGGCCGACTCTTTTCTCTGTATACATCAATGATCCACCTCTACGCAGACGACACCATTTTGTATACTTCTGGCCCTTCTTTGGACACTGTGTTAACAATCCTCCAGACGCGCTTCAATGCCATACAACTCTCCTTCCGTGGCCTCCAACTGCTCTTAAATGCAAGTAAAACTAAATGCATGCTCTTCAACTGATCGCTGCCCACACTTGCCCGCCCGTCTAGCATCACTACTCTGGGCGGTCGTGACTTAGAATATGTGGACAACTACAAATACCTAGAAGTCTGGTTAGACTATAAACTCTCCCTCCAGACTCACATTAAGCCTCTCCAATCCAAAATTAAATCTAGAATCGGCTTACTATTTCGCAACAAAGCATCCTTCACCCATGCTGCCAAACATACCCTTGTAAAACTGACTATCCTACCGATCCTCGACGGTGATGTCATTTACAAAATAGCCTCCAACACTCTCCTCAGCAAATTGGATGCAGTCTATCACAGTGCCATCCGTTTTGTCACCAAAGCCCCATATACTACCCACCACTGCGACCTGTATGCTCTCGTTGGCTGGCCCTCGCTTCATATTCGTCGCCAAACCCACTGGCTCCAGGTCATCTATAAGTCTTTGCTAGGTAAAGCCCCGCCTTATCTCAGCTCACTGGTCACCATAGCAGCACCCACCCGTAGCACTCGCTCCAGCAGGTATATCTCACTGGTCACCCTCAAAGCCAATTCCTCCTTTGGCTGCCATTCCTTCCAGTTCTCTGCTGCCAATGACTGGAACAAACTGCAAAAATCACTGAAGCTGGAGACTCATATCTCCCTCACTAACTTTAAGCACCAGCTGTCAGAGCAGCTCACAGATCACTGCACCTGTACATAGCCCATCTGTAAATAGCCCATCCAACTACCTCATCCCCCATACTGTTATTTATTTTGCTCCTTTGCACCCCAGTATCTCTACTTGCACACGCATCTTCTGCACATCTATCAATCCAGTGTTTAATTGCTATATTGTAATTATCTCGCCACTATAGACTATTTATTGCCTTACCTCCCTTATCTTACCTCATTTGCACACACTGTATATTGACCTATTGTATTATTGACTGCATGTTTGTTTATTCCATGTCTAACTCTTTGTTGTTGTATGCGTTGCACTGCTTTGCTTTTTCTTGGCCAGGTCGCAGTTGTAAATGAGAACTTGTTCTCAACTAGCCTACCTGGTTAAATAAAGGTGAAATAAAATGTAATTATTATTATTCTTTTTTTAAAATCATGTACATAATTAATATGTTGCCATTGAAAAAATCTGATGTTTCATGGTGGAAAGTTTGAAATCATGCCATGAATAAAATCATTTTATATATGGAATAAATCATTACATTTACATTTGAGTCATTTCGCAGACACTCTTAACCAGAGCGACTTACAGTTAGTGCATTCATCTTAATATAGCTAGGTGGGACAACCATATTATCACTGTCACACCCTGATCTGTTTCACCTGTCTTTGTGCTTGTCTCCACCCCCCTCCAGGTGTCGCCCATCTTCCCCATTATCCCCAGTGTATTTATACCTGTTCTCTGTTTGTTTGTTGCCAGTTCTTTTTGTTTCGTCAAGCCTACCAGAGTTTTTCCTGTGCTTCTGTCTTTCTCTAGTTCCTGTTTTCTAGTTTTCCCGGTTTTGACCGTTCTGCCTGCCCTGACCCGGAGCCTGCCTGTCGTTCTGTACCATGTCACACCACCCTGGATTACTGACCTCTGCCTGCCCTGCCCCTGATTTATTCCATATATAAAATGATCTTATTCATGGAATGATTTCAAACTTTCCACCATGATACATCAGGGGCTGTGAGGTGGGGTGCTGTGAGATTATTTTAAGATACTCTTTGTCCTAGCTTCAGGGGGAAGCTGGTTCCACCATTGGGTTGCCAGGACAGAGAAGAGCTTTGACTGGGCTGAGCGGGAACTGCCCTCCTGTAGGGGTGGGAGGGCCAAGAGACCAGAGGTGGCACCCATGAGTGAAAAGCAGAAATGACTAGTATAGAACATATAAAGTATTGTGTACCCTACAGGTTATCTCTGTTACTTCACTTACTACTTCACTTACTCTGAGCTCTGATACCCGTTCATACCCCAGTCCTACCCACTTACAGTTTACAGAACATTTGCTATTTTAATATTTCTTCAGTAGGTTTCCTGAAGGAGAAACCCCCCACTTCTATGTCAAAGATAATAAAACAAAAACACTATAGTAAATGCTACAGTAATTTCTGAAAAAACACTACAGTAAATACTACAGTATACTACAATAATGTTCGCTATAACACCACAAAAAATACTACAGTATACTACAATAATGTTCGCTATAACACTACAATAAATACTACAGTATACTACAATAATGTTCGCTATAACACCACAATAAATACTACAGTATACTACAATAATGTTCGCTACAGCACTACAATAAATACTACAGTATACTACAATAATGTTCACTACAACACCACAATAAATACTACAGTATGCTACAATAATGTTCGCTATAACACTACAATAAATACTACAGTATACTACAATAATGTTCGCTACAACACTACACTAAATACTACAGTATACTACAAAAATGTTCGCTACAACACTACAATAAATACTACAGTATACTACAATAATGTGCGGCATAACACTACACTAAATTCTACAGTATACTACAATAATGTCCGCTACAGCACTACGATAAATACTACAGTATACTACAATAATGTTCACTACAACACTACAATAAATACTACAGTATACTACAATAATGTTCGCTACAACACTACAATAAATACTACAGTATGTTACAGTCATGCCCACAGCAATACTACAGTGAATACTATAATATAGAAATATAGTAATACTACAGTATTTATACCATACCATATCAAATCAAATGTTATTGGTCACATACGCATGGTTAGCAGATGTTAATGCGAGTGTAGCGAAATGCTTGTGCTTCTAGTTCCGACCGTGCAGTAATATCTAACAAGTAATCTAACAATTTCGCGACAACTACCTTATACACACAAGTGTAAAGGAATGAATACAAATATGTACATAAAAATATATGAATGAGTGATGGCCGAACGGCATAGGCAAGATGCAGTAGATGGTATAGAGTACAGTATATACATATAAGATGAGTAATGTAGGGTGTCTAAACATTATATAAATTGGCATTGTTTTAAGTGACTAGTGACACATTTATTACATCAGCATTTTAATTATTAAAGTGGCTAGAGATTAGTCAGTATGTTGGCAGCAGCCACTCAATGTTAGTGATGGCTGTTTAACAGTCTGATGGCCTTGGCCCATAGCTTACTATAGTATTTTTTAATGTGGTTACCCATGGCATTTACAAACGTTCACATGCACACTACAATACTCACAAGCCTAACACACTTAAACTCACACAAAATGTGTCACACACTAAAACGATTATGCCCACACATGGCAGCAACAAATATAAATAAAGATGAGTTGATACTGACCCAAATGTAAAAGCCAACCTGAAAAAAAGCTTGTGTCTACTAGCTGTACCAGACGAGACAGAATAAACCCTTGTCACCTTCACAAACAGAGACAGACAGAATCTCAGGACCAAAGAGACCTTATGACATAGCCTATAACCTATGGCATCTCCAATGAGGTAGTGTGTTATTTGGTAAGTAGAACACACACCGCTTGGACAGCAATCGACATGGTGACCAATTGGAATCCAATTTAATCAATTACTTCTACTGGTTCACTGGCACAGTTTTAAAAGCTGCCTCGTGCCATTTGGATGGGAAAATAACTAGTGACTGCTGTTTGTTCCATATAAAAATAATTGTTTTATTCAAATCAAATTGATGATGGCTCAAACGCATGTCACCTTGTCCTCCAATCATGGATGATTAATATGACTGATTAATGCAATTTATTAATCATAGCATTATTTTAGTAATGTTAGGTAATTTGCAGAGATCATAACAGTTCTAGTTGAGTGTCTATACATTATAGACTATTGTAGTTTCATCACATGACTTGTACTAAAACATTACTTGTACAGCATGTTGTTTGCAAAAGTCAAAAGTCAAATAAAAATTATAAAAACTGCCTATATTATGAAACTGGTTTCATGTTTATTCTTCATCAATAAAGCATGTATATTTCACAACGTGCCTTGAAACATTTTGGAAATAAATGGGCTACTAAAACGATGTTGCGGAATATCAAAAGGACATGAGCACTTAAATGTATTGAACTTGAGTAACTGTGTCATTGACACTAATGCCATTCTTGCTTATCGATCAGATGTCGCAAATTCGACAGCAGACCCGCCACTAGACGCATGAATGAACCACACAAATGTACAGTGCGCCCAGCGCGCAGTGAACAAATTACTGGTGATTTCCTTACCTCCAACAGCGGAAGGTCGGGGTCCAATTGGGTGAAGCTATGCAGGACAACCGGGCTCACATTCCCGGAGACCTCTAGTTTCACGCCGTCCCAGATGTTGCGAATCCTCCAGGTGCTGGCATCGAACATCACATCAGGGGAACCCAGCTTGATTATGCGCCCTTCGCACTGAGCTACCGTTAGATAAACCATTGGTATCGTCCGTCTGTATTGCTACAACGGCAACATTGTTACGAAGCCCACACCGCGGTAGTCTTCCATCATGTCATACGGTTAAAGGCAAGCAGAATACCCGGGTGAATGTAGGCTACAAACCGATTTGTGTGTGTGTGTACAGTATGTCTGCTGCGGGAAGCGTGGACAGGGTTAGCTTGGAAAGGTCCTCCACAGATCCTCCCCCGGCGCAGGAAGCCTGCCCCCTCTTGAGAAGCTGATGTCATTTTCGCAGCAAAGTGATGAGGGTAGAAAGTCGTTTTGTAGGACATAGGTAGTAAACTTTATTGCTCTTACCACCTTTCACACCCTCATGTTAACGTTTCTAAATGTAACTTTGATAAAAAAAATAAAAAAATTGTTAAGAACAAATTCTTATTTACAATGTTGTCCTACCCAGGCCAAACCTGGGCCAATTGTGCTCTGCCCTATGGGACTCCCAATCACGGCCGGATATGATACAGCCTGGATTCGAACCAGGGACTGTAGTGATGCCTCTTGCACTGAGATGCAGTGCTTTAGACCGCTGCGCCACTCGGGAGTATTAGGGCATAGGCATAAGGCGGCCACCAAAATAAATTTAAACAACTGGGCAAAATGTCTCATGACCTTTTCAGTTTTCACTTGCAAATAGCCCTTGATTTCTATGATAGATCTGTATCCTTCTATCGAGAAATGACATCCATTCCATGAGAGCAATATTAGGCTCTTTTGCCACTATGGGCAATATACCACGGCTAAGGGCTGTTCTTAGTCACGACGCAACTGGATACAGCCCGTAGCCAAGGTACAGTGTATTGGCCATTTACCACAAACACCTGAGGTGCATTATTGCTATTATAAACTGGTTACCAATGTTATTAGAGCAGTGGTATATGGACTGATATATCACGGCTGTCAGCCAATCAGCATTCAGGGCTCGAACCACCCAGTTTATAATAGTGTCTATAGCTCTACTGTGGAGTATGCATGCCGGAGCATAAATTGGGATATGTAAGGGTGGTGCCCTTCCCAAAACCATCTGTTACACATTTCTAACAAAACTATTAAGCCTACATTCAAGCCTACATTTTCACTGTCTACCACCTTAAAGTGATATAAAAAAAATGGACATAATATTGTATTACACTATAGACGGGTTAGCTGACAACGTCCCGAACACGATGTGCACGCTTCAAAGGGGTAGAAAGCCGTCTGTTGTTATGATTCTGGGTGGCCAGATAGCTAGCAACAATGACAAGAAAGCGCCATGTGGAATTGTAAGCGGCTCGTTCTTGACAGCATGTCTTGCTTTGAGTTGTTTTGACTGATGTCACGTCTATGCTAATATTGCAAATATTTGCAAGAGAACTTGCTAACCAACAATTGTAACAATGTATTTGAGAGACAAGTGTTCATTGTGCAACTATTTGTTTTCAATAAATATTGGAGACCAAATATAGTTTACACGTTATCAACAAACAATCCAACCCCGTCTGTTTTGCCCCACAGTTGCGCAAGCATAGCATTGAAGCATATTTACTCTGGGCCTGCTTAAAGGCAATGTTTGAAAAACCGTCTTTCACAGTGTAAAATTACACTGTGAAAGTGAAATACAAAACAGAGAAAGAAACAAACTAATTTGTGTCTCGAAATGCCCCCACACATATCCATAGCAACATCTTGGCTGCTCCACTTTCTAAATCTGTTTTGCGTTATGCGTGGACTGAGCAGGCCTACTCACTGCCAGTAAGCACAGGCTGAAAACCAGGGTTGAGTAGTAGTGAACTAAACTCAGCAAAAAAAGAAACGTCCTCTCACTGTCAACTGTGTTGATTTTCAGCAAACTTAACATGTGTAAATATTTGTATGAACATAACAAGATTCAACAACTGGGACATAAACTGAACAAGTTCCACAGACATTTGACTAACAGAAATGGAATAATGTGTCCCTGAACAAAGGGGGGGTCACAATCAAAAGTAACAGTCAGTAACTGGTGTGGCCACCAGCTGCATTAAGTACTGCAGTGCATCTCTTCCTCATGGACTGCACCTGATTTGCCAGTTCTTACTGTGAAATGTCACCCCACTCTTCCACCAAGGCACCTGCAAGTTCCTGGACATTTCTGGGGGAAATGGCCCTCACCCTCACCCTCCGATCCAACAGGTCCCAGGCGTGTTCAATGGGATTGAGATCTGTGCCCTTCACTGGCCATGGCAGAACACTGACATTCCTGTCTTGCAGGAAATCATGCACAGAACGAGTAGTATGGCTGGTGGCATTGTTATGCTGGAGGGTCAGGATGAGCCTGCTGGAAGGGTACCACATGAGGGAGGAGGGTGTCTTCCCTGTAATGCACAGCGTTGAGATTGCCTGCAATGACAACAAGCTCAGTCCGATGATGCTGTGACACACTGCCCCAGACCATGACGGACTCTCCACCTCCACTTCAATCCAGCTTCAGAGTACAGGCCTCGGTGTAACGCTCATTCCTTCGATGATAAACGCGAATCCGACCATCACCCCTGGTGAGACAAAACCGTGACTCGTCAGTGTAGAGAACTTTTTGCCAGTCCTGTCTGGTCCAGAGACGGTGGGTTTGTGCCCATAGGCAGCGTTGTTGTCTGGTGATGTCTGGTGAGGACCTGCCTTACAACAGGCCTACAAGCCCTCAGTCCAGCCTCTCTCAGCCTATTGCGGACAGTCTGAGCACTGATGGAGGGATTGTGCGTTCCTGGTGTAACTCGGGCAGTTGTTGTTGCCATCCTGTACCTGTCCCGCAGGTGTGATGTTCGGATGTACCGATCCTGTGCAGGTGTTGTTACACGTGGTCTGCCACTGTCCTTTCTCCCTGTAGCGCTGTCTTAGGCGTCTCACAGTACGGACATTGCAATTTATTGCCTTGGCCACATCTACAGTACTCATGTCTCCTTGCAGCATGCCTAAGGCACGTTTACACAGATGAGCAGGTACCCTGAGCATCTTTCTTTTGGTGATTTTCAGAGTCAGTAGAAAGGCCTCTTTAGAGTCCTAAGTTTTCATAACTGACACATTAATTGCCTACCGTCTGTAAGCTGCTAGTGTCTTAACGACTGTTCCACAGGTGCATGTTCATGAATTGTTTATGGTTCATTGAACAAGCAGGGGAAACAGTGTTTTAAACCCTTTACAATGAAGATCTGTTTAGTTATTTGGATTTTTATGAATTATCTTTGAAAGACAGGGTCCTGAAAAAGGGACGTTTCTTTTTTTGCTGAATTTATATGTAGTTCCAACTAGTAATTTAACAACATTTTGCAGAACCTTGGTGGTAATTGAACTAAATTAAAATCTAGGCAGTGTTTTCAGTAGTAATAACTTTTTTTGCCATGCAAGCGGTGTACATAATTACTGGAAGTACATGCTACTTTTTTTTGCAAGAATAAAATATGGATGAAGTACGCAATAATTTATTTTCTATTTCGGAATCAGATCTGCCTAATTTCACTTTAAATATATTTTGTGTTTAATAGACTAAATTACAAATTCTGTTAATTTTACACCAAAGTGATCTAGTCCCGTGTGGCTCAGTTGGTAGAGCATGGCGCTTGCAACGCCAGGGTTGTGGGTTCGATTCCCACGGGGGGCCAGTCCAAAAAAAAAACTATGAATGTATGTACTTGTAAGTCGCTCTGGATAAGAGCGTCTGCTAAATGACTTAAATGTAAATATCTGTTCTTGCAATTTGTTGTCTATGACATTTCAGATTGACTCATGACAATTTTGTCGTGAACTACTTTTTCAAAGTAACTTTAAGTTAAGTGAACTATATTTTTCATAGGGGTAGCTTTAGTTGAGCTACTTTCAGTGTGAAGAAATTCGTAGCTTGGTAAACTATCTTTTCAGAGTAGCTTCCAACACTGCTGAAAATAAATGTAGAGAGGCTGAGGAATGAGACGAAAGAGAAGGGTGAGGAGGGGGAAAGGGGGTTTGGTGACGGAGGACGTTGGGGTCCTGCTGTCTACAGTGAAAAACTGAGGTCCTGGGTGAGTAAGTGAGTATGAGATTGTACTTTTGCAGAAATGTGAATGTCTTATTGTAATGAAAAATGTAATAGACAGTGTTTTCAGAAAGTACTCAGAGACAACGCTGTCTCGGAGCTCCACAGACAATTCCTTCGACCTCATGGCTTGGTTTTTGCTCTGACATGCACTGTTAACTGTGGGACCTTCTATAGAAAGGTGTGCCTTTCCAAATCATGTTCAATCAATTGAATTTAGCAGAGGTGGACTCCAATCAAGTTGTAGAAACATCTCAAGGATGATCAATGGAAACAGGATACACATAAGCTCAATTTCAAGTCTCATAGCAAAGGGTCTGAATACTTACGTAAATGTGATATTTACGTTTTTTGCAACAATTTCTAAAACCTGTTTTTGGTTTGTCATTATGGGGTATTGTGTGTAGATTGATGAGGGGAGAAAAAAACTATTTCATCCATTTTATAAAAAGGCTGTAAAGCAGGGGCACAACTTTCACTGGGGACGTGGGGGACATGACCCCCTAAATTGTAAAATTGCATTTTTGTCCCCCCCCGTTTTATCATTGGAATGTGATTAATGGAGTGTTTATCCAACTGAATAAAGAAAATATGAAAAAATTATAATAACCCCCCCCCCCCACTTCTAAAACAAAGTTGCGCCCCTGGTGTAACGTAACAAAATGTGGGAAAAGTCAAGGCGTCTGAATACTTCCGATGCACTGTATGTATTTATTGTGCGTCTGTGAGTGTGTGTGTATGTGTGTGCGCACACACACCTGAGAAAAAGCGTTTATACTCCTTTTGACTTTCCCTGCTTGTTCCAATAGGTAATCGCTGTAGAACATTTTTGCAGCAGATTTAGGTTTACTATTGGCAGGGGGATGACTTCAATAACATCAAACCACGGGTGAGTAGTCCACAGCCCCCTGCACCCTTACATGAGAGATAAGTGGTACGATGGCACACTGCCCTTGCGATCACTCAAGTCATGTCAACTCAGGCACTGCACTAAGTGACAACCCAGTGTACAGTATATGACTTCCTTGTTTTTTGGTCAAACAGACCGGAAACTAGGAGAGGAAGAGAGAGGCCAGACAGAGAGATGAAAATGAGGGGAGGGAAGCAGTGGTTTAAAGTACTTAGATATGGGTGTCATTTTCGATGAAAATGAAAAAAAGGATCCGATCTTAAGTAAAAAATACTTTAAAGTACTACTTATTAAGACATTTTTGAGGTATCTGTACTTTACTGTTCATATTTTTTGACAACTTTTACTTCACTACATTCCTAAAGAAAATTATGTACTTTTTACTCCATACATTTTACCTGACACCCAAAAGTACTCGTTACATTTTGAATGCTTAGCAGGACAGAAAATAAATAAATTCACACACTTATCAAGAGAACTTGATCTGGCGGATTCACTGAACACATGCTTTGTTTGTAAATTATGTGTGAGTGTTGGAGTGTGCCCCTGGCTATCCGTAAATAAAAGAAAAAAAAGAAAATGGTGCTATCTGGTTTGCTTAATCTAAGGAATGTGAAATGATTTATACTTTCACATTTGATACTTAAGTATATTTAAAACCAAATACTTTTAGACTTTTACTCAAGTAGTATTTTACTGGGTGACTTTCACTTTTACTTGAGTCGTTTTCTATTATTAAGGTATCTTTACTTTTACTCAAGTATGAGATTTGGGTACTTTTTCCACCACTGCTCTGTGGAGGCTTATTATTGCCTATATTTTGACTCTTCGGCATTTTCGACTGTAACCTGCAGGTAAGGTTCAGAAACAAATTATGGGATGCCATTTTTTTAGTTGGTCTGGCTTTTTTGTGATCCCAGAATATAAAATGATCATTGGAGCAGAAATGGCTTGTGTACTACTTGAGGGTAGCTTTTAACCAACGATTCTCAAGCACGTTACATAATAGTGTGGGCCGTGGCTATCAATCTTAGCCATCACCGATGGACGAAGTACTGCAGAGATTTCCTCTTGTGTTGTATTTGAAATGTATTTGAAAATAGCACGCATACACAAAAAGCCATATTCCCAAACGCAGATTAAGACAGATTAATTCCTGGACTAAAAAACACTTTCAATGGAGATTCTTAATTTTCATCCGGGAAACCTTTCCAAAGAGTACAGACATAGTTGTACAGTGTACGAAATGGCAATGGAAGAGCATTTCTCCCCGTGTCACCTCTCTTTTCTAATTACGACACAGCTACTCAAATCGAATGGAATCCAGGCATAGCTCACCAGCTTTGAAATGCAGTGTACAGTATATGACTTGTTTTTTGGTCAAACGGACCGGAAACTAGGAGAGGAAGAGAGAGGCCAGACAGAGAGATGCAAATGAGGGGAGGGAAGTAGTGGTTTAAAGTACACACAGTCACATCTATCCTACTCCATGCCCTGGCCTAAACTGTTCCCTTACCCACTATTGTACACTCTTAGAAAAAAAGGTGATATTTACAACCTCAAAGGGTTCTTCGGCTGTTCCAATAGGATAACCCTTTGAAGAACCCTTTTTGGTTTCAGGTGGATCCAAAAATGGTTCTCCCTGGAACTAAAAAGGGTTCTCCTATTGAAACAGCCAAATAACCCCTTTTTTATAAGTATCTGGGTGACCCAAACCACCCATGTCTAACTGCCATCTATCTCTCTCTCTCAATCTCTCTCTCTCTCTGTCTCTCTCTCTTAATAGGATGAATGATAATAACTCATATAAATACCAAACAAGGTCATACAGGACAGCCAACTAACCAGGCGACCCTCATATTCACCAGTCCCTTTCTAGATACAATCAGGTGCATTGCCTCTGTAATTATCAAATTAGATCTAGGCTACACTTTGAAGCATAGGGACAGAGGAACAGTAACATTCTTCACTGTTGTATAACATAAAATGGAGTTGCTAATAGGTAATAGGATTGAAATTGGCCGAATGCCAGTCATGACAGAAATGTGGCTCTGCACTCTGGACTTAAATTATTGGGGTGTCTTGAGAGTTCTGTTTTTAGCGTAATTGTATGCCAAAGTACAGTATATATGATGTAGGTTATATCTCTCCATGTGAGGACAAAGATACATTCTCAGTCCCACACACATGATCACATACACATTCATTATAACATCCTCATTCACATACACAAAAACTTATGATCTTTATAACTCAAGTTCAACACTGTAAAATAAGGTGAATCCAATACAGATATCCCACTCTTTCTATTTCCCTCTATTTCCCTCTATTTCTCTCACACACACACAGATAGAGATGAAGATAGACTACAGAGACTTCAGAGTAATGACACTGAAGCTGATAAGGAGTCAACACCGGGAGGACAACAATCCAGACCACCACTCCCTCCTCTTATCTCTGGGACACCACATCCATGAACTATAGCTATGGCTGGTACTATAGCTGAGCCAGATGGGCTTTTGGACTAGGAAATGCAGAGGAATTCTGGAAATCGTTTTTTTTTCTGAGAAAATGAAAGTGTAAGTAACTAGTGGAAAATATGCCAAAATAAGATCGGATTTCCCAAAAAATGTTTATAAAATTTTTGTTGCGTCAAATCAGAAATACCAAGTTAAGAGTGAACGTGAAAGTGAAAGTGGAAAAAGATGGCCAGATTTCTTGATCTGCCTCTAAAAAGACACTCTATCATTGACACATTGCTGTATTAGAGAAGTTTGTGGTCATTCGCACATCCTTAAAAACATAGGTGCTGGGCTAATAAAGAATACTATTATAGAACAAGATGGCCCGCACGCTGTTAATACCCATGTTGACAGCACTGGAGTATACAGGTTATTGCTGTATATGCCAGCATAGTAGTAGGACTTGGGCACACATGCACACACACATCCCATGATATGCGGAAGAGCATATGAAGTCGTTGCTAGAAAGTCATGTGACTTCTAGGATACCCAATGATGACTTAGTCATGTTATGATAGACCAGGTCACTGCGCAGTGTGTGTGAGTGTATGTGTATGAGTGTGTGTGTGTGTGAAGGGGGTGGCTGACCATAACACGGTACATTCTATTACAGAAAGCCATACGGGGTCACGCACACACATACAAAAGAGAAATGTCTCCCTTACCAATACCTACACATGAGGACACCTCGTACTTCTAATAAAAATGACAAAAATAAAATATACAATAATGATAAATATATGAATATATGAAAGTATTCAGACTTCACTTCACATTTTCCACATTTTGTTACGTTATAAAATTATTCTAAAATTGATTCAATTGTTTTAATACCCCATAATGACAAACAAGATTATTATTTTTTTGCAAATGTATAAAAAATAAAAAAATAAAATATCACATTTACATAAGTATTCAGACCCTTTACTCAGTACTTTGTTGAAACACCTTTGGCAGCGATTACAGCCTCCAGTCTTCTTGGGTATGACGCTACAAGCTTGGCACACATGTATTTGGGTAGTTTCTCCCATTCTTCTCTGAAGATCCTCTCAAGCTCTGTCAGGTCGGATGGTCGCTGCACAGCTATTTTCAGGTCTCTCCAGAGATGTTCAATCAGGGTTCAAGTCCGGACTCTGTCTGGGACACTTAGAGACTTGTCCCGAAGCCACTCCTGATTTGGCTTGGCTTCATGCTTAGGGTCATTGTCCTGTTGGACGGAGAACCTTCGCCCCAGTCTGAGTTCATGAGTAATCTGGAGTAGGTTTTAATCATGAATCTCTCTGTACTTTGCTCCGTTCATCTTTCCCTCGATCCTGACAAGTCTCCCAGTCCCTGCTGCTGAAAAACATCCCCACAGCATAATGCTGCCACCCTCATGCTTCACCGTAGGGATGGTGCCAGGTTTCCTACAGACATGACACTTGGCATTCAGGCCAAAGAGTTCAATCTTGGTTTCATCCTTTAGAAGCCTTTTGGAAAACTCCAAGTGGGCTATCATGTTCATTTTACTGAGGAATGGCTTCCGTCTGGCCACTCTACCGTAAAGGCATGCTTGGTGGAGTTCTGCAAAGATGGTTGTCCTTCTGAAAGGTTCTCCCTTCTCCACAGAGGAACTCTAGAGCTCTGTCAGAGTGACCATTAGGTTCTTGGTCACCTCCCCCGATTGCTCAGTTTGGCCGGGCGGACAGATCTAGGAAGAGTCTTGGTGGTTCAAAACGTCTTCCATTTAAGAATGATAGAGGTCACTGTGTAATTGGGGACATTCAATGCTGCAAAGAAAAATTGGTACCCTTCCCCAGATCTGTGCCTCGACACAATCCTGTCTCGGAGCTCTACGGACAATTCCTTCAACCTCATGGCTTGGTTTTTGCTCTGACATGCACTGTCAACTGTGGGACCTTATATAGACAGGTGTGTGCTTTTTCAAATCATGTCCAATCATTTGAATTTACCACAGGTCGACTCCATTGAAGTTGTAGAAACATCTCAAGGATGACCAATGGAAACAGGATGCATCAGAGATCAAATTTCGAGTCGCATAGCAAAGGGTCTGAATACTTATGTAAATACGTTTTTTCTGTTTTTCTGTTTTATAAATTTGAAAAAATATCTAAAAACCTGTTTTTGCTTCGTCTTGATCGGTTTTTGTGTGTAGATCGATGAGGATTTACATTTTTTAAATCAATTTTAGAATAAGGCTGTAACGTAACAAAATGTGGAAAAAGTCAAGGGGTCTGAATACTTTCCGAATGCACTGTACATGCCACACTATACCATATTCCCTATACACCAGCGGCCCCTCTTACCTGACTGTTGTGATACCAGTGCAAAAAATGCAGAGGGCCTTGCACACGAGGCTGCTATTTCTAGGTTGTGTGTGTGTGCATGCTCGACAGCCCTCACCCTGTCCCCAAACCCAAATTGAACCCTCTCTCCAATTCATTTGAGTCCAATTTCATTTCCCATTACCCCTCTCTTATGCAATGGTGGAGGGAGGGAGGGAAAGCACCCCCTTCAGACTGTGTTATTTTCAGCAGTCCTTCATCGTAATGGAGCTAAAATTGGGTTTTAGAAACCACTCTCATCAAATACAATTTAACAAATCAAAGGCAGCTGTATAAAAAAAGCACCCTCCTCCACCCAAATCCACTTCTTGTCCATGGGTGATCAGATCTAAGGGGGAAACAAGATGTTACAGGGAACCAGCTGTCTCATGGAATCAGTCTTGGTGTAATAAATAGAGAGGAAGCCAAGGAGCTTGAAACACCTGGAGTCTGAGCGAGACACTCCCAACTATAAGTCAGTCATTTACATAAGCCAGGTGTTTCTGATACGATCTGGGTTTATGTCACACCCTGATCTGTTTCACCCGTCTTTGTGATTGTCTCCACCCCCCTCCAGATGTCGCCCATCTTCCCCATTATCCACTGTGTATTTATACCTGTGTTCTCTGTTTGTTTGTTGCCAGTTTGCTTTGTTTCGTCAAGCCTATTAGCGTTTTACACTCTGTTCCTGTCTCTCGATTGTTCCTGTTTTCTAGTTTTCCCGGTTTTACCTTTTCTGCCTGCCCTGACCCTGAGCCTGCCTGCTGTCCTGTATCTTTGCCCCACCTATCTGGATTACTGGCCTCTGCCTCCCATGACCCTGCCTGCCGTCCTGTATCTTTGCCCCACCTTTCTGGATTACTGGCCTCTGCCTCCCATGACCCTGCCTGCCGTCCTGTATCTTTGCCCCACCTTTCTGGATTACTGGCCTCTGCCTCCCATGACCCTGCCTGCCGTCCTGTATCTTTGCCCCACCTTTCTGGATTACTGGCCTCTGCCTCCCATGACCCTGCCTGCTGTCCTGTACCTTTGCCCCACCTATCTAGATTATTGACCCCTGCCTGCCCTTGACCTGTCTTTGCCTGCCCCTGTTGGATTAATAACCTGTTGTTAATTTGACATTGTCTGCATCTGGGTCTTACCTCAAACGTGTTAGTTTAATTGGTTTGCTTTCCTGTAGGAAGTCCTTCTAGGGCCATGGACATCTTTAAGATCAAGAAACACACGTGGAGAAGCTGATGACGGCTGCCGCCAAAATGCGTCTGTTTGTTCTGACCTCTGCTGCTAAAAAAAAGACATTAAAACTTTTAAAAGTATTTCATTCTTCCAGTTCCCCGAGGGTCAATAAATGGGCTGAACCATCTAAAGGTATCCCCCACACAGACCACACGCCATTCCCAGATTAATGGGACAGTCCAGGTGGGGTTGGGTTAAATATGAACAGAGGAGATCAGAGAAGACCATTTTGTATTGCACCCAAACCAATTCAAAGGATGTTCTAAAATACACCAACGATGATTTTGCTAAAGAGGTCACAGGGTACATCCATAGAGATTATAATGCGATAGGTCCACTTACACGGCAAAAGGAGAAACAAATTCAATCAAAGTTGGTTGGCTGGTGTCTGTGGAAAGACGGGAAATTGTTCTCATTTGCCTATTTAGTGTTATGTCACTTTCAAGCACATAAACGTATCAACCGATAGCACCTTCCCTGTCTAGAACTCCCTTACATGAATCATACCATGACCCCTGACCTGTGCTATGAAAACAGAGACACATGACATGCCAGCACACACAAAACATGTCTGAAGTTGACCGTGAGAGATTCACACGACCAGAAGTTACCAAACACTGCAGACACCTCTGAATGTACTTCAAACGTTGCGACAATAACTTTCAGTGTGGTAGTGCTTCATTATATAAAGTGACACTAACCACATGAAAAAATAGTATAGCATATTATGGTATAAATGGTTCTCTGTAGTGTTTTTGCTCTTTTCTGTAGTATTTATTTAGCGGACAACAGTATTATTTAGTATTTACTGTAGTATACTGTAGTATTTACAGTTAACTATAGTATAAATACTGTAGTAAAATAAAACTGTTGCATATACTATAGTAATTAATGTAGTGTTTTTGCAGATTGTGGTATACTGTAGTATTTACTGTAGTGTTTTTGTGGCCATTGCTGTAGTATTTACTATAGTGTTTAAGTTGAAGTGGAGGCTTTCTCCTTGAGGAAACCTACTGGGGAAATACTAAAAGAGCAAATTTTCCATAACCTGTAGGTAGGACTAGGGTTTGAATTGATAGTTCAGTAGAAAGGCCTCTTTAGTGTCCTAAGTTTTCATAACTGTGACCTTAATTGCATACCGTATGTAAGCTGTTAGTGTCTTAACAACCGTTCCACAGGTGCATGTTCATGAATTGTTTATGGTTCATTGAACAAGCATGGGAAACAGTGTTTAAACCCTTTATAATGAAGATCTATGAAGTTATTTGGATTTCTACGAATTATCTTTGAAAGAAAGTAGATTTTTTTGCTGAGTTCAGTACATGAACGAAAAATCTTCATGCCAGTGTCCAGGTAACATACACACTGTAAAGTACCTATTGTAAGAACAAATATCAGTTTGAATCTGCGTTCAATCCAGAAAGATTCAAAGGTGAACTGGAGCATACTACATGAGCATATACAGTCACAACTGATATCCACACTACCACTGTCCTAGTATTGCATTTTGTGATCCCCTTTCCACACACATTCAGACATCAACCAGCTGGTCCAGCTGGTCCAGTATGAGAGGGACATCCAGCATACACATCATCATCGGCTGGACAAGAGCTCAGTGGAGAGAGCTGAAGCTGAACCAAAGGGATCTCTCTTCACAAGTCCTCTGCTGCGCTTTCCTTTATCTCCTTTCCTCCTCTCTTCCTCACTTGTTGCTTTCCAAAATGAACAAAGGGGAAAATAAGTATCATAAGTAGACTAAGAAGTCACCTCTTCTTCCTACAGACTCCATTTTTCCACTTCTTTGTCTGTCTCTCTTCTTCTCTTTTTCTCCTTCTATGTTTCCCCCCCTTTTTTTTTTAAATAGTCTCAAAGTTGCTATAAGATTAATTGCCTGATGGCATGCCTGAACCATAAAACCACACAACCACTGAATTTGGAAGTCACTGTTTGCAATCAAAATGGCGCTGTCATATAGATACTAACACAAGACAAAATTCCTAGGAAATTCCCAAATAAGTACATGGATACACATTTCACCAGCTATTAAAAAAAAAGTGTATATGCTTTGATGATTTTTTAGTGGTACAAAAGCACAGCCACAACAATGAGAGATTTTGTCAAATATGGGGGCTCATCTAGGACGGAACAAAATATAATACGAGCAACGAGCGCCACATTGTGCTATTCAACCTATGTCTCACAGATTTACCACGGAACCCGGTAAATGACTGTAATAGAGGAAGCTCAGTCTAAACGCTTTGCTCTTTTGAAAACGTGCCTCTGCCAGACACTTCTAATAATTATCAGTCTGTTATCCCGCTTCCGGGGGGATAATGACAGTATTAAGATGTCTGCGGTATCACACAGAGGCCACACGCGCTTTCTCGTCACGCAACAAATGTCAAATTCACTCACTGGATGATAACTATCAAGTCCAATGGAAAAGCTGGTTGTCAGGATTGTGCTTATTCCCTTTCATCAGAGCGTACGGTGGTAGTACGAAGCGAAACAAGGTTTTACATCAGAGAGTCGGTGCCAAGGAGCATGTGGTCAAGGGACAGGTGGCAATTATGATGGTGAGAATGAATTCAATTGATAGTTAAGGTGAAAAGGTCAAATAATTAAGTGAATACAGTATATTGAGAGTTTATGGGGAGAAATAGTCATGGGTGGACAGAAGAGAGATAGGGAAGGGGAGATGTACAGTACCAGTCAAAACTTTGCAGAGCTGTCATCAAGGCAAAGGCTGGCTACTTTGAAGAATCTCAATATATTACATATACTTTTGTGGTTACTACATGATTCCATATGTGTTATTTCATAGTTTTGATATCTTCACTATTATTCTACAATGTAAAAAATAAAAAAAAGTATAAGAAGAACCCATATTAAGTTGCAGAAGCCAAACTCAGCCGATGCTGCGGAGCTTCTGTTGCTATGGAGACGACCAAGCACTCCTGCGCACTACCACTCCTGCCCGTGTGAGTTTTGTCAGCTGGTCAAGACACCAAGGCACTCATCCAAGAAGGACACGTTCAAAGCGGTAAATGTCTAATTATGATTTAAAACATGTTGGTCAAAGTCCAAAACCTTTCAGGCAGGTAGCCACCCCTCTTGTCTTGAACATTTTGAGTCTGACAAGGAGGGGACGCTCACTGGACCAAAAGCAAATGCTCCTGGAGAGTCAAGGGAACCAAAAACAAATGTTGAGAACAGTTTTTTTAGCCTCTATAACCTGTAGCACAACAAACATTCTGGCATATAATGTAAGTCGACAGTAAAACATGAGTACAAAGGGCCAGAAAGACCAATGTGTTTGGGCTCCCATGTCATGCGACAGGAAGTGTGGAGGACCTCCTTTGTTTACATAGGGACAGTATGCCATGGCAGTGACCAATTTGGTCTCCCCTCCGGAAAAAAAAGGAAGTGCCCTTTCACTTGGTCAAAAAAACTAGACGTGATGCTATACTGAACTCTTTACACTTTACACGCATTCATGTGTTTTGTCTCAGGGAAGACAACTCGGCCATTCTACCAGCCGCCTAAGCACAAAATCTCACCCCCGTTGAGAGGCTTTCGACAATAACGAGCGGTACGTCAATAACGAGCAGCAGACTTGACTCTGACTCATCTTCAAAAGCTTGATACTAACATTTACGATAGCAAATTTCAATTTACAAAAAAAAATGGCTGTTTTCGTCTATTGAGCTTCTAGTCATGAAATCTATGCAGCCTACTCAAAAAGCTGTTGCACCGCAACTCACTGCCTTCCTGAAGACAAACAATGTATACGAAACGCTTCAGTCTGGTTTTAGAACCCACCATAGCACTGAGACTACACTCGTGAAGGTGCTAAATGACCTTTTAATGGCGTCAGACCAAGGCTCTGCATCTATCCTCGTGCTCCTAGACCTTAGTGCTGCTTTTGATAACATCGATCACCACATTCTTTTGGAGAGATTGGAAACCCAAATTGGTCTACATGGACAAGTTCTGGCCTGGTTAAGATCTGTCGGAAAGATATCAGTTTATCTCTGTGGATGGTTTGTCTTCTGACAAATCAACTGTAAATTTCAGTGTTCCTCAAGGTTCCGTTTTAGGACCACTATTGTTTTCACTATATATTTTACCTCTTGGTGATGTCATTCGGAAACATAATGTTAACTTTCACTGCTATGCAGACGATACACAGCTGTACATTTCAATGAAACATGGTGAAGCCCCACAATTGCCCTCCCTGGAACCCTGTGTTTTAGACATAAGGAAGCGGATGGCGGCAGATGTTTTACTTTTAAACTCAGACAAAACAGAGATGCTAGTTCTAGGTCCCAAGAAACAAAGAGATCTTCTGTTGGATCTGACAATTAATCTTGACGGTTGTACAGTCATCTCAAATAAAACTGTGAAGGACCTCGACGTTACTCTGGACCCTGATCTCTCTTTTGACGAACATATCAAGAATATTTCAAGGACAGATTTTTTCCATCGTCATAACATTGCAAAAATCTGAAACTTTCAGCCAAAAATGATGCAGAAAAATTTATCCATGCTTTTGTCACTAGATTAGACTACTGCAATGCTCTACTTTCCGGCTACCCGGATGAAGCCCTAAATATACTTCAGTTAGTGCTAAACACGGCTGCTAGAACCTTGACAAGAACCCAACAATTTGATCATATTACTCCAGTGCTAGCCTCTCTAGACTTGCTTCCTGTTAAGGCTAGGGCTGATTCAAGGTTTTACTGCTAACCTACAAAGCATTACATGGGCTTCCTCCTACCTATCTTTCCGATTTGGTCCTGCCATACATACCTACACGTACGCTACGGTCACAAGACGCAGGCATCCTTACTGTCCCTAGAATTTCTAAGCAAACAGCTGGAAGCAGGGCTTTCTCCTATAGAGCTCCATTTTTATGGATTGGTCTGCCTATCCATGTGAGAGACGCAGACTCGGTCTCGACCTTTAAGTCTTTATTGAAGACTCATCTCTTTAGTAGGTCCTATGATTGAGTGTAGTCTGGCCCAGTGGTGTGAAGATGAATGGAAAAGCACTGGAGCGACGAAAGGCCCTTGCTGTCTCTGCCTGTCTGGTTCCCCTCTCTCCACTGGGATTCTTTGCCTCTAACCCTATTACGGGGGCTGAGTCACTGGCTTACTGGTGCTCTTCCATGCCGTCCCTAGGAGAGGTGCGTCACTTGAGTGGGTTGAGTCACTGACGTGATCTTCCTGTCCGGGTTAGTACCCCCCTCGGGTTCGTGCCGTGGGGGAGAACTTGGTGGGCTATACTCGGCCTTGTCTCAGGGTAGTAGGTTGATGGTTGAAGATATCCCTCTAGTGGTGTGGGGGCTTTGCTTTGGCAAAGTGGGTGGGGTTATATCCTGCCTGTTTGGCCCTGTCCGGGCCACAGTCTCCCAACCCCTCCTGTCTCAGCCTCCAGTATTTATTCTGAAATAGTTTATGTGTCGGGGGGCTAGGGTCAGTCTATTATATCTGGAGTATTTCTAAAGTCTTATCCGGTGTCTTGTGTGAATTTAAGTATGCTCCCTCTAATTCTCTCTCTCTCTCTTTCTCTCTCACTCTTTCTCTCACTATTTCTCTCTCTCTCTTTCTCTCTCTCTCTCTCTGAGGACCTGAGCCATAGGGCCATGCCTCAGGACTACCTGACCTGATGACTCCTTGATGTCCCTAGTCCACCTGATCATGCTGCTGCTCCAGTTTCAACTGTTCTGCCTGCGGCTATGGAACCCTGACCTGTTCACCGGACTTGCTACCTTGTCCCAGACCTGCTGTTTTCAACTCTCTAGAGACAGCAGGAGAGGTGGAGATACTCTGAATGATCGGCTATGAAAAGCCAACTGACATTTCCTCCTGAGGTGCTGACCTGTTGCACTCTCTACAACCATCTGACTCTGCTGGTCATCTATGAACGTTTGAACATCTTGTACATGTACTGTTATAATCTCCACCCAGCACAGCCAGAAGAGGACTGGCCACCCCTCATAGCCTGGTTCCACTCTAGGTTTCTTCCTAGGTTCTGGCCTTTCTATGGTTTTTTTCCTAGCCACCGTGCTTCTACATCTGCATTACTTGCTGTTTGGGGTTTTAGGCTGGGTTTCTGTACAGCACTTTGTGACATCGGCTGATGTAAAAAGGGCTTTATAAATACATTTGATTGATTGATTGATTCCTGATTCTGGTTCGTGCTCAAAGACTTGAGCCTTATTGCCAGGTCTGGCACAGTCTCACTGATCTCCGGTGCATTTTTTCTGATATATCTATCAGGACGAATCTGTATGGCTGGACGTGTTTCAATGAACTTGATGCACATGTTCTTAGTCTCTGACACATTGTGTACTATAGTGAAACAAGGTGGCCTTTGGACAAGAACAGCAGATATCCTCCCTCTTTCACCTCAGCCTTCACTTCCCTCTGCTAATCTTTTCTTAGCCAACCACTGACAGATCCATTGTCGGCTTTCACAGCAAACACATTGGGGTGGGGGGGGGTGGGGGGGTTGGTCTTGGAGAGGTCAGGATGAATCCCAAATCCCAATATGATATAATAGACCCAGCACAGTGATAGTGAATATCTTGGATAGTAATATTAGTTGTAGTTGGTACATGATCTTCTCAGTAAACATGTTCCCTTGACTGTCGTCTCTTTGCCTCTTCCAAATATCTAATAACGTAACAGTTGGTGTCAGAAGTGGGCTCTACCACTGCAGGTATAGTTACCTCAAATGAAGTACTAACTACTAACTAAATAGGCCTTTGTCAGGTCAGGTAAGCTGAAGAACGACAAAGCCAGGTGAACCAAGGTTAGTGGCTTGAGAAAAGGAAGTCAAATTAAACACTTAGTGGGATAAAGGGTTGGGTTATTGCCAGGAAGTAATAGTAAGAGATGTGAAAAAAGGAAGAGAATTGAAATACCTAAGAGAGAGAGAGAGAGAGAGAGAGAGAGAGAGAGAGAGAGAGAGAGAGAGAGAGAGAGAGAGAGAGTGTGCTTGATCTGTGATTGATATGAAGGATAATCAGAGTGAGTGGTGTGTGCATAATAATGTCTGTTTGTGAGTGTATAGATATCAACAGTGACAGAACTATTCTGTACACCACGTTCAAGCCAAACACTCAGTTAGTGTATTTGTTTGCATTTGTTCATTAGCCCATTAAGCCCATTATTGACTAGGCCAAAACTAGCCTTACCTCTATGGAGGGCTACAAAACAAGAAGCCATTTCAGCTTTAGGCCACTCTCGCTTCAAGCCTATACGGTGATGACAACACATTCTTCCCCTCACACACCAGGCACAACACCCAGGCACAAACAAAGCCTAGTGTGCCCTCACATTATGACAGAGTGACCTTAGGCTGGTGACCAGAGGCCAGACCCAAACTGAGAGAAAGAGACTCCATTCAACCCCTCGTATTGTCCCCTTGCCAAAGCAAGTGGCATTTACCTGCCCTCGCGTTCTATGTGATTACACTCCTTTGTTTGCCGATGAGCGTAATGGAGGTGGAAAAAAAACATGAGCAAAGTCTCAACAAGTTGACAATGAGTGGCTACGAGAAACCACATTTACAGCCGATTGTAACGGACGGAATGACAACATTGTGGGTGGCCATTGGCCATTGAACTGCAAGTGTTGCTCGTGGTTTGTGGTTGCTCATGAGCTACATTGGTGGTAATTAGATCATATTCACATTGTTGTTCCTTATTATGAGAGATAGATGAGGGGAATTATGGGAAGGTGGGTGACTGGCTCTTTGTGACATCATCCCCTGTAATGGTTGGTTGGGGGAGTTGATGATCTGATTGATGAGGGCAGTGTGTCATGTGATTTCCCATAAAGCACAGCTGATTGTCAGGCACTATTCCCAGTGGAGCTGACGCTATAGAATTACAATGAGTAAAGACTAGGATATTCCAATTCAAATCCATGTCATTTGATTTGTGGGCTGGTGGTTTGGCGGCCATATTGGCTGTTCACTTTGGACTGTTTGGTTAATTGATGCTCATCACAATTGGGTGCACATTGATAAATAAGCTGCTTTCTATGCGTTAGAATTGAAAATGTGGTGTGTTCTCTGTGGCCATTGAGAGGGAATGCAGAAATGTACAAAATGTACAAATTATATTGAATCACTATAACATTGTTTTTACTAAACCACCACAATACAGGGAAAAGCACGGATGTTCATTCAACATATTCCTCATGATTATCTTACAATTAGTCACGTATTTCTGCTTTTATTTCACAAAGGTGTCATGGCCTGTGAACACATGGCCTTGCACAAAAACAGGAATTCAACTTTTTTTCAGCCTTTATGTACAGATGTGGGACCTTAATTTGAGTCAGGTACAGCAGGAAAATTATCCCGCAGCAAAAGGAAATGTGAAATATTATGTGGATTATAACTAATGGATATTTTTTGTAGGGGTTGATATATCTTTCGTAAATGATAATCAAGTCTGAAATTTCGAAATGAAAATTACAAACCTCAAATACACTACAAGTTTGAAATGTCCTACATTGCACGAACGTTCTCCTGCAACAGGGTGATCCAAATAAGATCATACATCTGTAACTTTCCTTTCCTGTGCGTTCAACAGAACTCCCTGAATACAAGGCACGGCGCAGAGCAAAAACATCTGGGAAAGACCAGCTTGCACTGTGAACAGCTGGGCAGGCCAACAATTCACAGGAGTGACAGAGACACCTACTGGACACGTTGGGTAACACAGCTCTCTATCACAGCTGGTTCCAATGCATTGTCCAACTCACACCAAAACCTGAAGCATCTTCTTCCTCATGTATACCAACACAATAGAAATGATGGAGATGGTTAACTCCTAGAAATTATGCTTAGGACCTATCTATAAACTACAAACTAAAAACGACATTTGTGAAACCCTAAGAATGCATAAGAATGCTATATAAAAACATAATATGTTATACTGAACAAAAATATAAACTCAACATGTAAAGTGTTGGTCCCATGTTTCATGAGCTGAAGTAAAAGATCACAGAAATGTTCCATAAGCACAAAAAGCTTCTTTCTCTTTTGTTCACAAATGTGTTTACATCCCTGTTAGTGAGAATTTCACCTTTGCCAAGATAATCCATCCACCTGACAGGTGTGGCATATCAAGAACCTGATTAAACAGCATGCTCATTACATAGGTTCACCTTGTGCTGGGGACAATAAAAGGCCACTCTAAAATGTGCAGTTTTGTCATACAACACAATGCCACAGATGGCTCAAGTTGAGAGAGTGTGCAATCGGCATGCTGACTGCAGGAATGTCCACCAGAGCTGTTGCCAGATAATTTAATGTTAATGTCTCTACCATAAGCCGCCTCCAACATTGTTTTAGAGAATTTGGCAGTACGCTTAACCGGCCTCACAACCCCATACCACGTGTATGGTGTCGTGTGGGCGACCAGTTTGCTGATGTCAACGTTGTGAACAGAGTGCCCCATGGTGGCGGTGGGGTTATGGTATGGGGCAGGCATAAGCTACGGACAACTAACACAATTGTATTTTAATCGATGGCATTTGAATGCACAGAGATAATGTGACGAGATCCTGAGGCCCGTTGTCGTGCCATTCATCCCCCGCCATCACCTCATGTTTCAGCATGATAATGCACAGCCCCGTGTCACAAGGATCTGTACACAAATCCTGGAAGCTAAAAATATCCCAGTTCATCCAAGGCCTGCATAGTCACCAGACACGCCACCCATTGAGCATGTTTTGGATCCACTGGATCATTGTGTACGACAGCGTGTTCCAGTTCCCGCCAATATCCAGCAACTCTGCACAGCCTTTTGAGGCTACCTGCCACCCTACAGCAGTTGGGGACGGTTTTTGCTCTCAATTCAGGTCTTCTCCGACCTGAAAGCACTAATATGGGCAGTGCAGCGGCAGAGAGTAGACTTCTAGCTAAGTGAATTGGAGGACTCCCCATTTTCCCACAGTGGTCCGAGCTGGGCTGTTTGCCAATGGAGGCTTAGGTCGACAGGCTTGGCTGTCTCGAACCTATTAGCATAGCAACGCTCTCGCAAAGGGGGCCAAAGAGGACAGACGGACGAGTATGATCCGTTTCATTGTGGCTACTCTAAAGTTTATGGTCACACTCTAGGGTATATAGACTACCATTCCGAAATGTTGCTGGGCGTTCTTTTAGTAATAGAACCACATATACATCATCAGAAAGAAAAAAAAAACTTGCAAATACAAAACATACATACCTGTATCTATTTGTGAGAACAATTCTCATTACCAAAAGTTTACAAAGGGTCACAAACATCAAGTTCATCTCCACTTCTTGTGTCGAATTAGAAGCACATTATAAGTGGTGGTCCTGCAGTGCTTCCCATAACACACACACACACCCACACCCACACACACACACCCACACACACACACACACACACACACACACACACACACACAACAATACTTTGGCTGCACAGAGACTGATCTGTCCTCGGCAGATGGTCCTGCTTGGTCGCACAATAAGACTGATCTCCAATCAGACAAATCATATTAAAGGGGAGATAAACAAGAAGAGCTAAAGTCTGAAATGTTTCCACTCATTTCATCTGAAGAAATACACCCCTTCATTTGGAAAAATATCACTTCTAAATACCTTAATAATCTGAGTAGTGTAGCTGTCTTATTGTATCAAATTCAAAAAACGAAGGACCTACAGTATTACTGCATTTATGTTTTTCTTGTCACAAGAGACTTGCAGAGTGTGGCTTTAAAGACCAAAAGAACAGTGAGAAACAGAGATTGGAAGTGTAGCTAATCGAGGACGTAAAAGTTTTTAAAAAATGTATAAAGTGTCTGTCTATCGATCTCTCCCGGATACATTCCAACCCGGCATCTGTCTCTCTACTCTCTTGTCTATTATTTATTGACCTGGCTCAAGCCCAGTAAAACTTCACAACTGCAAACTCTCTCCAGCCCATTCACTCTGATTCAAACTGCCAGAGAAAGAGATCTAAACTGAAATCACTTCCCAGTTCCCACACTAGTTTAGCATAGCATTAGCACCACAAGCTAAAGTGAAGGGTCTAGCTATGGAGACACATGCACTTGACCATACTGACTGAGGCCTCAGTATATGCAATGGCACAGTGCTGTACCCGCCAATGTCTTGTGGCTATAAAGGACAAGTCTTGCAGATAAAAGTGAAAGGAAGCTCGGAGCAAAATGCATTTGAGGATCTCCAAAGTAATCGGACGAATGTTTAATGCATTAAGAATAGTAAATAAGTCAAAGGAGGGATACACTGTAACTAGGCAAAACAGAGAGAGAGGGAGCGAGTGAGTGAGACCTGGGAGAGTTCAATTAGTCCAAAGTCTTCTACCGGCAGTAACAAAAAAATGTTGAATATGCTGACAATCTCACAGGAACAAAATGTCTTATGAAGAGATGGATATATGGATTTTACTTTATATTATGAACCAATACCTTGTATTTACTTGATAATACTGTAATTACATAGGTTAGTAGTGCAACTACATTGTAGGTACATGTTGTTACAGTTGCATATCACCATGCTGGTCAAACTGGTGTGGTAGTAGCTCTCCAGGACTGGCAATAGCCTTTCAGGACTGGAGTTGGAGAACTCTGCAGTAGAGGCAAGGCCCAGGGGAACAGCACAACCAGCCACTCCTTCTGTAACCACCAGAGTCGAACAAACAAACCAACAAATCAACAACGACTGTCCCCCACGGCCCCCCAGTGCTCACCCCTTCGGTCTTTAAACAAATGCAACAAACTGAGGCTCCATTTAAGAATGATGGAGGCGACTGTGTTCTTGGGGATCGTCAATGCTTTTTGGTACCCTTCCCCAGATCTGTGCCTCGACACAATCCTGTCTCGGACAATTCCTTTGACCTCATGGCTTGGTTTTTGCTCTGACATGCACTGTCAACTGTGTGACCTTATATAGACAGGTGTGTGCCTTTCCAAATCATGTCCAATCAATTGAATTTACCACAGGTGGACTCTAATCAAGTTGTAGAAACATCTCAAGGATGATCAATGACAATAGGATGCACCTGAGCTCAGTTTTTGTCTCATTTCAAAGGGTCTGAATACTTAAGTTAAACATTAAAAAAAAATGTTTTATACATTTGCAAAAAATTCTAAAAACCTGTTTTCACTTTTTTGCTCTTTGGTATTGTGTGTAGATTGATGAGGAAATATATATACACTGCTCAAAAAAATAAAGGGAACACTTAAACAACACAATGTAACTCCAAGTCAATCATACTTCTGTGAAATCAAACTGTCCACTTAGGAAGCAACACTGATTGACAACAAATTTCACATGCTGTTGAGCAAATGGAATAGACAAAAGGTGGAAATTATAGGCAATTAGCAAGACACCCCCAATAAAGGAGTGATTCTGCAGGTGGTGACCATAGACCACTTCTCAGTAGAGCTCTTTTAACTTGCACACAATATAGCTGGGTCGCCCTGTCCTGTCCCTAGTGGTCCACCACCCTGCAGCGCCCCAACCCAACACATCCCACTCAGCTTTAGGATCTTAGTGAAACATTCATTATTGGTTTTCAGTGTGCTAGGCCAAGGCCAGAGTGACAACCCACAGGATGACAGACCCCCAGGTCCAGGACTGAGCAGCTCAGCAGCTAGAGATAGCCTAAATAGGTATCTCCCCTGACGTGGGCATGTTTTCAATACAGACTCCTTTAGTCGTACTGTATTCCATGTAAGGCATCCAGACTTTATGAAAGTCGCCCTGTATACCCTTAACCTTGTAATGAATCAAATCTAGTGATACATAACTTGACATTGTGGGAGGATAACCAACCTTCCAATGAATGGCAATGCATTTCTTAGCCGCTATAAATGCTCGGTTACACAGTTTCTTCAGATAACAGTCTCCAGTATCAACATTTCCAAGCAAACAAAAACAGGGAGAAGGGAGAATCTGTAGACATGCTGAGATAAAAGAACATACTCTTCACCAGAATTCAGCCAGCCTTCACAAGACAATAACATATGCAAATATGTCTCCTTTTGTGTTTTACAGCTCCTAATCCTCCTGAAATGAGTCATGACAAAGAATTACCTTGGTGTACATTTATACATTATATTATCCCAAAATATAATCAGTGGTTGAATAATTGAAATGACCATCATTCCCAGATCCCAGACTGTAGCTTTAAGCTGCTTTCCTGTAGCTACTGTATCTCTACCCATCAAGTCAAAATGGAATGTTGTATCATTCACTGGTATTGTTAATATACAGCAAAATTCACCTGAGCTCTGTAGACTGGTCTTCGCTGGTTGTCTGATCCTGCTGGGACCCCTGTCACCATCTTATCTTGCTAAGACATGATGAGCGTAGTGTTGTGTACTGACTGCACTAGAGGGCTGCATTCCTTCGGGACACCTGCAACACCTGCGGGTCCCGACAGAGATCATTGCGGCTCGGTCGGCATTTTTCATGCTGCGGACGGTCAGACCGACAACTTTGGGATTAAAATATTTTTGTTGTCCCACAGATTATTTGGAAACGGTCCTCTTTCTGCTTTGTATGGGTAAACCTACCTACTGTATTAAAAGCACATATTTCTCGCATTATTCACACACTTTGCTGCTTCAACTTCAGTAGCCTACCTCTCCTAGTTGGGCGTGAGGGTTCAGGCTTGCCTAGCATGTGTGGTCTCATTGAAATAGAGTAGGCTGCATACATGGATGGAGAATCAAGTGGCAGTTAACTTATATATTATATATATATATTAACTTACTAATACCAACATGTTTCAAGCAGACCACCATAGTCCCTGTGCCCAAGAACACTAAGGTAAATGACTACTGACCCGTAGCACTCACGTCTGTAGCCATGAAATGCTTTGAAAGGCTGGTCATGGCTAACATCAACACCATTATCCAAGAAACCCTAGACCCACTCCAATTTGCATATCGCCCAAACAGATCCACAGATGATGCAACTCCACACTCACTCCACACTGCCCTTTCCCACCTGGACAAAAGAAACACCTACGTGAGAATGTAATTCATTGACGACAGCTCAGCATTCAACATCATAGTGCCCTCAAAGCTAATCACTAAGCTAAAGACCCTGGGACTAAACACCTCCCTCTGCAACTGGATCCTGGACATCCTGACGGGCCGCCCCCAGATGGTAATGGTAGGTAACAACACATCCGCCACGCTGATCCTCAACACTGGGGCCCCTCAGGAGTGCGTGCTCAGTCCCCTCCTGTACTCCCTGTTCACTCATGACTGCATGGCCAGGCACGACTCCTACACCATCATTAAGTTTGCTGATGACACAACAGTGGTAGGCCTGATCACCGACAACGATGAGACAGCATATAGAGAGGAGGTCAGAGACCTGGCCGTGTGGTGCCAGGACAACAACCTTTTCCTCAACGTGATCAAGACAAAGCAGATGATTGTGGACTACAGGAAAAGGAGGACTGAGCACGCCCCCATTCTCATCAACAGGGCTGCAGTGGAGCAGGTTGAGAGTTTCAAGTTCCTTGGTGTCCACATCACCAACAAACGAACATGGTCCAAACACACCAAGACAGTCGTGAAGAGGGCACGACAAAACCTATTCCCCCTCAGGAGACTGAAAAGATTTGGCATTGGTCCTCAGATCCTCAAAAGGTTCTACAGCTGCACCATCGAGAGCATCCTGACTGGTTGCATCACTGCCTGGTATGGCAACTGACCGGAAGGCGCTACAGAGGGCAGTGCGTACGGCCCAGTACATCACTGGGGCCAAGCTTCCTGCCATCCAGGACTTCTATACCAGGCGGTGTCAGAGGAAGACCCTGCAAATTGTCAAAGACTCCAGCCACCCTAGTCATAGAATGTTCTCTCTGCTACCGCACGGCAACGGTACCGGAGCGTCAAGTCTAGGTCCAAAATGCTTCTTAACAGCTTCTACCCCCAAGCCATAAGACTCCTGAAGAGCTAATCAAAGGCCTACCCAGACCCCTCTTTTTTGCTGCTGCTACTCTCTGTTTATTATCTATGCATAGTCACTTTAACTCTACCTACATGTACATATTACCTCAATTACCGCACATTGACTCTGTACCGGTACCACCTGTATATAGCCTCACTATTGTTATTTTACTGCTGCCGTTGAATTATTTGTTACTTTTATTTTCAATTTTTTTTACTTAACACTTCTTAAAACCATTGTTGGTTAAGGGCTTGTAAGTAAGCATTTCACTGTAAGGTCTACACCCGCTCTTTGTATCATATTGCAATGATAAAACTTGTGTGGGGGTGGGGGGGGACATCTCCAGTGAAAGTTGCTTTCCAATGAAAATTATATTTTGGTTCCAACCCCTGGTCTTGTTGCACTACATGCAATAAGGACATGCACAGATGGTCCTTATGGTATAGCTGACCAAATCTCTGGACACATCTTTTTAGGAATCATAGTTTTGTGATATCCCCCATACTGGCCATGACTGGCCATAATCTGCCTTGTTACAGGCCCTAATCTCTTTTGTAAAGACCATACAAAGATCATCCCCCTGCCTGGGCCAGGTATTTGAATAGTGAATTATTATGATAATCTATTCCAAAACCTTCTAGCAACTACATCCATGTTGTTTATATTCGTTTGTACTCTGAATGCTGTTTTCGCATTCACCGTGATAAAGTAAATGAATAGTGATTAAATAGCAAATCGGACCATACATTTATGTGTTCTGGTGACAAATGTTATTTTCTCTTTAATGTCTGCCCAGGTAGCCTAGATCCACAGATGAAAACACAATCCCCCTTTGTCATCAATAACTTAATGCAAACTAGAATTATTTTGTTACCTGTGTATCCAGCATCATCATCACCTTCTCGGATTCATATCCCTTTCTTGTTCTTTTTCTGTCGTGAGGCACTCCTACAACACAGCTCTCCACATTTTGAGCGAAACAACCCAAAACTTGAACTTGCACTTGAATTGTGTCGAATTTCCAATGACTCTGGTGGTGCTCCTGGCTTGTACCGTGCAATATCCTCGGAGTACAACAGCGGTGTCCAGGTATGTGTCATCAATTCCTCCTCTGTTAATGTCACTCACAAAAAAATCTGACTATAAGCATCAAAAAAGCGTATCGCACTTGACAGTAAGACTATTGTCTGAGTTTGAAAAACGTGTTCAGCAATGGGGGGAGGGAAAAAACAAAATCAAGTGGGCCACATATGGTTTCCATTCGGGGTAATACATTTTGAATCCAGGAATTAGTGGAGGGTGGACAAATAACATTGAGAATAAAGACCATCATTCACTTGAGCATGTGTGCCATGGGATGTTCCCTTGGATTGAAACATTAGTCTCAATTATATCGAGGTTGCTCCCTTTAAATGTCAAATTCCAATGTCGATATTCATTTCATTTGACACTTGGAATGGGTACGCCCCCAACAGACACTAATTCAACGTTTGCATTGAAATAAATATGTAAAAGGGGGGTTGTTACATTATGAAGTAGGCCTAGTCTTTGAAAAAATCCCATAGGCCTACAAATCGGGGATATTTATGTACAATTCAGTTTATATTCTCCCGCAGCCACTCTACATTATAACGTGATGCTGAAGGCACTGGTGGATGACAGGGTCATCGCGATTTCTGGGTCATCTTTTCCTATTGTATTTTTCCCGACAAGATGGAATCAAATGTAATGATGTTTTATTGAATATGATCCAGCCATTATCATATAGGCCTAGTTACTGTAATCATACAATTAATAGGCCCAACATGTATGTTCACAGCTGGCTGCTCCTCCTGTTTCTATAATTATGCCTATCCCAGTGTCCCCTTCCTCAAAATCTTCTCCAGACACAAAATGGATGGTCTCTCCAATGTCTTGCTTTTTCATATTCTTCTCTGAGCAGCCGACACATTTAAATGCGCAACGAGAAGGGGGGAAATGTCAAAATAAACGACAAAAATAACTGATATCCTCAATGCACTATGGTAGAAAATGAAATTGGAATGGTTCGGTACCCACGAGCTGTTATTGACGGGATGCCAATGGTTTAAGCTTTAGCCTACATCAATTTCGCAGCCTACCCTGAACTTGAACCTACAGCGCGCACCGCCGCGAGCGGATGGTCATTTCTGACCCCGAAGCCATATAATCCATTCATTCTCAAAAATGTGTTGTTCCTTGGTGTATTCCCGATCGGGGCAGAAACCATAGTCAGTCGCTCTCACCAGCGGGTTACGGAGGAGATGAAGAACAGAGGGATTACTGCCAGACCACACGACGCGCTCTGGTTGAATTCTGCGTGCGCAGCCAGCCAGGGCAGAGTTAAACTCAATCAGAAATCGCTACATTACAGACATGAATATAGTCTATATTGGGTGCATGTTTTAGCCTACTGTAGCTGTCACCAAAAACTCAAAGGCGGTATTAAAAACAAATGGGATCACATAGCCTAGTGATTATAAGGCCTTGATAGGTTAGACTGGGAATTGTATTGTCATCAAATGTAGCCTATTTAGTAAAATACCATACTGAGCCACACATTGAACCATAGTCAAAATAACTAATTCATTTGAGGGAAATTCGACATTTTGGTATTCCTCTCTTTAGAGTTGTTAGCTCGTGCATGAGACGGGTGGGCTCTGGAATGGGCACGCTGGGCAGTGTAGCAAAGGTCGAAAGACTAGCCTAATTTCACTTTCAGCTCACACGGCGTTACTACCATTGACACGTCCTCAGAGGTACATCATTAAACTAGATCAGTGGCACCCGTCATTCAGGGCACCTGTTTTGAGCCCCGTATTTTTTTACCTTGACTGTTTTGCATGTTATTTAGGCACTAATACCTGTCGCATATCAGTTTGCAAACAATCTAAAAATATATATAATTGAGTTAATAAAGCTGCATACAAACATGGCCTCTTTTTTGTTTTCTTGAGTAAGGCAGCTCCAAAATGCAGGTGTTTCAGGCTAGCTCAGTGCTTTCTGTGGTGGTTGGGCAAGCCAGCAGAAAATACAGAGCGTTGCGCCGTGATTGGCTCAGTATTCTGTCACTCATGGGGACACTACCTCACCGCCAAGTCTAAGGGTAGATGTTGAAAATTCTAGCACCGTGGGTGCTGCCATAGAGTTACATTAGAAGTGCCCATCCAAGAAGGCTGAAGGTCATTGGCCACAGATAAAATGGTGTCAAATCCTTTTTAACCCTTGTCATATGATGAGAAATAATGAAGAGAAATTATAGATAAAATATATTGGTGCTCATCGGCCATTGTACATAAACATTACACAACAAGTTGAAAATCGTAAATTCAACAATGAGTGGTGTGGAAGGAATCAGTGACAGTGGCTGTGCTGTCCCAAATCTGCGATTAAACGAGCTCTGACTGGGAAAAAACGTTTTGAATGGTCATCCAACTCGGAATTGTAAATCCAGCCTCATTATAGAGTTACAACCTGAAGATCAATGACGTCATCATGATTCGACCTTGTTTTTTTCCGATTCACAAGTTGTTTTGAAAGCACCATAAATCCAGAGAATGCCAGACTTGGATGACAACATTTGCCCATGAAGGACTGCTGCTCTTCCTGTTCAAGTGAGCACAGCACAACAAGGTGAGTCCAAAAATGTATTGTATTCTGCTGAATAAATTATGTCATATGCCAGGAAATATGTATACAGTAGATAAGAAAGTAATAGTAAGTGTATGTTGTGTAGTAAGATGTTAGTAGCCCATGTGCCTCACCCTAATAATTTGTTCTATTTACCCCTTAATTTCACCTACTGTTCTGACTTGGTGGTGCACATATAGCCTATAACCTGTTTTAGAGAAATATAATCATCAAATATTGTAAGAGCTTTCATTGTCTGATTATATGCCCCCTTTATTTATCCTACGGTTCTGACTTGGTGTACACGGAGAACACTGTAAGAACGGCCCATGTTCTGAATTCTGTCGCTGTACATTTCAAAAGTGCTAAACAAAAAGTTATATTGACTACGTCCGTCGTAGCTCGCGCATTAATGTCTTAATCAAAATTACGGATTGCCTCTTATCCACTTGTCGTCCCCTTATGCCATAGTTGGTACATTTCAATTGTCATTAGAAACCACATTTGTTTAAGCAAGTTAGCAATATCAGCTATGTTTTTTTTAAATGCAGTAAATGAGGCTGAATTAACTATTTTGCTGCCAGACAAGGCTCCACTGATAGCCAGGTGTAGCAGTGGTAAGATGTTGGGACTGCTGTTGGGACAGTTTAATGTAGGCCCTAACAGTTTGTGGGCACCATTTGTCAGCGTTGTAGTGCAATTAATGTATTGTTTAGTGTAGTGGCTTTGCTGGCATTTATCCCACTTAGTTTTTTTTGCCCTACCAAGATTTACATGCTAAAATCGCCATTGGGCTTGATGTAGGTTTGTAGGTCTGGAGGCACAGCAATGGCAGGATTATTGGTACGCTTTATACCTATACACATGGCTGGAAATCAAGAGTCCCCTGCGCTTTGGGCAAGGTGATGGATGTGCCCATTGCGCGCGCAGTTCCCGTGACACCTGCTCTGGCAGATGCTTGGGCAGAGGTCACACGATTTCTTGTAACACACTACGACTTCTGCTTGCCCAAGTCAAAACATAAGATCGCCAATTTTACAAAAATATCAAGGTCAACATGGGCCTACTCCTGAGGTGTGCTCAGTTCACTTGAACGTTTGCTACATTGTGGAACAGTTTGTAGTCTACTGAACAACACGTTTCCCCAAAACGTTCTTGTACGTCCTTGAACACACTTTTAGGTACGTTGGTGGGTATGGCGAAGTGTGGCTTGAAGCAACAAGTGACATATTTAACGGGCAGTGGCCATGCTGACATTGTTCCACAACCCAGCCCCTCCCCGTTTTTCAACTGGTCATTCAGAACAGCGTCGTTTCCGTTCAAATGAACGTACCAGGGCATAGAAATGTACTGAACGCAGCCCTGGAGCAGCACTTATGGTGCTTTCAAGATAATTGGGAACTCTGAAAAAAACTATTCAATCATGAATGAATGTAATTGTTTTTAATAACCTGCCCAGGGACTGCGGTTGAAAATTAGCCGGCTGGCTAAAACCGGCACTTTTACTGAAACGTTGATTAATGTGCACTGTCCCTGTAAAAATAAACTCAAACTCATGATGTCAGTGATTTTAGGAAAGTCGAATCTCTAGAAAGATACCAGAGTTTCAAACTTGGAATTCCGAGTTGGATGACGGTTCAAAACGATTTGTCCCAGTCTGAACTCATTTTCTTCCGAGCTCCCAGTTGTCTTGAATGCACTAAAGTCAGATGTCAGAGATTTCTGAGTTCCCAGTTGTTTTGAACGCAGCATTAGGCGCTACAAGGATGATGTGAAGGATGGACAATGGTGGAAAAAGTATCCAAATTTCACACTTGAATAAAAGTAAAGATACCTTAAAAGAAAATGACTCCAGTAAAAGTCACCTATTACTTGCATAAAAGTCTAAAAGTATTTGGTTTTAAATGTACTTACGTATCAAAAGTAAAATTATAAATAATTTAAAATGTCTTATACGATTTTCTTGTTATTTAAATTTACGGATAGCAAGCGGCACAGTTCAACACTCAGACATAATTTACAAACGAAGCATTTGTGTTTAGTTTGTCTACCAGATCAGAGGCAGTAGGGATGACCAGGGATGTTCTCTTGATAAGTGCGTGAATTAGACCATTTTTCCTGTTCTGCTAAGCATTCAAAATGTAACGAGTACTTTTATGGGTGTCAGGGAAAATGTAAGAAGTAAAAAGTACATTATTTTCTTTAGGAATGTAGTGGGGTAAAAGTAAAAGTTGTCAAAAATATAAATAGTAAAGATACCCCAAAAAACGACTTAAGTAGTACTTTAAAGTATTTTTACACCACTGGTTAAAGATGATGACAACCATGACGATAATCTATCATCGACTACAGAGGAACAACAATCATGACACCAAGACGTCCTATTGCGCTTTCAAAACAACTGGGAGCTTGGAATTCACCATTTGTAAATCTCCGACTTCCAAGCGTTCAAGAACAACTGGGAAATCGGAATTTAAAAAACAAGCTCCGACTATGAAAAATCGTTTTGAACTGTCATTCAACTCGCAATTCTAACTCGGGAATTGAGGACTCTTTCTAGAGCTCAGACATTCCGACCTGAAGATCATTGACATTTCCCAGTTGTTTTAAACACGGCATAAAGTAACAGATTATCCATTATATTGACCAGAAACTAGTGGCTTCAAAAATGGAAGTCACTGGCAGCCGGGACGAGACAAGATCAGGTGGGACCATTCTAGCCAATGAGAGGGCTAGTTATCACAGCCACAAAGTCAACATTGGCTATACAGTAAAACAATTCACGAAAACAAAAATGTTATGTTTTTTAAAATTAGGGTCAATGTTGGGTTTTAAATCAAATTGTAATAAGATAAACTGTATAAATAGGCAGGGTTTATGAATTTGTGGCTTTATGACTTTTTTTCGCAAAGTTGCAGGGATGTCACATCATACCTATATTAGTACACTCGTAACAACCTAATCATTGCGAAACTTACATTTGATTAAATAAGCCACACTTAGAAAATATGCCATTACATGATAACCAAATTCGACACTAATTGACCTCAATACAAACACCTGCTGGAGTTATGATTTGATAGAATGTTGCACTTCCCTCGCAATAGCTCAAGTCGAGACAGATAGAAAGGGAGGCAGACAGGCGGAGTAGAGAGATGCATGTGATTGAAAGATATTTTCTACTGTTTTTATTTGTTGTCTTTAGGCCTATGCATTTTACATAGTTGACAATAGAAGTTATAGGCCCACTGATGTGTTCTATGCTCATATTTCTCTAGCTGCCAATGGATCACAGTGGATTTATTTGTCCATATGGCAGATGTAACGGATGTGAAATGGCTAGCTAGTTAGCGGGTGCGCGCTAGTAGCATTTCAATCAGTTACGTCACTTGCTCTGAGACTTTAAGTAGGGTTGCCCCTTGCTCTGCAAGAGCCGTGGCCTTTGTGGAGCGATGGGTAACGATGCTTCGTGGGCGACCGTCGTTGATGTGTGCAGAGGGTCCCTGGTTCGCGCCCGTGTCGGGGCGAGGGGACGGTTTAAAGTTAAACTGTTACATTGATGCTGTTGACCCGGATCACTGGTTGCTGCGGAAAAGGAGGAGGTTGAAAGGGTGGTGAGTGTAACGGATGTGAAATGGCTAGCTAGTTAGCGGGTGCGCGCTACTAGCATTTCAATCAGTTACGTCACTTGCTCTGAGACATTAAGTAGGGTTGCCCCTTGCTCTGCGGCGACCATCGTTGATGTGTGCAGAGGGTCCCTGGTTCGCGCGAGGGGACGGTTTAAAGTTATACTGTTAGGCTAGTGCTCTTGCCAAAGTTGAATTTTAACTTTTAAGATTTTTATATAATTTTACTTCAGATTTTATGATTAACCACGTGACAATGATTTTGAGAAACATAAACGTTATTATTGAAATTAAACTTTTCCACGAAAATGCGCATATAAAAACAATAACTGGCACGCAGATGGTAGAAATGGTAGGATAAATTGTAAGTTTCCTTAAATTCACGATGGACTATGGTCTTTACGCTATTATTAACGCCATTCTAAATATTGCAAACTGGGCTAGCACATGCACACAGGAGGTCCCGTGAATGTACTGGCCTGTCTCCTGGTAGCGCCTCCATGTTCTGGACACTACGCTGACAGACACAGCAAACCTTTTTGCCACAGCTTGCATTGATGTGCCATCCTGGATGAACTGCACTACCTGAGCCACTTGTGTGGGTTGTAGACTCCGTCTCATGCTACCACTAGAGTGAGAGCACCGCCAGCATTCAAAAGTGACCAAAACATCAGCCAGGAAGCATAGGAACTGAGAAGTGGTCTGTGGTCACCATCTGCAGAATCACTCCTTTTTTGGGGGTGTCTTGCTAATTGCCTATAATTTCCACCTTTTGTCTATTCCATTTGCACAACAGCATGTGAAATTTATTGTCAATCAGTATTGCTTCCTAAGTGGACAGTTTGATTTCACAGAAGTGTGATTGACTTGGAGTTACATTGTGTTGTTTAAGTGTTCCCTTTATTTTTTTGAGCAGTGTACATTTTTAAAAAGGCACACGGAGCCTACATATCAATGCATACACACAAACTATCTAGGTCAAATAGGGGAGAGGAGTTGTGCTGCGAGGTGTTGCGTTTATCTGTTTTCCTAAACCAGGTTTGCTGTTTGTTTGAGCAATATTAGATGGGAGGAAGTTCCATGCAATAAGGGCTCTATATAATACTGCACGTTTTCTTGAATTTATTCTGGATTTGGGGACTATGTCAGAGCTGTGTGTAAGTTGACAACGCAAATGATTTGGGATTTTCAACACAAAGTGATGCAGGTCTTTCCTTGCAGCACTGGACCACACGACTGGACAATAATCAAGATTAGACAAAACTAGAGCCTGCAGAACTTGCTTCTTGGAGTGCGGTGTCAAAAAAGCAGAGCATCTTTTTATTACGGCTAGACCTCTCCATCTTTGCAGCCATTGAATCTATATGTTTTGAACATGAGAGTTTACAATCTAAGGTAACGCCAAGTAATTTAGTCTTCTCAACTTGTTCAACAGCCACACTATTCATTACCAGATTCAGCTGAGGTCTAGCACTTAAGGAATGATTTGTACCAAATACAATGCTCTTAGTTTTAGAGATGTTCAAGACCAGTTTATTACTGGCCACCCATAACAAAACAGACCGCAACTCTTTGTTAAGGGTTTCAGTGACTTCATTGGCTGTGGTTGCTGATGCAAATATGATTGAATCATCAGCATACATGGATACAGATTCTTGTTTAATGCCAGTGGCAGGTCATTGGTAAAAAAATATATAAAAGAGTAGAGGGCCTAGAGAGCTGCCCTGCGGTACACCACACTTTACATGTTTGACATTAGAGACGCTTCCATTAAAGAAAACCCTTTGAGTTCTATTACATAGATAGCTCTGAATCCACGATATGGCAGAGGTTGAAAAGACATAGCACTTAAGTTTTTTCATAACAGGTTATGGTCAATAATATCAAAGGCTGCACTGAAATCTAACAGTACCACTCCTACAATCTTCTTATTATCAATTTCTTTCAACCAATCATCAGTCATTTGTGTCAGTGCAGTACATACTCTAAGCATGCTGAAAGTCTGTTGTTAATTTGTTTACAGAGAAATAACATTGTATTTGGTCAAACACCATTTTTTCAAACAGTTTGCTAAGAGCTGGCAGCAAGCTTATAGGTCTGCTGTTAGAACCAGTAAAGGGCTTTACCACTCTTGGGTAGTGGAATTACTTTGGCTCCCCTCCAGGCCTGAGGACAAAGACTTTCCTCTAGGCTCAAATTAAAAATATGACAGATAGGAGTGGCTAAAGAGTCAGCTACCATCCTCAGTAGCTTTCCATCTAAGTTGTCAATGCCAGGGTTGTTATTATTGATCGTTAACAATAATTTTCCCACCTCTCCCACACTAACTTTACAAAATTCTAACTTTTCTCTCATTATTTGTTTTTTTATACATTAATATAATTGCTCACTGTTTGTCCTGGGCATTTCCTGCCTAAGTTTGCCCACTTTTCCAATGAAATAATCAATAAAATAATTGGCAACATCAAATGGTTTTGTGATGAATAAGCCATCTGATTCGATGAAAGATGGAGTGGAATGTCTTTCTACCAATAATTAAATTTAAAGAACTACAACGTTTTTCCCCCACCATTCTTTATATCATTGATCTTGGCTTCATAATAATTTCTCAATTTGCAGTAAGTAAGCCAGTCAGATGTACAGCCAGACTTATTAGCCACTCCTTTTGCCCCATCTCTTTCAACCATACAGTTTTTCAATCCTCATCAATCCATGAAGCCTTAACAGTCAGTTTCTTAACCGGTGCATGTTTATCAATAATTGGAAGAAGCAATTTCATAAATTCATCAAGTGCAGCGTCTGGATGCTCCTCATTAATCACATCAGACCAAAATATTGGTAACATCATCCACATAAGAGTCAGGGCAAAATCTTTTGTATGATCTCTTATACACTATTTTAGGCCCAGCTGTTGGAACTTTGGCTTTCCTGGATATAGCCACTATATTGTGATCACTGCATCCAATGGGTACGTATATAGCTTTAGAACAAATTTCAACAGAATTCGTAAAAATGTGATCAATACATGTAGATGATCTTGTTCCTGTAGTGTTTGTAAACACCCTGGTAGGTTGATTAATAACCTGAACCAGATTACAGGCACTGGTTACAGTAAGACAGCTTGATGAAAACCAGTCAATATTCAGGTCCCCCAAAAAGTAGACCTCTCGGTTTACATCACATACACTATCAAGCATTTCACACATATTATTTAGATACTGACTGTTAGCACTTGGTGGCCTATAGCAACACCCCAAAAGAAAAGGCTTTAGATGTGCCAAGTGAACCTGCAACCACAACACTTCAATAACACTTGACATAAGATCTTCTCTAAGCATTACAGGGATATGGCTCTGAATATATAGAGCAACTCCTCCCCCATAAGCATTTCTGTCTCTATAAATGTTATATCCTTGTTTTGCTACTGATGCATCATCAAATGAATTATCTAAGCGAGTCTCAGAAATGGCTAATATATGAATGTTATCTGATGTTAGCAAGTTATTGATTTCATGAACCTTATTTCTAAGGCTACATACATTATAATGGGCTATTTTCAGCCCTTTCCTGGGTAGCTTCTCAGGAATATACATCATATTGAAAAGAGCAGACAAAGCAAGAGAAAAAAATATATACATTCAGCAGTCCATTAATCAATTGGTGTGTGTGTGTGTGTGTGTGTGTGTGTGTGTGTGTGTGTGTGTGTGTGTGTGTGTGTGTGTGTGCGCTGCCGGGTTGAGGCTACGAACCCATAGGCTTGGCTCTCTCATCCCTTCCAGGCTTCTGGGAGGGAGGGTGGACAATGAGCCTGTCGTAGCGGATGTACGCAATGTCCCCACGCGCTCTGGCAGCTTTCATGGCTGGGATCAGTTCTTTCCTCTTCTGGCGCACAGCTTCAGGATAGTCCTCGTTGAGGAAGATATACGTTCCTCTCAAGTTCTTGGCTCTTTCCAGAACAGCTACCTTGTCCTTGAACCTCAGGAACTTGACCACTATCGGCCTGGGCCTATTACCTGGGCCGGTGGTGGTTTTTCCAGTCCTGTGGGGCGCTTCACCCCAATCTTCCTGTGGTCCATCTTCAATTTCTCGGAGATCAATTCCCTCACCTTGTCCTCAGACCATCCTTTTTCTCGTGGAGATTCTGCAATTCTGTCCACAACCATGTGGTTTCGCCTTGATTGCCCCTCGAGATAGCAATGACAGATAAATCAGACTATCATGGATTCACACACAGAACTGATGTCCTCTCTCAGTGACTTACAGATTGCTGTCATCTTGTCGTTCTCCTGTTTCAACTCGTCAAGCTGACCCTGGGAGAACTGCAAACTGTTCTTCAGGTCCTGGACACCTCTGGTCAGGTCGTCCATTCTTTTATTAGTAGAATCCACAAGCATTTGTACAAAACACTTGAAACTATTTTCTTGTTATTGTAACAACTGCTTATCTCGTTTTGTTTGTTTAAAAGATCCTTCACGTGTGACAGACACCACTGGCACTGTCCTCAATGATACTCTCGCCGGCTTTGGTCTTTGTCATGGTAGCTAGCAACGTATGTTAGGCTGTTACTCCTCACAGTCCCAGACAGGGCAGGTCACGGGGAAAATTGAAAACAACAAACAGCAGGGATCTAGACAGCCACAAACCCGGAACAATCCGCGGTCCCAGCCACAACGGCTAACCCCGTCGTGGACTGCGTTCAAGAACACCTCACTAGCTTGATGTCCAGCTAGCTAGCAGCTAGGCTAGCTGCGATGCCAAATAGCTCCTCAGACTCGACCTTGTTCAGCAAGATCACTGTAAAGATAGAAGCAGTCCCAGCAACTGATGCCAACTGCGTCGCGGGATCCAACATAAGAAGCTAGGTTATTGTATGAGCAGGCATAAGCTACGGACAACGAACACAATTTAATTTTATCGATGGCAATTTGAAATGCAGAGATACCGTGATGAGATCCTGAGGCCCATTGTGCCGTCCATTCTTTTTTTAAGGTATCTGTGACCAACAGATGCATATCTGTATTCCCAGTCATGTGAAATCCATAGAATAGGGCCTCGTGAATTTATTTAAATTGACTGATTTCCTTATATGAACTGTAACTCAGTCAAATCTTTGAAATTGTTGCATGTTGCATTTATATTTTTGTTCAGTGTGTGTGTGTGTGTGTATGTATGTATATGTGTACATACAGTTGAAGTCAGAAGTTTACATACACTTTGGTTGGAGTCATTAAAAATCGTTTTCCTCATGGTGAAATCCTTGTGCATGACACAAGTCATTTTCCAATTGGAGGTACACCTCCAATTGACTCAAATTATGTCAATTAGCCTATCAGAAGCTTCTAAAGCCATGACATAATTTTCTGGAATTTTCCAAACTGTTTAAAGGCACAGTCAATTTAGTGTATGGTAACTTCTGACCCACTGGAATTGGAAAAATACTTGTGTCGTGGACAAAGTAGATGTCCTAACCGACTTGCCAAAACTATAGTTTGTTAACAAGAAATTTGTGGAGTCATTGAAAAACAAGATTTAATGACTCCAACTTATGTGTATGTAAACTTCCGACTTCAACTGTATGTATGTATGTATGTATGTATGTATGTCACAGTGAAAATGTCAGGTACACCTCACAAATATTTTATTTAATAAACCGTAAATTCAATATTTATTGTGCATTTGCAAACACTGTAAAAACATGTATAGAATTTCCACACCCATACAAAAATGTATAATCATGCAAGAAATTTTTGGGAGAAATGTCTTACAGACACACAAAAGAACAAACACTTGTTATCAGGGGTGGAAGCTTCTGATCCCTGGTTGAAAAAGCTACTTCAGTTTACGACATCCCTTCATCCAATGATGTCCAAGGCTCATATTTATAACATGGCAGCAATAAAAATAATTCTTAGAAAGAGACAGAGTAAAGCTTGGTGATAAGTAACCAGAGACGCTGGTGTTTTCCACCACACAAATACAAAACAAGTTAGACAATCAAGAAGAACGTATTTATATGCTAGACATTCATTCCGACTCACTTTCTCACTCAACCTACCCGCCTCCTTAAAAAAAAGAAAAAAAAAGAAGACTAAAAATCATTCTCTTGCACTTTTTGTTCAGGCACATGTGAGATGAGCAACAACAAAAAAAGAAGCAACAAATAAGTACTGCTACAAGTTTACAAGAGCCTGCATGCGTTTTTGAATTGAGTGAATTGAAATTCATGGTTTTGTCCTTTCAGCTCTGTGAACACAGACGAGGTAGGAGATAAGGACAGAAAAGGAATAATGCTGAACCAAACATAATGACTGTTGACTTTCTTTGCCCTTCAATAAATTCCTCTACAACAATTTGAGGGTCTTAAACCACTTCCTTTGTTCACTTGCTTCCTTTATCTCATTTCCTTCATGTACGCTGATCTGAGGACTTCTCAGAAGAAACAATATTGTGGAAACCTATCCGGTCTGTTCACCGACCAGGATAAGGAAAAAAGACATTACATGGCAAGGAAGGGATTCAACTCAGCCAATCCCTCCAGTTCGCCAGAGAAAATGCAGCTGGGATTAAGTCTCCCTTAGCTAAGAGCACTTCAAGCACAAATGATCAATCTAAACATGACGTCCCTCTCTTCGCCAGTCTCTCCAATTTCACTAGCTATTAAACGGAAGGGATGGGAGGAAGGCGTTTGTACAGAAACATTGGTTGTGCCAGGCAAGTAGACACATGCCACAATGCCATGCTGCTATCCACCATGGTCACCAACTAACCACAATGCACTCTGATAAATCTTGTTGTTGGGTGAGAGGAGTGGCCATTTTGTGTCAGTCAACCAATCAGAATGATCATGACTGTAAACAAAAATAAAAGGTTGCCACGGTTTTTCACTGGACACCCTTTTGACTGGTGGCGCTTCTCTTATGTAAAGGATTTTAAAGTTAGCAGGAGAGCAGCTGAACTTTCTGACTGGTCAGTTGTCTGAAAATGGGCCATAATGTCATGATGCCCATTACCAAGAACCAGATGGACAAAGTTCACATGGCTTTTTTAAAATAATTTTTATTGTGAGAGCAAATTACTCCCAAAAACCAAAACCAACTTTGAAAATGGTTGAACTACTAGTGTTCTGCTTTTCCTAACCCACTTTTCTGCTATTCTTATACTTTGTATCGACTATGCATACTCTCCCTCTCTAGCCCTGTTATTCCACAATTATAGGAGCTTTTTGCCACATATAGGCTATACTGGCTCCCATCAAATGGTTGGCAGAGATGAGAGACCAGAAGCCGCGAGCTGCCTTTTGAAACAGTCTCCATATTGCTGTAAAACAGATTTTGTTTGAAGTCCAGAAAGGCGAGAGCCAAGGGAATGATGAAAGAAGGGGAAAAAAAAGGAAAACAAATAAATCACAATTGAGCAAGACAAGAATGAGAAAAAGATGGAGAACGATAAATCATTACTCGTTGACAACAGACGTTTGTGAATTACAGGAAGATGAGACTATCCTTCTTTGTCATTGGTGAATCTCCAAGGGGGAATGTATCACTGTTTATATACACAACACATTCAGAAAGTATGCACAGCCCTTTACTTTGTCAACCTTGTTTTGCTTGACAGCCTGAATTTAAAACAGATTACATTTAGATTTTGTGTCACTGATCCACACAAAATGAAAAGCTGAAATGTCTTGAGTCAATAGGTATTCAACCCCTTTGTTACAGCAAGCCTAAATAAGTCAGGAGTAAATGTGTGCTTAACAAATCACATAATAAGTAGCATGGACTCACTGTGTGCAATAACAGTGGTTAACATAATTTTTGAGTGACTACCTAATTTCTGTACCCCACACATACAATTAATTGCAAGGCCCCTCAAATCGAGTAGTTCATTTCAAGCACACACTCAACCACAAAGACCGGGGAGGTTTTTCAGTGCCTCGCAAAACTGGGCTCCAATTGACATAAAAAATCTAAATAAATAACCAGATGCTGAATTTCCCTTTAAGCATGGTGAAGTTATTAAGCTTTGGATGGTGTATCAATACACCCAGTCAATACAAAGATACAGGCGTCCTTCCTAGCTCAGTTGCCGGAGAGGAAGGAAACTGCTCAGGGATTTCACCATGAGGCCAATGGGGATTTTAAAACAGTTACAGAATGTAATGGCTGTGATAGGAGAAAACAGAGGATGGATCAACAACATTGTAGTTACTCCACAATACTAACCAAAATGACAGAGTGAAAATAAGGAAGCCTGTACAGAATAAAAATATCCCAAAACATGTATCTTGTTTGCAACAAGGCACTTAAGTAATGCTGCAATAAATATGGTAAAGAAATTCACTTTTTGTTCTGAATACAAAGAGTAATGTTTGGGGAAAATCCAACACAACACTGAAAGCCACTCTCAGCAAAGGGGAAGCCAACTCCATATTAATACCCATGATTTTGGAATGAGATGTTCGACGACCAGGTGTCCACATACTTTTGGTCATGTAGTGTAGTATCCCTTAGTACCTCACTTTAGTACAATACTGCTACATTGAATTATAGTTAGTCACAGACTGTTAATTTGGACCAATTCCTGCCTAGGGGATTTGTCAGTTGGAGGATACCATCTTGCCAATGAAATAGTGTTAGAATGTATAGTGCCATCGGAAAGTATTCAAATCCCTTGACTTTTTCCACATCTTGTGACGTTACAGCCTTATTCTAAAAATGGATTAAATAAAAATAAATCCTCAGCAATCTACACACAATACCCCATAATGACAAAGTCTAAAACAGGTTTAGAATTTTTTGCAAATTTATTAAAAATAAAAAAACTAATACATTATTTACTTAATAATTCAGCCACTTCGCTATGAGACTTGAAATCCTGTTTCTATTGATCATCCTTGAGATGTTTCTACAACTTGATTGGAGTCCACCTGTGGTAAATTCAATTGATTGGATATGATTTGAAAAGGCACACACCTGTGGTCCCACAGTTGACAGTGAATGTCAGAGCAAAAGCCAAGCCATGAGGTCGAAAGAATTGTCCACAGAGCTCTGAGACAGGATTGTGTCGAGGCACTGATCTAGGGAAGGGTACCAAAAAAATGTCTGCAGCATTGAAGGTCCCCAAGAACACAGTGACTTCCATCATTCTTAAAACGGAAGAAGTTTGACCACCAAGACTCTTCCTAGAGCTGTCCGCCCGGCCAAACTGAGCAATCGGGGGAGAAGGGACTTGGACAGGGAGATAACCAAGAACCCGATGGTCACTCTGACAGAGGTCTAGAGTTCCTCTCTGGAGATGGGATAACCTTCCAGAAGGACAACCATCTCTGCAGCACTCCACCAATCAGGCCTTTATGGTAGAGCTTTGTGGGCTATACTCGGCCTTGTCTCAGAATGGTAAGTTGGTGGTTGAAGATATCCCTCTAGTGGCGTGGGGGCTGTGCTTTGGCAAAGTGGGTGGGGTTATATCCTGCCTGTTTGGCCCTGTCCGGGGGTATCATCAGATGGGGCCACAGTATCTCCTGACCCCTCCTGTCTCAGCCTCCAGTATTTATGCTGCAGTAGTTTGTGTGTCGGGATGCTAGGGTCAGTCTGTTATATCTGGAGTACTTCTCCTGTCTTATCCGGTGTCCTGTGTGAATTTAAGTATGTTCTCTCTAATTCTCTCTCTCTCTCGGAGGACCTGAGCCCTCGGACCATGCCTCAGGACTACCTGGCATGATAACTCCTTGCTGTCCCCAGTACACCTGGCCGTGCTGCTGCTCCAGTTTCAACTGTTCTCCCTGCGGCTATGGAACCCTGACCTGTTCACCGGAGGTGCTACCTGTCCCAGACCTGCTGTTTTCAACTCTCTAGAGACAGCAGGAGCAGTATAGATACTCTCAATGATCGGCTATGAAAAGCCAACTGACATTTACTCCTGAGGTTCTGACTTGTTGCACCCTCGACAACTACTGTGAATATTATTATTTGACCATGCTGGTCATTTATGAACATCTCGGCCATGTTCTGTTATAATCTCCACCCGGCACAGCCAGAAGAGGACTGGCCACACCTCATAGCCTGGTTCCTCTCTAAGTTTCTTCCTAGGTTTTGGCCTTTCTAGGGAGTTTTTCCTAGCCACCGTGCTTCTACACCTGCATTACTTGCTGTTTGGGGTTTTACGCTGGGTTTCTGTACAGCACTTCGAGATATCAGCTGATGTAAGAAGGGCTATATAAATAAATTGTATTATATTTGATAGAGCGGCCAGAGGGAAGCCACTTAGTAAAAGGCACAACAGCCTGCTTGGAGTTTACCAAAAGGCACCTAAAGACTCTCAGAAACAAGATTCTCTGGTCTGATGAAACCAAGACTGAACTCTTTGCCAAGCATCACATCTGGAGGAAACCTGGCATCATCCCTACGGTGAAGCATGGTAGTGAGCATGGTAGTGGCAGCATAATGCTGTGGGGATGTTTTTCAGCAGCAGGGACCGACTAGTCAGGATCGAGGCAAAGATGAACGGTGCAAAGTACAGAGAGATCCTTGATGAAAACCTGCTCCAGAGCGCTCAGCACCTCAGACTGGGCTGAACGTTCACCTTCCATCAGGACAATGACCCTAATCACACAGCCAAGACGAGGCAGTAGTGGCTTAGGGACAAGTCTCTGAATGTCCTTGAGTGGCCCAGCCAGAGGCCGGACTTGAACCCGATCGAACATCTCTGGAGAGACCTGAAAATAGCTATGCAGCAACGCTCCCCATCCAATCTGACAGAGCCTGAGAGGATCTGCAGAGAAGAATGTGAGAAACTCCCCAAATACATGTGTGCCAAGCTTGTAGCATCATACCCAAGAAGAGAAGGCTGTAATCACTGCCAAAGGTGCTTCAACAAAGTACTGAGAAAAGGATCTGAATAGTTATGTAAATGTGATTAAATACATGTATTTGCAAACATTTCTAAAACCCTGTTTTTGCTTTGTCATTATGGGGTATTGTGTGTAGATTGAGGAAAAAAAACATTTAATCAATTTTAGAATAAGGTTTGAATGTAACAAAATGTGGAAAAAGTTAAGGGGTCTGAATACTTTCCGAATGTACTGTAGACCGAAATGGATGGCGATACTAGAGAGTGCCAATAAAACTGAAACGCAAACAGTAAAAAGGTAACTGTTTCATGAGCTGTATCATTGTCACAATAATGATTCAATTGTCATTACAAAGCAAGCCATTCTCTGTGTACTTAACGAAGTATCACATTATTATCTAGGTCCTACGGTTTGAAAAGGTACATTTCAATGGTGCAGTAACTTTGTGGTAACTGTTAGCGTTTTGAGATAAAAAACAGTAACACATTAAATGTTAGTGATTTTCAGTTGTCAACTCTGTTATCTGTCAATTCCATTATCTGAATACAGAAACGTTATCATAGCATTTTAATGTCATTAATTATACATATTTAATTATTATTATCAAATAATTTGTTCTCTCTAATTATCCAACCGTATGCAGAGCAAAATGTGTTATTCCTCACTTAACATGTCATTAATGTTCCATTTATTATGCCTTACATGTGAACCACTATTTTAATGCGACCAGAAATGACTAAAAATATATTAAGAAATTACTCAAAATATATTAAAAACTTGAATGCCCAATTTAATCTGACTGTTTTGTTTGCAAAGTAATGCCCTTACAATAAAATAGACCATCATCATCATCATATCAATTTCCCCCTAAGGCTAGATTTAAGACAATCAAAGGGTTAATTTAGCATTTCCTTCCTGCCTGTTGCTTCATTCGCTTTTGGGCTAACGTATAAGCATGCACTTAGGGTTAGTGAGTAAGGTACAGGTTTCACACCCCATTCATTTGATACCAACATTCGCAAACATACATTAATATTGGAAGTTCAAGAGAGAGGACACAACTGGCTGGCTTTAAACTGGCCAGACTGAGTTTAACTGAAAACAAACAGAGAGGACCTTCACGTTTCAATTGCCCATTACCAAAGCCATACGATCATAGTAACAATCTATACTTAATTTTTGTTGTGGTTAGATTTTACACGGTAGTATTATATTACGTCTTTCGTACGAGCGCCACAATAAAAAAGAACCATGTTCACATGTAAAAAATAAACAAACTGAAAAAAAAACAACCTTAGTTTGAAAATAACCTAGGAGTGTTATAATAGCACTGACAAACTTTATAATGACGCTGTTGTATGGGTAACTGGTTTCTCTGCTTCATATATGTAGATTGTCATTTTTTCAAGTGTTCAGTGCAAAAATAAATAGCTTGAGCCCACACACCCTCTCTGAGAGAGTGGAAATACTGTCGGGCTGTGAGAGTGAGACAAGAAGTCTAAGTATCGAGTTTGGTTGCTTTGACCAACCGTGCAGCACCCCGGCACCAGATGGCTTCCTCTCCCTCCCAGGGTGCAATGGGGCCTTGTTGTCACCTAGGGTTACCAGTTTCAATGGTGCATCCCCCAAATCCAGGAGAGGGAGATAGGGGGAGGGGTGGCTATGAGCCACCCTGAAGCTCCTTGGCCTTGGCCAGGATGGTGTGGACATCTGAGATGGGGTAGTCCTGAAGAAGAACATGGACAATCAGTCAAATGTCAAATAAAACCTCCGTAGTTGCCCAAGCATGACCTATATTGGCCCCACTATTTGGATAGACCCTTTTAGATGATCTTACCTGCAGCAGTCTCATGTTGACCGTGAAGTCTCCTGCCAGCAACTGATCTCGAATCAGTCTGAAACCACACAGGACAAGCATGCCAATCAGAACAGAAATAACAAACATAACACATTATACGGTAAGATCAAATTCCTATCCAAATCCATCCAAATTCAAGTCAATTCAGGAATTGCATTGCATTCCTTAAAAAAAAAATCAACAGACTTGGGGAATTGGGTATGGGGTCAATCTGGGGTTATGGACGCGGGTTTGTCCAGGGGGTAGTGGTTCATTGCTGGGCAGGACAGAAGGGGGAACTCACACGAGCATGGCGCAGCAGACCAGGATGAGGAAGTCGAAGCGGTCCTGGTCGGAGAAGAGCGTGTCCCAGATGCGGATGACGTCGGGCAGGAGGAACTCCTGGGACAGCAGCAGGGTCAGCCAGCGGAAGGTGAAGTACTGCGGCTTGATGTTCTGCTCCTGCTGTTAGAGAGAAGGGCGGGAGGGAGGGAAAGAGGTTGAACAATTTAACTAGCCCCCATCATTACTACAAACAAAATATTAGCCCACTAAATTAAGTCATTTAACTAAATCCAACACACTTTTTGTAATTACATGAAAATAAATGTATGCACCTGTCACCTTTTGCAAAATCTACCCCCCTCCCCTGTCCATACGAACTTGTATCCTTTCAGAGCCATGAAGGGGAGTCAACAAGGGCCTAGGGAAAGGGCCTAGGGATGGTTTTGGGACTGGGCCCAGGAGGCCTTTGCTCACCAGTTTCATATAGAGGTCCATGTCCTTCTCTTTGAGCATGGAGTAGACGCTCTCCATCTTGTAGGTGATGCCGCACTGCGAGTCGTCCAGGCTCTTGATGAACATGTCCCGGTTCTCTGACATCAGGTTGGTGAAGCAGAAGAAGGTGTCTGCCTCGGCGTGCTCTGATTGGTTGGACAGGCAAATCAAATCAGTCGATCAATCATGCCCTACCTAGTGTCAATTGTGTCTGACTGTTCAACGACTGCCAGTCAATCAAATATATTATAGACAGTAACCATGTTTCCAACAACAGTTTTTATGCAACTAAAGTCATACCATATCAAAACAAATCAAGACAGCTGTGATGGAAAAATGGAAATCAAAAATGTCAGGCCTCCTGAGTGGCGTAGTGGTCTAAGGCACTGCATCGCAGTGCTAGCTGTGCCACTAGAGATCCTGGTTAGAGTCCAGGCTATGTCACAGCCGGCCGCGACCGGGATACCCATGGGGCGGTGCACAATTGGCCCAGTGTCGTCCGGGTAAGGGGAGGGTTTGGCAGGCAGGGATGTTTTTGTTCCATCATGCACTAGCGACTCCTGTGGCGGGCCGGGTGCAATCCACGCTGACACGGTCGCCAGGTGTACGGTGTTTCTTACGACACATTGGTGCGGCTGGCTTCCGGGTTAAGCGGGCGCTGTGTCAAGAAGCAGTGCGGCTTGGCTGGGTTTCGGAGGAAGCGCGGCTCTCGACCTTCGCCTCTCCCGAGTCAGTATGGGAGTTGTAGCGATGGGACAAGACTGTAACTACCAATTGGATACCACGAAATTGGGGAGAAAAAGTGGATCAAAATTTGTTCGTTCGACATTGTGGGATCTTTTTGTGTCTGTAAAATGAATTATGGGGTGAAAACGATTTCTTGTGCAATTGTTGATAGAATAATTATCATGTCGAGGTAGATTTGCAGTCACGCGATGCTACGTTGTGTGGTGGTCCGACTACGACTTGAAAAAGCATGCAGTTTATTAGGCTAAAGTACACAGTGATGAGCTTGATGCTCATTTCCAATAAGTATCCTGGGTCTTAATTTGTATGTTAGTGACATGATGATCGGTGATTAGCATCCAATTAACAAATAAGAATGATCTTGATCTTATCCATCTCATCCTACATCCTAACCTGTCCACTTTGTCAGTGAACTGTTGTCTAGAGAGAAGACTCGGAAAGTTTGCCATTTATTTGCCAACAGTTTGTGATAAAACCATAGATAGAGTGGAAAATGCAATGGAAACATACTGAACTTACTTTAATTTTTATTTGTTGCATGAGAACTTTAGAGCAAAAGTGGTTTTTATGTGCATTACGTCATCACGCATAGCCTTTTGAATAATATTTGCATGAAAATCTGTCGCAAATTGGACTGAAATCTAGCTAGTAAAATACTTCTTTAGAGGTGGCACAATAAATATCTGTAGATATTGCATATGAAATGTTGGCCATCCCTCACTTGTCCTGTAGGTGGCAGTGCTGACTCAGCCTGATCCATTCCATCACAGAACATTATCATTCGCATGCAGAAACCAGTGGAATGGGGCTAAAATAGGGAAGTAGCAGCAGGCAGCAGCAGATTGGGCTGATGTTTGCATTTAATACAATAGGAATTTATTTGTCCATCTGCACTAGAGACGAAAATGTGCCTTCTGCTATGCTCCCAAAACACACACGCACACACTCATCCTCTCCTGCACCCACCTTTCCACTCGTTGTTGGGGTCCGTGGCAAAGGTGTAGTAGATAGGGCCCACCACCTCGTTCATGCCCTGCACGTAGGCGATTCCCGGGTTGAGCTTGGCATAGATGAACAGGATTCGCTCCACCACCTCCCAGTGTGCCTCGCAGCCGCTGGGCAGCACCTCGTACTCGTTGGACGGGTACAGGTTAAGGGCCTTGCCCGGGGAGCTCACCTGGAGATGGGGAGGGGAAAACAGAGGAAAGAATTAGGACCGGATGAGAAACAAGTCCTGTTTCTGAAAGGATTGGATTAGGTATACACAATATGGCCAAATTTCTACCACGCCTATCAGAGGGTAACCTTGCGTAGCAGGAGTAAAATAAATGCCTGAAACTAGAAAAAAAAAAAAAACTGTTGGGGGAGGTTCTCTTCTGCACTGTTCAACCAATCCAGTAAATGTAGAGGAGTTAAGAGGGAGTGTCGCTTTGTTAACGTCCAAAAGCGGATGTCACGTCACAGGCTCTTTCCCTGAAAACCGGAATATCCGGTTGTTGGGGACTCAGCAGAGGCTAATCAGAGGGCAACGTGGATCTACTACCATTATTGCTTAGGGTGACAAAACAGATTTAAGCCACTCGTGAGAGTTCTTTAAACAGTTGAAGCATTACAGCTCTCGGCCATAGAAGACCATTGGAGGGGCATCCAGTCAATTGGTACGGGATGGAAATGGACACAAACTGAAAACACCCATAAGTAAAATAAAGGTTATCGACCCACCATCGTCAAGCCAATACACTCACCTGGACCTTGCAGTACACACGCACCACTGCGTGCACATCATGACTGCATTGCTTAAAGCAGGAGAAGGGAGATTGAACATAACACAGGGTGGTAGAGTCAGCCCATCGGAATAGTGTTTCCCCTAGCATTACCAAAACAAGGTCACCCTGCAGCCTCCGGAAGTGGAGGCGTTAACATTGACAGAGCAATATGTCTGTTCATACACATGAGAAACAAAAAACGCACACGACTCTCCCCCTCTCACTCACATTGGTGACCCCGCTGCGGTTGCGGTCCACAGTTTGGGCCTTGAGGGTAGTCTGTTCCACACGGCGCCTGAGTGTCTCGTAGTCGTTCTGGGGATCCAGGATCAGCTGGCAGGGGTAGTCTGTGGGCCGCTGGAAGAACGCCATGTCGGGGTACAAGCGCCTGCCGTCATGAAATACACTAGTTAGTGTATTCCTATGTGGAACATAAGGCTTCCACGAGAGAGCCACTGCTTCCAGTCTTCTGCCTTTTTGGAGATGGTATTACATGACTGGGTACTGGAATACATTAAGACTTTAAATCACCAGTCAAGTTGCTCGCCCCTGCTCTGAAGGATGAGTGACTTAAATTACAAGGAGATGCACGTCAGTCAGCCAAAGAAGTACCTAGCTTGTTGCCCAGGCAGTCAGACCTACCGGACATCTTTATCAATCTGTAGCAGCACCTCGTTATCTCTGAAGTAGTTGTTCCACTTGCTGTCTGGGTTGGGGTTGAGAGGCTGCGAGAGCGAGAAAGATAGAAAGAGGGCATGAAAATGAATGTATGGGAGACTGATCTGCGAAAAATCACATATACACATTAGCTCAGAAAGTCCAGCAGTGTGTATCAGAGTAAGAAATGTTAATGTTTTGAGGGCAAAACAATTAGGGAGAGGAGAGGGGAAACTCACGTGGTCCTCCATAGTCACGTCCTCTCTGGAGAGGCCCAGGTTGGCCTTAGCGATGCCTGGCTGGATGATCATCTCCTTTAGGAACTGGGAATACACCTCCCTGTGGGCCACAAATAAATACAAATCATCTCTATGCCTGTGGGTAACCGCAAGAGACAGGGACCATCGGAGGTCTGAAACACTTAGTCGTTTCCTTTAAGGAGTTCAATTTGACTTGATTTTGACTTGGGGGGAAAAGTCCTCAAAGATACAGCCATGATATCATGGAGATACCAACATATTTCTTATACTGACTCAATTCTCTCTGTTTTACAGGAATTGACTAGGGGCTAGGCATTGTTTCTTGACAGGGCCAGTACAGGCACTTCAGGCATGATCAACCACAAACACTTGAAGTATTTGAAGTATTTGAATAATGTGAGGAGAGAGCCAATAGAAGCAGCAGACAAGCATGACTCATCATCACCATCATTGTTTCCCGGGCCGAGCAGACCTGATATAGCTGTCCGGTGTTGTGTTTTAGTGTGAGATTTTAATAGGTCGGGTTATGACTCAGCTGTTTGTCTAGAAACACTTGGTAAAATCTGAAGGATTCAAAAGTAAACTCCAGTGGGACAGGAGGGATATACTTGACTAAGAACCGGTTAGTTACCAAGGTATAATTCAGGCATAGATGGAAGGACACACTCAGTGACTAAGTCTTGAGCAGTAGATGTTTTCATGCACTTTATACACAGAGTACAAAACATGTCCATTAATCTCCTCCCGTTGATAAAGAATTGATGTCCACCAGCACTGTTGGGAGACATTTTTACCTCTGCTTTTTGAGGAAGGAGTCCCATATCATCTGGTCCAAAGGCAGGTAATTGAGCAGGACCTGGAAACATTGAAGCAAGTTATCAGAAATTTGAATCCCAACCATTCATTAGAACAGGCTTAAACTAAGACTAGAACTAAGGCTAATGCTACATACTGTAGATCACGTGTCAAACAAAAGGCCTGCAGGCTGAATCCGGCCCGTGACACGTTTCCATCCAGCCGTGCAATGATTTGGGTTGTCAATTCATTTTGGCCCGCCTCCATACCACCCCCGATGCACTGCATTGCAAACGTGCTGCACGCCAAAAGGCAGTGCATCGCCACAGACACACTCCTCCTCCCAGATCCACACACAAGCCAGTGCGCTGCATCATATCATCACTCATGGCACTGACCAAAAAAAGTTCTAAAATAAAGCATTCACACGTGGGGTACACCTTACTACTAAAGGACAATAGGACACACACACACACGTGTGTGTAAATGAGTCAACAGTTGAGTCAACTACTTTAGGAAATTACAGCCTGATGCACTCGCATCCGTGAATTCAATGTCAATTGAGCTACTTTCGTGTGTCCCGTTTACAGCGGGCAGCGGAGGGAAAGTGTACATAAACTGTACAGACACATGCCACAGTCCTAGGCTACTAAAATGTTGCAGTCTGGCTTCGGTTTTTAAAGCTTGACAATGACTTTCCAGAAAACTAAACTTGCAACACAACACCCATGCAAGGAGAAACATGTAGACCTATTACAGCCACATTTGAACAGTAGCCTAGACTCAATTACAAGAAGTCAATGTGCGGGGGTAAAGGTTAGTTAAGGTAATTTGTACATGTCGGTAGGGGTGAAGTGACTATGCATAGATAATAAACAGTGAGTAGCAGCAGTGTAATAAAAAAAGGGAGGGGGAGGGTGTAGTCTGGGTGGCCATCTGATTAATTGTTCAGCAGCCGTATGGCTTGGGGGTTGAAGCTGTTAAGGAGCCTTTTGGTCCTAGACTTGGCGTGCCGGTACTGCTTGCCGTGCGGGTGCAGAGAGAACAGTCTATGACTTGGTTGACTGGAGCCTTTGACAATTTTTTTTAGCCTTTCTCTGACACCGCCTAGTATAGAGTCCCTGGATGGCAGGAAGCTTGGCCCCAGTGATGTACTGGGCCGTAGACACAACCCTCTGTACCACCTTCCGGTCAGATGCTGATCAGTTGCCATACCAGGCGGTAATACAACCGGTCAGGATGCTTTCGATGGAGCAGGATGCTTCGATAGAACTTTTTAAGGATCTGGGGACCATTGCCAAATATTTTCAGTCTCCTGAGGGGGAAAAGGTGTTGTCGTGCCCTCTACACAACTGTCTTGGTGTGTTTGGACCATGATAGTTTGTTGGTGATGTGTAATCCAAAGAACTTGAAACTCTCGACCCATTCCACTTGAGTCCTGTAGATGTTAATGGCGGCATGTACGGCCCTCCTTTTCTTATAGTCCACAATCAGCTTGCTCACATTGAGAGAGCGGTTGTTGTCCTGGCACCACACTGCCAGGTCTCCGACCTCCTCCCTGTAAGCTGTGTCATCGTTGTCGGTGATCTGGCCTATGACTGCTGTGTCGTCAGCAAACTTAATGATTTGAATTTGGCCACGCAGTCGTGGGTGAACAGGGAGTACAGGCGGGGACTAAGCACACACCCGAGGGGCCCCAGTGTTGAGGATCAGCGTGGCAGATGTGTTATTGCCTACCCTTACCACCTGGGGGAGGCCCCTCGGCAAGTCCAGGATCCAGTTGCAGAGGGAGGTGTTTAGTCCCAGGGTCCTTAGCATAGTGATGAGCTTTTTGGGCACTATGGTGTTGAACGCTGAGCTGTAGTCAACGAACAGCATTCTCACATAGGTGTTCCTTTTGTCCAGGTGGGAAAAGGCTGTGTGGAGTGCAATTGAGACATCTGTGGATCTGTTGGGGTGGTATGCGAATTGGAGTGGGTCTAGGGTTTCTGGCATGATGGTGTTGATATGGGCCATGACAAGCCTTTCAAACAACTTCATGGCTACCGAGGTGAGTGCTACGGGGCGGTAATCATTTAGGCAGGTTACAGTCGCTATTTTGGGCACCTGGGACTATGGTGGTCTGTTTGAAACGTAGGTATTACAGACTCAGCCAGGGAGAGGTTGAAAATGTCAGTGAAGACACTTGCCAGTTGGTCCGCGCATGCTTTGAGTACACGTCCTGGTAATCCGTCTGGCCCCGCGAGATTTGTGAATGTTGACCTGTTTAAAGGTCTTGCTCACATTGGCTACGGAGAGCGTGACCACACAGTCGTCCGGAACAGCTGATGCTCTCATGCATGCTTCAGTGTTGCTTGCCTCAAAGCGAGCATGAAAGGCATTTAGCTCGTCTGGTGGGCTCGCGTCACTGGGCAGCTCGCAGCTGGGTTTCCCTTTGTAGTCCGTAATAGTTTAAGCCCTGCCACGTCCGACGACTGTCAGAGCCGCTGTAGCAGGATTCAATCTTAGTCCTGTATTGATGCTTTGCCTGTTTGATGGTTTGTTTGAGGGCATAGCCGGATTTCTTATAAGCGCCCGGATTAGTGTCCCGCTCCTTGAAAGCAGCAGCTCTACCCTTTAGCTATGGATGTTGCCTGTAATCCATGGCTTCTGGTTGGGAAATGTACGTACGGTTACTGTGAGGACGACATTGTCGATGCACTTATTGATGAAGCCGGCGCCTGAGGTGGTATACTCCTTAATGCCATTGGATGAATCCCGGAACTTATTCCAGTCTGTTCTAACAAAACAGTCCTGTAGCGTAGCATCTGCGTTAATCGGGATGGCCGATTAATTAGAGCCGATTTCAAGTTTTCATAACAAATCGGTAAATCTGCATTTTTGGATGCCGATTACATTGCAATCCATGAGGAGACTGCGTGGCAGGCTGACCATCTGTTACAGGAGTGCAGTAAGGAGCCACGGTAAGTTGCTAGCTAGCATTAAACTTATCTTATCAAAAACAATCAATCTTAACATAATCACTAGTTAACTACACATGGTTGATGATATTACTAGTTTAACTAGCTTGTCCTGCATTGCATATAATGAATGCGGTGCCTGTTAATTTATCATCGAATCAGCCTACTTAGCCAAACGAGTGATGATTTAACAAAAGTGCATTCGTGAAAAAAAAGCACATTCGTTGCACCAATGTACCTAACCATTAACATCAATGTCTTTCTTAAAATCAATACACAAGTATATTTATTAAAACCTGCATATTTAGTTAAAATGTGGTCGAAGGAATTGTCCGTAGAGCTCCTAGACAGGATTGTATCGAGGCACAGATCTGGGGAAGGGTACCAACATTTTTCTGCAGCATTGAAGGTCCCCAAAAGACAGTGACCTCCATCATTCTTAAATGGAAGAAGTTTGGAATCACCAAGACTCTTCCTAGAGCTGGCCGCTCGGGGAGAAGGGCCTTGGTCAGGGAGGTGACCAAGTACCCAATGGTCACTCTGACAGAGATCCAAAGTTCCTCTGTGGAGATGGGAGAACCTTCCAAAAGGACAACCTTCTCCGCAGTACTCCACTAATCAGGCCTTTATGGTAGAGTGGCCAGACGAAAGCCACTCCTCAGTGAAAGGCACATGACAGCCTGCTTGGAGTTTGCCAAAAGGCACCTAAAGGACTCTCAGACCATGAGAAACAAGATTCTTTGGTCTGATGAAACCAAGATTGAACTTTTTGGGCTGAATGCCAAGCGTCACGTCGAAGAAACCTGGCGCCATCCCTACGGTGAAGCATGGTGGTGGCAGCATCCTGCTGTGGGGATGTTTTTCAGCGGCAGGGACTGCAAAGTACAGAGAGAGATCCTTGATGAAAACTTGCTCCAGAGCGCTCAGGATCTCAGATTGGGGCGAAGGTTCACCTTCCAACAGGACAACGACCCTAAGCACACAGCCAAGACTGAATGTCCTTGAGTGACCCAGCCAGAGCCAGGAGAAACTCCCCAAATTCAGGTGTGTCAAGCTTGTAGCATCTTACCCAATTAGACTCAAGGCTGTAATCACTTCCAATGGTGTTTCAATAAAGTACAGAGCAAAGGGTCTGAATACTTATGCAAATGCGATATCAGTTTTTTTGCTTTGTCATTATGGGGTATTGTATGTAGATTGCTGAAAAAATATTTCATCAATTTTAGAATAAGGCTGTAGCGTAACAAGATTTCACAAAAAATGTGAAAAAAAGTCAAGGGGTCTAAATACTTTCCGAATGCACTCTGTCTATTAAAAGAGCTGGAGCAACTCACTTTCCAGCAAAGTGCACGGATGCCGCCTTCAAACGGGATACCTGGAGAGAGATAGGAAACATGAAAATGTGTTCATAAAATATGGAAAAATTGAAAAAACATTTTATGGTGAAAGCAAAGTTCTTGCTTACCGCTGAAGCAAAGTTCCCGAAGCACCTTTAAGTCCAGCTTCTCTTCACTCAAGGCCACCTTGAAATCCTGGATCCTTCATTTGCACAAGAAAGGGAAAAATATAACACAACCTACTTTGAGATGTTAAGAGGCATATTGTTTGTTTGCATTCATCGTAGATGAAAAAAAAATTCTAAAGAAAGAGGAAGGTAACATTCCTATAATGCCTCATTCAGATTATTACACATGCAGCAGTATAGGAACTGGGTGTTCTGAGAGGGTAGACTAATATGTTTACTGTGACAACCACAAATAAAGGAGGAAAGGATCCAAAAGATTGCAAAACACATTATTTTGTGTCACAATCTACAAAGGGCTGCACAGCTCCATTTGTTTACCTTGTGCATTGACTGTGTGTGTGTGTGTGTGTGTGTGTGTGTGTGTGTGGGGGGGGGGGGGGGGGGGGGGGGGGGGGGGCGGGGGGGGGTCAAATCATGTGCCCAGAAAAGGAGGGGGGGGTGACCAAAATACCCTCCCCCTAACTTGGTACCTATAGCCATAGACCCCCATAGCAACATCGTCAAGTAGTTCAACTTCCACCCTAGACAACTGCTAAGTATACGGTCTTTGACGTTCTGATTTTACCAACACAACCTGCTCCAACTCTTCTTATGGTACAACATAACATATTCAATGGAGGTAATTGGTCAAAGTGGCCCTTTATTGTTTTGTAACACTGCTGAATGACTCATTCAAAAACGGCAGTACTGCCACTAGCCTATTCACTGAAACACCCTTCTTACAGCTGGACTGCATGGAGACAGTGACACCTATGTGCTCCCCATGATCAATGCGGGCTGTCCTGCTGTTCTGATCAGCTGACTCTCCAGCCAAATAACAGGACCCATTGATGTGGTGGTTAGGCTACATTACCACTACCAGGAAAAGCAGTATTGACTCTCCCAGAGGAACTAAAAATAGATCGGGCGGACTGATTGTGAACGATTTAGCCAAAAAAACTCAGAGGCCTAGTCTATACAGCAGACCGTAGGTTATAGGCTACAGCAGGTCTTATTGAAAGAAGTGTGTGTAGAACTGACAGGATTGGCTATTCAGCGATTCAACGTCAGAGAGTTGTGTCCATTCTTCATACACCATATCTGTGATATTCAGATTTTGTTCTAACCTACTGAACGGAACCAAATAAAAAGTTATTTGATTTCAATCTAGTATGCCTTTCTCCTGTAATAGCAATTTCTCTTTCCTATTCTCTTTCCTTGACTTCACCGGCAGCTACATCCTGTTTGTCATGGCTCTCTGGAAAACTGCAGATGATCAGCAAAGTTACTCGGCTTGGGGCTATTCAAAGGGAAAACAGTTCATCTGTTTTTTTCATCAAACACCAGTGCTCACGAGATACCAGCCCTGACCTCAGATCATTAACGAACACCAGGCAAAAGTGCTTTGCTGTCACAGTTAAACCATAACTTTGATTGCCCTTCATAACATTGGATTCAGTCTTTTCCTGGAACGAGAACGTCCACAAGCATGAGTGAATAGTAGCCTAAACGCCAGGGAAGCTTTATAATGAGTAACCTTCAGCTTCTTGCAACTAAGCCTTGCAGCAAAATTTCAGCCATCAAAGAAAATAGGTTACTGTAGTAGGCATTGGAACCGTTTTATTTACAAAGAGTCTGCATTTTCTTGGCTACTGTTTGATACTGCCATATAGCGGGAGTGTAAATATATTTAATACAAGTGAATTAGTGCGTCCTGCTTTGAACTGCCCTTGTCTCGCAATAATTTAAAAGGATGTCCTGTTAGTATGTCCATTGCATAGGCCAAATGTTATGCAATAGGCTATATAGTAACATTGCATCTTGAGTAGACTCGTTTGTACTTCTCCCTGTATTTGTGGCTTATAATTAACATGAAGTCAAATACAACGCACAGGTTTGACTGTCTCGTTTAAAAGGGTCTCAAGTTTGTTTTGATCAGTGAAGAATGTGTGCATGATGTTAGCAACCTTGCTTAGTTGCATAATTGTATTTGAGGAATTAGGTAGCTAGCACCAGTTCTGCATTTTCTCTTATTCCTTCCTCGTGTTTGCCACTACATCGTTCATTAAAATCTCGAATTAAATGCTCCTTTAGGGGGAGGACTGCTTGAGCCTATGAATGAGCTAGCTAGCTAGAGCAGATAGCTAGGAGAAAAACAAATCCATTCAAGCGGATTGGAATTTAAAAACATTGTCTGCAGTGTCGTACAGTACAATGAAGCTAACATTTTCCTCGATGTTGCTAGCAGATGATTTCCCATTTCCTCGAGACAACGCAACGGGCAGAGCTAGCTAGTTAACGTTAGCCTACGGGGCTTTCAGAGTCCACCACGTCATAATCCACGATCAATTACAGTGAACGCATCACATGACATTTACGATTGACAAACATAGCTATATCACATTTAATCGAAGGTGTTGTTATGGCCTACTTTCCATTTATACATCAAATCTACATCTCACCTGATTCTGTAAGAGCTAGACATGTTGGATGAATCCAAAACCAAGACCTGTGTGCCACAAGAAAAATACTCCGATGGTGAAATATCCGCAACGACACTTGGGAAAGATTACTTTGCTGTTTGTTTTCAGATCTCACCTGCCAATTTCATTAGAAAAAAAATCAGGTGTATTTCTCTTGCAATCAAACTTATAAAAGTTTGACTGAAAATATGAACATTAATATTTGAAAACCACTATTTCTGACTATTTCTCACTGTAAACTTCACCAGCACATCAGCATTTGGCAGCAAGGGATGATCTTACCAGTTAATGAAGTGGGTGATAAAAGGAAGGTGGTTCTATGGTGGACTGAAGAGTGCACTGCAGCTATTCAATAAAGAAATAGGGCTTACAGAGTGTTGCGTAGAAATATGACTCCTGAGAATCTACTTGATTTCCAAAGGAAGAGAGCTTTAGTACGTAGGGTCATTAAGTCTGTCAAGAGAAATGCATAGAGACAGTTCTGCTCTACAATAGGCAGGGGTACTGAGCTGGGGGATGTATGGTTTATGTTGAAGAAGATGACTGGAAGAAGCAAGTTCACTTGAATTCCAGTTTTGGTTGTGGATCAAAAAATGGCCGTAACTGATAAAGAAAAATATGACTTGTTGGGGAAGACATTTGCTAGGGTACATAGTGGGGTTACTTTGGATGAAGTATATAAGCAACGCAGGTGTGAGATTTTAAAGGCTCACGTTAATGTGTATAAGAAACGGGACACGTTGACTCTTCTTTAGATGCTGTTGTAACGGATGTGAAATGGCTAGCTAGTTAGCTGTGGTGCGCGCTAATAGCCTTACAATCGGTGATGTCACTTGCTCTGAGACCTTGAAGTAGTGGTTCCCCTTGCTCTGCAAGGGCCGCGGCTTTTGTGGAGCGATGGGTAACGATGCTTCGTGGGTGACTGTTGTTGATGTGTGCAGAGGGTCCCTGGTTCGCGCCCGGGTCGGGGCGAGGGGACGGACTAAAGTAATACTGTTACACTGTCTTTACCATACATGAGATGCGTTCAGCCTTAATAGGCTGTGGGTATACAGCCCAAGGTCATGATCAGTTGTGCTATGTAATGTTTAAGTATCTACCTGATGAGGTCATACATGTTCTCCTGGGATTATTTAATACGAGTTGGAGTGAGGGGGTTATACCTTCTGGTTGGAAACGTGCAGTAATATTACCTTTTTGTAAAGACTGGTAAGGACCTTTCATGTGTTGATAGTTATACCCACCATTGTGACCTGTATGCTCTCGTTGGCTGGTCCTCGATACATATTCGTCGCCAAACCCACTGGCTCCAGGTCATCTATAAGTCTTTGCTAGGTAAATCTCCGCCTCATCTCAGCTCACTGGTCACCATAGCAACACCCACCCGTAGCACGCGCTCCAGCAGGTATATTTCACTGGTCATCCCCAAAGCCAACACCTGCTTTGGCCGCCTTTCCTTCCAGTTCTCTGCTGCCAATGACTGGAACGAATTGCAAAAATCACTGAAGTTGGAGTCTTATATCTCCCTCACTAACTTCAAGCATCAGCTGTCAGAGCAGCTTACTGATCGCTGCAGCTGTACACAGCCCATCTATAAATAGCCCATCCAACCAACTACCTACCTCATCCCCATATTTGTTTATTTGTTTTTTTTCTGCTCTTTTGCACACCAGTATTTCTACTTGCACATCCTCATCTACATCTATCACTCCAGTGTTAATTGCTAAATTGTAATTACTTCGTCACTATGGCCTATGGCCTTACCTCCTTACTTAATTTGCACACACTGTATACAGATTTTCTATTGTGTTATTGACTGTACGTTTGTTTATCCCATGTGTAACTCTATGTTGTTGTTTTTGTCGCACTGCTTTGCTTTATCTCGTCCAGGTCTCAGTTGTAAATGATAACTTGTTCTCAACTAGCCTACCTGGTTAAATAAAGGTGAAAATATATATATATAAAAGAAAAGTGTACCAATGCCCTAATGGAATTTGACTTATGAATTAGGGCTAGGATTACCACTGCTATTATTTTGTTATTCCATGTCACCATAATCAATCGTTAATCTTCTACTTTGCATTATTTTATGTAAATAATAATTAGATTAGCTTATTGCAGTAACTATGCACATATTTTGTGTAGTGTGTGCTATGCCAGACCTGGCTACAAGTTCATTAAAACTCATCAGTTTGAGATAGCTAATAAAAAAACATTAAACAAATTGTATTACCGTGAAATGCTTACTTAGGAGCCCTTAACCAACAATGCAGAGTTTTTAAAAAAGTAAGTAAGACAAATTTGCTAAATAAACTAAAGGAAAACTAGTAACACAATAAAAATACATTCACGTAGATAGTACTTCAATTAGCCTGACTAACCAGTGCCCCCCGTACATTGGCTACCCGGACTATTTGCATTGTGTCCCCCCACCCGCCAACTCACTCTTTTACGCTGCTGCTACTCTCTGTTTACCATCTATGCATAGTCATTTTAACTATATCTACATGTACATATTACCTCAATTAGTCCGACTAACCGGTGCCCCCGCACATTGATTCTGTACCGGTACCACCATGCTACTGTTATTTTCACTGTCATTTTTGTTTTTTATTTTATTTTGTATTTCTTTACTCATCTATTGTTTACCTAATACCTATTTTTGTACTTAAAAATTGCACTGTTGGTTAGTGCTTGTAAATAACAAAGAAACTTTGATTTGAAATAACAATAACGAGGCTGTATAGAAGTGGTTCCTGTACCGAGTCAATGTGCAGGAGTACAGGGTAGTTGAGGTAATTGTACATGTAGTTAGGGGTAAATTGACTATGCATAGATAATAAACAGAGAGTGCGTGTGTCTGTGTTTCCGTGGAGGCTGCTGAGGGGAGGAAGGGTATCAAACACATCAAAGATGTGGTTTCCATGTGGTTGATACCACTCCATTGACTCCATTCCAGCCATTACTATGAGCCGTCCTCCTCTCAGCAGCCTCCAATGGACAGTGTGTGTGGTTAGAGTCAAGTGACTGTACATCGAGCAAGTGCAAAAAAAAATAAAAAAAAATAAGGGTGTCAATGGAAATAGTCCGCTACCTTCCTTATCCAAAATGTGGAGAGGCTTTAACTAACAGTGAACATGCAACAATATGCTTTCTTAAAATTCAATGGGAAATAATTAACAGAACCTTCCCCTGAAGCAGGAAGCAATTCCTAACAACACAGATGAACCGGAAAAGGAGTTTGTTTTGTTGACATCAGACGAACACGAAAGAATATAAATGATAAAACAATAAATTAATTGAATCAACCAAAGAAAGCTAAGGTATGACAGTGTCCGATAAACTGCAAATGAGCAATGTGGACAAATCCTGTATAAAGTAGCTAGATCGCCAAACATTGATTCACTAGCTAGCTAATGAATCTAATTAACGCGAGTTACAGTAGCTGAGCTAGCCAGCAATGGATTTGATGTAGCTAACTAACGTTATTTAGCAAAATAGCTATATGTCATGGTTGCAGGTTACACTACATAAATATACATTTGTACTTGACACTTTTGATACAGCTAACGTTACAGTAGTTAGTTAGCCAGCCATGGCGCACTGTACGCTCATCTATCTGAGGTCAGGACCGAACTCTCAACTCCGTTGCGCGATTTGCTAGCAACAACATTGAGTCCCTTTGTCGATACTTGTAAGCTTTTTCAGAATTGTATTTTATTTTTATTTTTTTACATGTACTTATTTTGGTCCTGTACAACTGAGGCTGTTTCGCGGGTTGCTGAAATTCATACTTCTAATAAAATATGTTATCGAATACAAGCACCGACTTTTTCCTAATTGGTTTTGCTCAAATGGAGACATACCGGCTTGAAAGTAAGTTACTATGTAAGCTGAGATTCAATTGGATTTTCCATTTAGTTTGGCCATGTAGCAGACAAACTGGTACGAATTTCACCTGCCAAGTACCACTTGTTTAGGTGTTGCTCAAATGGAAACGCTTTCTTTATTTAGCGAACTAGCTAGCCAAATACTTTGTTTACAGTCTTAATCATACTTTTTTATGACACGATTTACAGTGTTAACAATGAGTTTATGATAATAACTTGCATCATTAGACTGTAATTGCCATTTCCCTAAACATGAAGTATATACTTTTTGATATTTCTATCAAAGCAATGTCAAGTATCCTAATGACAACAACTTGTCTTTGTCCCCAGCAGCTTCTTGTAGACCTAACCCCGGAGTTAGGGAGATCTTGAGCACACACTGCCTCTTCTGTGACCACCTCATCTATCCCGATGCCTACCCTTTGAGAGCTGCCTGGCACCTACCTCCTGAGGCCACCTGCTTTGCCCTGTTGTCAAACAGAGGGGAAGTGAGAAGCAGCAGCCGACATGGCAGCCAAGGCAGGGGACAACCCCGACAGCCTCATGGCACTGACCACAGCCTTCTGCCTGAGGAATCTGAGGAGGACCATGTGCTACCTGGGAGAGAGGAACAAGCTCTGCCTACGCTCAGACATCTTCCTGCCCAGCGAGATCTGTGACAAGCTGGTCAACACGTACGTATAATTGCTAATCCTAATGTTCAATTAAGCAATGTCAGACTGGTTTTGCTTGTTGGTTTGTCTAATTTTTTACATTATGTTGCTATGGTCTTATCAGGTGTCAAGGATGCTTTCATGATCAATCACTTTATTAGCAGCAGCTCCTGAGCATTGATTTATAACTTGCTTCAAATGTCAATGTATAATGTATGTAAATGAATTGTCAAATGCCAACCATAGTTTGATACTATATATCAATTTGATCTTATGTCTTGAATAATTATTTTTCTGCTGTTTTATGTATCTATCTTCACAGATACATGGAGCTGGTCCATATGGACAGTAACTTTGAGCCGCAGGACGGCTTCTTCCAGCTGTTCTCGGATCCGCACAGCACCAGGCTCACCCGGGTACAGCTGAGGGAGGACTTTGTGCGTGACAGGGACCTGGAGGCCATTGGGAAACAGGTGGGACATTGTGGAGGTAGATTAGTCTGGTCCCAGTTCTGTTTGTGCTGTATAGCCCCTGTGGACCATAGGGGTTGGCTATACAGTACAAACAGATCTGAGAGCAGGCTATAGGTAGACTAGAGTGCCCTAAAATGTCATACTGCTTTTGTATTTCCTGTAAAGGCAGCAGGGGCACTCATGGGTTTTCGAGTGATGGTGAATAAAAAAAATACATTGAAATCCCACAAGTGCCCCTGCTGCGTTTTTCATACATGAAACGGGTGGGGTGGCAGTGTTTCCTTCTGGAGGGCATTGGAATGGTTTCTCCAAGTACCTTAGGCCTAAGCTAACCTCTAAACAAATAAGCCATGACAATACCTTCTTTCTAAACAAATAAGCCATGACAATACCTTCTTTCTAATCAGGACCAAAACAACAGCCAGACGCACTGATGCAAAAAAAAGTATAGTTATGTCCAATGGCAAAGTTTTACTCATTGAAAAAAAACACATACTATGAGTGAACAAAGCATTAAGAACACCTGCTCTTTCTATGACATAGACTCACCAGGTGAATCCAGGTGAAAGCTATGATCCCTTATTGATGTCGCCTGTTAAATCCACTTTCATCAGTGTAGATGAAGGGGGGAGACAGGTTAAAGAAATGGTTTGTGTATTCATCCATTCAGAGGGTGGATGGGCAAGACAAAATATTTAAGTGCCTTTGAATGGGGTATGGTACAGTGGTTCCTCCTTTAAAACTTGCGTCATACTGCGCCACACCTTGCGTGCTGCCGCAGAATTCTGTGGCACGTCATTAAATTGTCAGCCATTTTTTGTTGCTGCAAGTTATTTCTAGTTTGACCACCAGAGGGCATCTATGAGAAGCATTTGATACTATTCCGTATTGGCATTACCAGAGAATTTAAAACCATTTTTGTAATAACATAGTATATGGGATTGATTTTAAGAAATTTGGCTTAATTAATTTGATTAATATTATGGTGTTTCTATTCAGAGAAAAACGAAACCCCCAGGGTTTCCATTAGGATGGAATGCAAAATATCCCGCTGTACAACGTGGCGGTAGGGAGTAGGCTACAGGATTGGAGGATTCTAAATTGTTTACCTTCAAGAGACAACTTTGTTCCAATATTTCTGTAAATCAGTGATATTTATTCCCATAGTAATTCGTTATGGATCCATAACTATATCAACATCTGCAATTTGAAAGAGTATTTTTTAATGAAATGTGTTTATTTGTTTATTAGGCTACTCTGCAGACTATAATGCATACTGTAGTAAACATGGGAAAGTGCCTAATTCCTTACCTAAGGGAGAGCAGGCCATGTCTGTACTACAGAATGCAGGGCACGCGGGAGACTGGTTTTATTTCATAGTTGTGATGTCTTCACTATTATTCTACAATGTAGAAAATAGTACAAATAAAAATACTGGAAGGAGTAGGCGTGTCCAAACTTTTGACTGGTACTTGCTTAATTAATTTGATTAATATTACGGTGATTCTATTCTATGAAAAATGAAAAACCCTCTGGGCTTCCGTTAGGATGAAACAGAAAATATGGCGCTGTACAACGTGACGCTCATAAATTCTGAGCATTGTCAGTTTGTAAATTCAGACTGTTGAGCTCTCGGTGCGTGAACTGGACGTTAAGGCCGATGAGTAGGGTTGATTTGAGCATTCTGGCCTTACAACGGCGGTCAAGCACCCAAGCTAATGTTGGCTTGCTACTTCCAGACACAAATTTACTTGCTCTAGCAGAACTAGTCAGGCAGTTTTTGTGTTAACCGGAGGGTTAGTGACTGTGCTGCTGGAAACAATTTAATTACGCTTTTTTGCCGACTTTACTGACACCGGCCATATTCAACCGGTGTTGAGTAAGGTCATTATTCTGTGCTCTGGTACACTCAGATGAGAGTGCTCTGAAATCGGTGTAGATAGCCAGAGCGAATTTACGAAAGCACCCAAATGTCCATTGAGAACGCACAACGACTATACCATTTAGCTAAGCTAAGAATGACAGGAATTAATCAAGTCAGTAAACGTTGGTTAGTCAGATAGCCTTTAGTTAATATTCTGTCAAGTTTGATGTATATCTGCTAACGTTAGGTAGCTAGCTAACATACCGGTACATACTGCTGTAATGATATGCTATGTGGTTCGTAAGGACAGCGTATCTAACAAATTGTCAGCCAACATAACGTGTAAGGTAACTTATTTGAAAAGTCATTACTTTATTACATTGAGTAGCAAGCTATCCCTTGGTCATTAGGGCAAATCTGGTCTGTGATAGGAGTTTTTTTTTCACACCTACCTCGGCTATTAGACTATTCTTTAGTAATGGTTGCATCGTCTATTGTTCAGCTATTAGCCCCCCTCCCCAACTTGCAACAAATTGTTGTTGTTCCCATCTCGTTCCTTTCCCTCTGACGCACTTTGTGCGTCAAGAATTCACTCGGTTGTGCGTCAAGAATTCTGCATACAGTAGCACGTTTGTATGAAGGTGTGGTTATTCACAGGCAAATTGTTATATGCTATTGAGGTACAGTTGTGTCTTTTTGTCGAGAGCAAAACTTTATTTTCAATCAAAAATAATTGTTCTGAAAGCAACTTTTTTCCGACACAAAGGAAGTCAAAGCGGACACCTACGAAGAAGGACTGTGTGATGATGGCATCTCAGGTAAGCAGCACTGGGTGTTCTTCCGTCCAACTTTTACACAGCTAGCAGTTAGCTCCTACGATTCAGTGTATGTTCATAACATTCTACTATATTACATACATGCATACCGTAGAATGATAAATCATGCAATTATTATTCTCAAGCTAATCAGGCGTTTTGAGCTAAATGCTTTTGTTCTCGCCATTTTCAGTTGAATTATTTTAACTTTCTTTCATGGCAACTCATAAGCAGGCCATGTCATATTTGTTTCATAGTTGATATATAAACATATTTCATGACAGTGTAACGGTTAGCTTTTTTTATTTTTACAGATGGATGAAAGAACACTATGTCTGTCACGAAGAGTTTTTGCAGCATGTAGATGGTGCAGGTATCATTGCATATTTCCCATCACCTAATGAACAACCACAATACCAGTCTGGTGTTAAGCTTTCTGTGCTGTATTGATGTATCCTGAAAATGACATCTGCTGCTTTATATTGAACGGTCATAACTCAGCTTATTTTTTGTAGATATGAAAACAACAACTATTTTCTTTACTTTCAGAGTACGAGGGGTCGAAAATGTAGATTTTTCCAGATGTTCACTGTCCGAGGAACAGGCCGTGGAAGCTTTATTGCTGGCAGAAGTGCAACCAGAGGTAGTTAAACTGTTCTGTGTTCTTTTTCTCTCTCCATCTCTGCCTGTCTTTTTGTACATGGAACCTGTCTCACATGTATTAATTAAAAAACCCTGAAGATGTCAGCTGCTAATTTTCAGATTTACACCACATAAACACACAGCAATTTTCACTGGACTATCTGTTGCTGCCATGTCATGATTTCCCTGGGGGTTAACCTTGCAATAACCAAGTGGTGAGACACATAGCCCTCTATATTTAAATGTTTCAGCTACACTCCGATAGGTGTCTGCGTCACATACAGTATCTTCTATTGACATTATCTTCTATTGTTTGTCCTCATGTGTCTGTTTTTCAGCATAAAGTACTCTGTAGCCACTTAGTGTGGACACCAGGTGGGACCCCACACACACACACACAATAACATCTCTCTAATTCACTTCATCCCTTTCCCCCTTCTCCCTAAATACTCTAGGTTATATCAGCTGTTTTGGTGAACCCCTCCCGCATCTGAACTGGCTGACACATAGGGCACAGCATGATCATAGGTGAGAGGTCACTTGGTCGGGTCAACAGGAAGTATTATTAAGGAGATGCTTTACATTGAAATACAGACAGAGTAGTCCCAGAGTTAATGATCCAAGGTCAGTTTTGCATTTCACCTCCTGATGATTATGATCACTGACCGTGTTAGAATAAAAAAAAAACAAGGCTTAATCATGCTCTCTCTCTATCCACCTGTCTCTCGTCTGCAGGTATGTTTTGATGTGAGAGAGGAAGCCAGTCCCGTCATTGCCACCTCACCCGCTCTTAAGATAACCTTCGGGCTGACTGGGGGCCAAAGGCTGGTTATGAACTGAGAGAATATTAGGGTAGCACTGTAATTCATTAATCATATGCTGCCTGCCGCTGTTCTTACCTATTTCCCTTTCTGTCTTCTACACCTCTCTCTTCCTCGTTTTATAATACACACCATATGTGCATTGAAGTACAGATTGAACTTGTATTTATAATATAATATTACAATTATAATGCATGTATTATGTATTTATAACACCTGGATAATGATCTTCTTTCAATAAAGCGTTTCACATTCTCCACTGGTTGAAATTAAGTATCTCATTGAAATACTATCCTGTGTCCTCAGATTAATGCAAATGAAGGGAGTTAGATATGCATCGTTTTTTCCCCTGTATATATGAATTACAAATCAGCCTTTACTTAAATCATGTTTCTAGTCTATTGCATAGTTACAGTGTGTAATCATTGATGTCCCAGAAGCAGGAGTGGTAAACACTGTTGAAGTGTATAATTGTAATACATACATGCAGACATTCCATCATTCAAATAATGGAGTTTGAAATGACTGAAAAATAATATCTCAGAGATTCATACCTGAACTGCACCTTTATTTGCCAAAGAAGAGTACATTATCAGTGAATATATTCAATGTACAGGCAACAATGTGGGAATCTCATGCGCGGTAATAACTACAGTACTTGCATCCGTGGCACAATAAAGTTATTATACTCTATCTATAGGCTTCATTAATGCCATTCGGACTTGATACAGCAACTATGATAGCTGAGGTTCATAAGTTCTGAATTAATATTCATAGCAAACGTTTTAGGGTCCATACACAGATCGGCTACATACTGTAGCTAGCTACACATCCATAGGTATACAGTTATTTTTTATCCTCTACTACATAATAACAAGTAAATAATTAGCTAGATATGTTACTTCAGCTGCATTGCAAGGCAAGCTTACACAATTGTATATTCATTTTGCAGTAAATGCTTTAGCTAGCTAGATTCTTTACATCCACTGTTTCACGTGACGACAGCCCGGTTTGCTGGTTTTCTCAAGAGTCCCTAAAACATTAAACAACACAAATTATAAATGAATTATCCTGTCATAACACTAGCTAGCTAGCTGGCTAATGTTAGCTAGTCAGCTAACTTGCTAAATAGCAATTTCCGTAAATTAACTTTATGACAAAAAAATATGCACAAATGTTTGTCTCTACATTAACTAACCTATTCCTCTCAATTGTAAATGTTTTGCTTGACTCGTTATGACGTTATAACCACTTTACATTTGGTTCCACCGTAATGTTTTGTCAGCCATCTTTACCCAGGGACGGGTGGCTCGCGTCAATTTCGTCTTTGGAACCACTCGATATGATTGGTCATATAAAAACCTTGGGACCCAAATGCATAATGAGTGCTCGAACTCCCCCTTGTGGTGTTCTGGAGCAATGAAGCTGTGACGCTGGGTACCTCTCAGTCCCGCGGTGCAAGCTCGCAACTTTTAAAGGAGGAACCACTGTAGTAGGTGCAAGGCGCACTGGTTTGAGTGGGTCAAGAAATGCAATGCTGTTCCAAAGGACATCCAGCCAGCTTGACACAACTGTGAGAAGCATTGGAGTCAACATGGGCCAGCATCCCTGTGGAACACTTGTAGAGTCCATGCTGTGCAGAGGACAAAAGGGTGCAATTATTAGGAAGGCGTTCCTAATGTTTTGTACATTGTGCATAGTGAGCATAATGCTAATAATTCAACTGTCATGTTAATAAGGATAATTCATTAGCAGAAATGCATTATTTCATAACAAAATGTAGTGCAAAACGACTCACTGTATAATAACTGTTGTACGCAAAGATTCAAACCAACGGTCCAGTGTTGACACAGTTTATATAGTAATAGACCTTGACATGAATGCCTATACATCATATATAATGGTTGGGGGAAACCGTGGTGGGGGAGACCGTGGTAAAGGACACCTGTCACCTTGTGTCATCCAACCCTCCCATTTGGAGGACAGGGACCAAGTGGTGTCCTGTTTTCACTAATCACCCTGTATTCAGAGTTTAGTTTGTCATGGTGTACAACATTGGCAGCTAAAAACTGAATTGCAGTGTACAATCCATGCCTAAATAAATAAACAAATAATTAAATAAACAAATCAAGTGCTAAATGTTCTTGGGAGAGAGCATCACTGTCATAGCCAGGGGTAAGCCCCGGGAGCCTCAATCAGGGTCAGTCTGGTCTTGGAGCAATGAAGACTGTGGTCCAGAGCCATTAAACAGAGCAGTCTGGTCTCTGTAGCTAGAAAGCTACTCCTTGACCACCACTGATCATGCAGCACCCACTTGGGTGATGCCCCAGCAGCCGATGGGGCCGCCGGAAGGCTCACCGCACCTCAGGGGTATTCTAAAGCAGCCTGTAGTCTTACCGAGCATGTCCACATCTCTGCTTTCCTCTTGCTTAGGGCTTCTCAAAAAACATAACATACTAGCCAGTTAGCTAGCTTGCCAAACCAACCATCCGTCTGATCTTACTTGACAGTTTTATAATGAAATACACTGTTAATAATACGAATTTAAAAAATGCAATCAAAAACAACACAATATTACTAATATTTTACAGAATTTACCGGAGCGATTATGCTATGCTGCCTTTACGGTGTCACTCTGTAGTAGGTTAATATCCTTAATTCTTTGACATTCATGCACCATTTTGGAAAATGTATTTAACCTTTATTTTGACAGGGAGGAAATGTTGAGACCAAGGTCTCTTTTCCAGATGAGCCCTGTATATCACAACAATACATATCAAAATACTATGGCGTCAAATCGGCCTCTAAAGTTCATTGCACGCGAGAAGGCGCTGTCGAGCAAGACGAAACAACGTTGAGCAAGCAAACGCTGAGTCGAGAGCGCAGAAATTTGGTCTGCGAGCGGACATGCCAAATTTGAGCTTGCAAGTGTGACTCTGGGCGAGCAGAACATCATTGCCGCAGATCAAAAAAGAAAAATGCCTGAATCCCAAAATATAAAACTGCAAGCAAAGAAACATGCACATTTTTTTTATTTGAAAGCATCAAATTGTTGAACAATAATCACGTCTTTGTCAAGTTTTCACTCTCAATTTGTTAAGTTGCTCTCAAGTCTTGGTATCTTTGGGTCTTTTTTCCCCGATTGGATTTCAGGCTGGTGGGGGACGGGCTTAGAGGCGGTGGGTGTCTAGAATGGTCACTTACACTGGAGTGATGGACGAACTAACAAATGCTTGCCCTTGACCTGTCCAGTGGGTCATCAATAGTTACCACAGCCACAAAGTCAGAAGGCCCGCCTACTCGACCAATCAGATGAGGGAGTGTCATGACACATATGCCGACCGGCTTGCAGGGGCAGACTAAAGACATGCATTTATTGTATCTATTACTCCGTCAATGATTCGGTTATTTAATAGATATAGTAAAACCAACTGTTATAAATACAATGTTTTAATCGGATGTCTTATTCAAACTCAGCTTTCATGCTTATGTTTGCCCTTAATCATAGTTACTTGTCTTAACCCATAATAGGTTTACTCCAATATCTGCATTGTTTTTAAAATGGCAGCATGTAGTCAAACACATTGACATAGCTTGAGTTAATTTTTTATTTTCAAAATCCACAAGTAAATGTTCACAGAAATTTACATTTTAGAAATTGGCAGATTTTTGGGGGGGCCTGATTTAAGATACTTTTGGTCATGCAGTGTAAGTGGACACCTCCTTGTCAAATATCTCATTCCAAAATCATTGGCATTAATATGGAGTTGGTCCCCCCTTTGCTGCTATAACAGCCTCCACTCTTCTGGGAAGGCTTTCCACAAGATGATGGAACATTGTTGCTGGGACTTGCTTCCATTCAGCCACAAGAGCATTGGTGAGGTCGGGCACTGATGTTGGGTGATTAGGCCTGGCTCACAGTCAGCATTCCAATTCTTCCCAAAGTTGTTCGATGGGGTTGAGGTCAGGGCTCTGTGCAGGCAGTCAAGTTCTTCTACACCGATCTCGACAAACCATTTCCGACGCTTTGTGCACGGGGTCATTGTCATGCTAAAACAGGAAAGGGCATTCCCGCAAACTGTTGCCACAAAGTTGGAAGCACAATATTGTCTAGAGTTAAGATTTCTAAGGGGCCATGAAAAAGAGCCCCAGACCATTATTTCTTCTCCACCAAACTTTACAGTTGTCACTGCATTCGGGCAGGTAGCGTTCTCCTGGCATCCACCAAACCCAGATTCATCCGTCGGACTGGTAAAGCATGATTCATCACTCCGGAGAACGCGGTTTCCACTGCTCCAGAGTCCAATAACGGCGAGCTTTACACCACTCCAGCCGACGCTTGGCATTACGCATGGTGGTCTTATGCTTGTATGTGGCCGCTCGGGCATGGAAACCCATTTCATGAGTTCTTGTGCTGACGTTGCTTCCAGAGGCAGTTTGGAACTCGATAGTGTTACAACCGAGGACAGATGATTTTACGCACTACGCGCTTCAACACTCGGTGGTCCCATTCTGTGAGCTTGTATGGCCTACCACTTTGCGACTGAGCCGTTGTTGCTCCTAGATATTTCCATTTCACCATAACAGCACTTACAATTGACCGTGGCAGCTCTAGCAGAGCAGAAATATGACGAACTGATTTGTTGGAAAGGTGGCATCCTATGACACTGCCACGTTGAAAGTCACTAAGCTCTTCAGTAAGGCCATTCTAATGCCAATTTTTCTTTATGGAGGTTGCATGGCTGTGTGCTCAATTTTATACACCTGTCAGCAACGGGTTTGGCTAAAATAGCCGTGTCCACATACTTTTGTGCTGTGTATATGTAGTGTATACGTGCAATTTTTTTTTGTATCATTCACATAAGATTCCACCTAAAATGACATGAACTTCCTCGCTACTCGCCTCCTTCTCAAAACCCATTGGAGGTCTGAGGGGAGGAACCTTGGGTCCTCTCCGAGGAGGCACAAAAAAAGGCAAGGAATCGAGGAAAGATAAAATGGCAGAGCTGTTGCATGTTTGTCTCAATATGGAATGGCAGACGTCACTGTGTGTTAAGGCAGGTTGCTTATTTAAGAATGCACTGAGTGACGTAGGAGCTGATACAGGTTGCAGGTGTCCCTTTCAATAAGAGAACAAGGATAGGGAGAGAGACTTTTAGGTTCCAGTTTAGAGAGATTTAGCTCCCATTTATTTGTACCAAACAATGATACATTGCATTTCCATATGTTTGTGGTTGGATATTGGACACACAGATAAGGGGTAAATGCTGGAGAGTTCTTCCAAGGCATGGCTTGTTTGACACTGAACTAAAAGATAAAGAACTTTGGTATTTATTAAGGGAATTGGCTGCAGGTGCGTTTAGAGCAAGGATATGTATAGAGGTCTCTAGTGCCCAAAAGCATATCTTAACATGGGCAGCGTTGATACCATGCGATCTCTATACATCTCTATGGCTCAGAGGTGGATGCATTTAAAGGTAAAGTTAACCAACAAGTCTAATTAAAGTGACTGTTCCCTAAAAAGTATAAGAAAAATTAGAGCCTTTTCTACAGCCGCCTCCAAAAAAAACTGTCTTTGCTGGTTTTGCTCTTACTCCTCAAAGACTCAAAGCGGCCTGGTTTAATGCTCCCAAATCATGTCCAATCAATTGAATTTTACCACAGGTGGATTCCAATCAAGTTGTAGAAACATCTCACAGATGATCAATGGAAGCAGAATGAACCTGAGCTCAATTTTGAGTCTCATAGCAAAGGGTCTGAATACATAAGTAAATAAGGTATTTCTGTTTTATTTTTTAAACATTTGCAAAAATGACAACAGTTTTTCGCTTTGTTATTATTGGGTGTTGTGTGTAGAATGATGTTTAAAAATATATATATATATTTTATAATGACATGCTGACCAGACTGGACACGTCGCGTGCGTGAGCGTTGCAAAATAATTTTTGAAATCTATGTTATTCAATTATTGCACCCACACTGCTCGCGCGGCCCACGAGCGTCTGCGATGCCAAGGGCTAAAATAGAACTCCTTTCTATTTCTGACGCAGATCTCGCTGAAAGTCCTGCCTCTCCCATCTCCTCATTGGTTTATAGAAGCAGGTACCCACGTGCCATCTCCTCATTGGTTATACCCACGTGGGTGATTGAAAGACAAACTGTGTTGCCGGTCGTCGTGGTAAAAGTGTAGATGCCAATCACCATATAAGTTCAAAGATGAAAAAGCCTGGAAGGAGGAGAGATGACTAGAAACGATTCGGTTGGCCGTTTTATGTGTGGATTAATTTGTCGGAGTAGAGGACCTTGTGCAGTTCAGGTAAAATAACAACTCAATGTTTATATCCCAGGACAAATTATCTAGCAACAGCAAGCTAGCTAAATAGGACAAATTAGCTAGCAAGTGCAAGCTAACTAGCTAAATTGCCATACATGTTTAATGCTTTTCGACCTGTCTCCAAATTAATGTCGTTGGTTCAGTTTGTTTTGATATTTTAACCTGCGTGTCGTGATCGCGTTTGGTGTAGGGGGACAAAATAAATGTATGCACGATAGCGCATTATGGCGCACGCGCGCAGCCGGTTTGGGTTTGGTGTAAAGGCTATAACGTAACAAAGTGTAGAAAAAGGAAAGGGGTCTGAATACTTTCCGAATGCACTCTAGTTGGGGTTTGAGTTTGGACACCACTGGTCTGTGGAGGTGGTGTAATGGTTTTCTTCCTGGGATGAAGGAGAGGACCAAAACGCAGCGTGGCTAGTGTTCAACATGATTTAATAAAGAATAATTTTGAACACTACAAACAACAAAACAATAAATGTGAAAACTGAAACAGTCCTATCTGGTGCAGAACACAAAGACAGAAGACAACCACCCACAATCCCCAACACAAAACAAGCCACCTATATATGATTCTCAATCAGGGACAACGATTGACAGCTGCCTCTGATTGAGAACCATATCAGGCTGAACACAGAAACAGACAAACTAGACACACAACATAGAATGCCCACCCAGCTCACGTCCTGACCAACACTAAAACAAGCAACACACATAAGAACTATGGTCAGGACGTGACAGATGGTTTCGGTCATAGTGTAGGAAGAGGCCGATAAGGTGATGGTGAAGTGAGACAGTGGTGATGATGAAGTGAGACAGTGGTGATGGTGACTGATCTTGTGATCCATCCTGATCTAGAACCTGCAACTCCTTTTCTGACTCCAGATCTTGAACCAGCAACTTGACGCTGTAACTCACCCTCTGACTTTTCACTGGCAGAAGGGAATTACAACAGGAGAGGTTGTGGTGTTATGCCTGCTCCTGTAAGCCCCTCTTCTAGCTGTTGAAGAGGGTCATGAGCTCTATGGTGGGGCAAGGCTCAACCCTCTGTTGTTGCCCTGTGGGTGGGGGGTGTATTACAAAAAAGGAGGATGATATTCAATATCATTACATTTGGATGACAACATTTCCCAGAAGCAGCCATGTATGCAATAACACATTTTAAAATGTGACTTAGATTGTTTTAACCAAACTACATAGCATAATGATTAAAATAAGATGGCGTAGGCCTACTCACAATTCAGGTGAATGCATATTCAATAGGAGTGTGTGCATGCATTGAGTTAATGAGCTTGTTCTGGCTGATCAGTGGAGTCTATGGTGCTTCGGATGACAAACAACCTGTTTACCTTCCATTTGGGACTTATTAGCCTACTGATCAACAACATTTGCATAGAGTCACTACTCCAGCATGTATTTATTTGGATTTATTATGGATCCCCATTAGCTGCTGCCAAGGAAGCAGCTACTCTTCCTGGGGTCCAATAAAATTAAGCCCGTTATACCATTTTTAAAACATTAAAATACATTTTAGAACAGATTTCATAACACATTAAGTGTGTGCTCTCAGGCCACTACTCTACTACCACATATCTACAACACCAAATCCATGTGTACATGTGTGTATAGTGCGAATGTTATCGTGTGTGTGTGTGCATGTGCCTGTGTTTGTCTCGTCACGGTCCCCGCTGTTCCATAAGTTGTATTTTTTATCAGTTTTTTAAAATCTGATTGTACTGCTTGCATGAGTATTTTTCACAACATATACCCAATAGACATAAATCTAAGTAAAGGAATGGAATTAAGAATATATAAATATATGGACGAGCAATGTAATCATGGCTCAATGTAGTACTGTCTGCCTCCCATAATTTGTTTCGGACTTCGGGACTGTGAAGAGACCTCTAGTCGCATGTCTTGTGGGGTATTCATGGGTGTCCAAGCTCTGTGCTAGTCGTTTAAACAGACAGCTCGGTGCTTTCAATCAATCAATCAAATGTATTTATAAAGCCCTTTTTACGTCAGTAGATGTCACAAAGTGCTAAAACCCCAAACAGCAAGCAATGCAGATGTAGAAGCATGGTGGCTAGGGGAAAACTCCCTAGAAAGGCAGGAGCCGAGGAAGAAACCTAGAGAGGAACAAGACTCTGAGGGGTGGCCTGTCCTCTTCTGGCTGTGCCGGTGGAGATTATAAGAGTACATGGCCATTTAAGGTCAGATTGTTCTTGAAATGTTCATAGTTGACCACCACAGTCAAATAATAATCAGTGGTTGTAGAGGGTGCACAGGTCAGTACCTCAAGAGTAAATATCAGTTGGCTTTTCATAGCAGAACATTTAGAGGTCGAGACAGCAGGTGCGGTGGAGAGAGTTGAAAACAGCAGGTCCGGGACAAGGTAGCACGTCCGGTGAACAGGTCAGGGTTCCCTAGCCACAGGCAAAACAGTTGAAACTGGAGCAGCAGCACGACCAGGTGGACTGGGGACAGCCAGGATCTTCAGGCCAGGTAGTCCTGAGGCATGATCCTTGGGCTCAGGTCTTCCGGGATGGGAGGGAAAGAGAATTAGAGGGATCATATTTAAATTCACACAGGACATCATGTAAGACAGGAAAATTACACCAGATATAACAGACTGACCCTAGCCCCCGGCACATAGACTATTAAAGCATAGATACTGGAGACTGAGAAAGGGGTGGGTTGGGGGACACTGTGGCCCTATTTTGAGATGTGAGATATCACAATCTCTTTCAATAATGACAGAAATGGAGGAGGTCTTTATTCCAGTGAGATTTCTAAGGCGAACACCGCCATGTTTTGTTTTGCTCAACCTAGATTGAGGCACGGTCACGGGTTCAAAAGGGATAGCTGAGCTGACTACACTGACCGTGTTAGTGGCAGACTCCACTACGCTAACACCTGCACCTTATCTCATTGTAGAGCTAGAGGAGTTAGAGTCCTGTCTATGTTCGTAGATAAGATGAGAGCACCCCTCCAGCTAGGATGGAATCCGTCACTCCTCAGCATGCAAGGCTTTGTCCTGTTTGTAGGCGAGTCCCAGAAAGAGGACCAATTATATACAAATTCTATATTTTGGGAGGGGCAGAAAACTGTTTTCAACCAACAATTGAGTTGTGAGACTGCTGTAGAGCTCATCACTCACCCTAACTGGGAGAGGGCTAGAGACAATTACTTGATGCCGACACATCTTTCTAGCTGATTTACACGCTAAGCAGGGTTGGTCCTGGTCAGTCCCTGGATGGGAGACCAGATGCTGCTGGAAGTGGTATTGGAGGGCCAGTAGGAGGCACTCTTTCCTCTGGTCTAATAAAATATCCCAATGCCCCAGGGCAGTGATTGGGGACACTGCCCTGTGTGTAGGGTGCCGTCTTTCGGATGGGACGTTAAACGGGTGTCCTGACTCTCTGAGGTCATTAAAGATCCCATGGCACTTATCGTAAGAGTAGGGGTGTTAACCCCGGTGTCCTGGCTAAATTCCCAATCTGGCCCTCAAACCATCATGGTCACCTAATAATCCCCAGTTTACAATTGGCTCATTCATCCCCCTCCTCTCCCCTGTAACTATTCCCCAGGTCGTTGCTGCAAATGAGAACGTGTTCTCAGTCAACTTACCTGGTAAAATAACGGTAAAATGAAAATAAAATAAAAAAACACGCTGATGCTATGTTGCACTTGGTGACCTCTGACTTTTTCATCCTAACATCGTTGGTGCTAACGTGGATAACAATATCCCTATACTCTCTACACTCACCAGTTTTAGCCAGCACCATCTTCAGATTAACGTCGGTAGCGCTGCCCCCGGTTAACAGTATATGATCATTGTATGATTCTTTTTAAGCAGCTCAGACCCCGTAACGGGTGGAGGAGAGACCTGAGAAAGCTAGGCCTCTGACTCCGATTCGTTGCCTAATGGGGAGAACCGGTTGAAAGTTTCTGTCGGCTGAATGAGCGACACCAGTTGAGCATGCCAAGCTTTCTTTCCAGAAGAGGCTGCGGGGCTGATTTATACTACTATCTGTACTTACTGGTGGCACAGACGCTGTTTCATCCTTTCCTACAGTTAAATTGCCCTTGCCTAACGATTGCAACACGGCTATCCTCACCATAAGACCATAGTTCTCCTGTATATTATGAGTACAGCGACTGCTATTATTTGATGGCGAAATGTTAATGTTACTACTTAGCTTTTTTGGGTGGTGGAGGGCCTGTCGAACCATGTCCAGATTTATTTATTTCACCTTTATTTAACTAGGAAAGTCAGTTCAGAACACATTCTTATTTACAATGACGGCCTACCCCGGCCGAACCCTAACCCGGACGACGCTGGGCCAATTGTGTGCCGCCCTATGGGACTCCCAATCATGGCCGGTTGTGATACAGCCTGGAATCGAACCAGGATCTGTAGTGACGCCTCTAGCAGAGATGCAGTGCCTTAGACCGCTGCACCACTTGGGAGCCCAGATAAAGCGTCCGGGGTGAGAAAGTTGAATGAAAAAAGTTTAGCAATGAAAAACAGAGATGTAGGTAAATGTATTAAAAGTAAAAAATGAAAAGCTTGGCAGATAGCCAAGTAACAACAGACAGAACGGAGACAAGTCTGGAACTAGTGATTAAGTCAATCTCTCTACTACTTTGAGCCAGGAGAGATTGACATGCATATTGTTAGCTCTCCGTGTACATTTAAATCACATTTTATTGGTCACATACACATGGTTAGCAGATGTTATTTCGAGTGTAGCGAAATGCTTGTGCTTCTAGTTCCGACAGTGCAGCAATATCTAACATGTAATCTAACAATTCCACAACAACTACCTAATACACACAAATCTAAGTAAAGGAATGGAAAAATAATATATAAATATATGGATGAGCAATGACAGAGCAGCATAGGCAAGATGCAGTAGATGGTATAAAATATGATATGTACATATGAGATGAGTAATGCAAGATATGTAAACATTATTAAAGTGGCATTAAAGTGACAGGTGATCCATTTATTAAATTGGCCAATGATTTCAAGTCTGTTTGTAGGCAGCAGCCTTTCTATGTTAGTGATGGCTGTTTAACAGTCTGATGGCCTTGAGATAGAAGCTGTTTTTCAGTCTCTCGGTCCCAGCTTTGATGCACCTGTACTGACCTCGCCTTCTGGATGGTAGCAGGGTGAACAGGCAGTGTTTCGGGTGATTGTTGTCCTTGATGATCTTTTTGGCCTTCCTGTGACATCGGGTGCTGTAGGTGTCCTGGAGGGCAGGCAGTTTGCCCCCGGTGATGCGTTGTGCATACCTCACTGCCCTCCGGGGAGCCTTGCAGTTGAGGGCCTTGCAGTTGCCGTACCAGGCGCGCTAGTCTCTTCCTCCCAATGAGTCTTTCGCGCCAGACGACTTACTTCTGCACGTGATACTAGATCTGCTTTATCAGGTGCAGATGGCCCTAAAGCAAAAAGATAATTGTAAGTAACTTGTAAATAAATAATCCTAACAGTCATGAGAGCTTGGGACCTGATAAACGGATCAACTACATCCAACAGGAGTCCAAGGACAGAGGGATACACTAGCTAGAACCTTCTCATCGTACATCTGGTAGAACCAAAAGTTGGCAATCAGCTCCTATCTAATATCTTAGCACCATGTTTATCTAGCCAGCTAGCTAGCTAACACAACAGATTAAAGGGTTAGTTATTGTAATCTTTACTAACTGGTCACACAGCTATCTGCTTAGCTGGCTTGCTTATTGCATGCATGTCCCGGGACGTCGACACGAGCCTTATTATTAGTGAAAAACTAAACTAATATTTTCAACAGGAGTTTGATTTTAGGTCACTGTCAATTCATCCATTTCTCAATACTGCTCCTTTCTGTTGGAGAATGAGCTAGCTTGCCTCTGCTGATGAAGATCTTGTACAGTGCTTGTGGCTCAGGGGTTGAGTGGCGGCTGTCATAGTCCCTCTACAGAGCAAAGAAGCTGCTATCGGCTAAGCCGATAAAGAAGGGCCGACATCGGCCTGAAATATTGGCTTGGCCAATTTATCGGTCGTTCTCTATTCCAAATTTCAAACGGTCCCCCCAGAGTGAGGATTCTAATGCGTGTCATGTTAGAATTAATTGACTGTATGCAGACATTTGCACATCTCCAGTCAGAACAGTACCTGCCCAAACGTTTTCCCCCTGGTGCCCACATTGCCTCATTGTTGTTTTCCTTACTAATAATTCCTGTGTGCGTTCGTGTCAAAGTAAGTGCATTATAACCTTGTTATCCAATTTCTGTATATCGTGTTATGTAATTGCTACTGTTGCACACCGTATTTATGTGTGGAACATAACGCATTCGGTGTGTTCCTTTATAACCGCGGCCACACAAGGTACTGATTTCATAACCTCTATGGTGTTATACTCAATTGCGCTTATGTAGTTACGCTTTTCTATTAGTTCTGTAAAACAATGTTCATGCTAATAGCATCAAATAAGTATTAGCTTGCGTTGTATCCTGAATCTGCCTAGGCTGGCCTTATGACCATTGCATTGTCCTGTATTTGGCCTATTTGGTATTTGGCAGCTCTGCCCTGCCCCCTTGTGGAGCTCTTCAATTATTATGTTACTTGTAGTATTGTTTTATTGCTATATCCTGATATTGTATTCTAATTGCTAGTAAGTCCTCTTTGATTCTGTACTTTCAGAAACCACACACATACACACACAGTATTGAACATAACTTGCCAACATCATAAGTGGAACTGGACATATTTTGTGCCCGAAGATCGAAGACAGCTTTTGTATGCTAGCAACATACTGTTTGGAGAGGGAGTAGGGAGTAGAGAGGATGATTTGGGAGTGGGGAAGTGGATAAGATATTGTCAATATAATTGCATAATGGAACTGTATTTAATTTATGTGAACTGTCTGTCCAATTACAAAAAAGGGGGCTTTGAACTCCAGACTGGGACTCATCAAAGCCAACAGCAGGGCCAGGAGGGATGAAATGGCTAGAGGTCTTCCAGCTACCGCCAACCTACTGTACTTTACCGACTGTTGATCTGCCTACATCACCACCAGCATCTTCAGAGGGACCTGGGACTTTGTCAGTGGGCTATGGGTCCTCAGATTCGGGATGCTCAATGGCCACAAGCTCGGGGGGCAACTCCTCACTGTCAGAATCTCCCGAATTGCCGCATTTATGAGTTGTCTCCTTTTGAAAGACCTTGCTAATGCTACAGCTTAGCCAACTAGCTACATACATAAACAACAAGACTGAATGGCTCCAAGTGAGTGTCGGGTGACATGATTGGCAGCCGGTGTGGTGATTAGGGTTGTCCCTGACAAAAAAACAAAAATGGATTGGTCAATTTCTTTTCATATATAGACACACCCTATGTTTTAATAAAATCAACTATATGTAGGCTACTGAGCTTGTCAGATTTTTTTTTTTGTTAAGCACTGCAATTTAAAAATTAAGACACAAATTACTAAAGAGGGAGCCAGAGGTCAATACAGCCTAACGAGAAGAAAAAAACCTTTTCCCGGTACCGGAGCGCCAAGTCTAGGTCCAAGACGCTTCTAAACAGCTTTTACCTCCAAGCCATAAGACTCCTGAACAGCTATTTGCATTGCCCCCCCCCCCCCCCCCCCGCCTTCACACTGCTGCTACTCTCTGTTATTATCTATGCATAGTCACTTTAATAACTCTACCTACATGTACATATTACCTCAATTACTTCGAAACCAGTGCTCCCGCACATTGACTCTGTACTGTTAACCCCTGTATATAGCCTCCACATTGACTCTGTACCGGTACCCCCTGTATATAGCCTCCACACTGACTCTGTACTGTTAACCCCTGTATATAGCCTCCACATTGACTCTGTACCGGTACCCCCTGTATATAGCCTCCACACTGACTCTGTACTGTTAACCCCTGTATATAGCCTCCACACTGACTCTGTACTGTTAACCCCTGTATATAGTCTCCACATTGACTCTGTACTGTTAACCCCTGTATATAGCCTCCACATTGACTCTGTACCGTAACACCCTGTATATAGCCTCCACACTGACTCTGTACTGTTAACCCCTGTATATAGTCTCCACATTGACTCTGTACTGTTAACCCCTGTATATAGCCTCCACATTGACTCTGTACTGGTACCCCCTGTATATAGCCTCCACATTGACTCTGTACCGTAACACCCTGTATATAGCCTCCACACTGACTCTGTACTGTTAACCCCTGTATATAGCCTCCACATTGACTCTGTACTGGTAACCCCTGTATATAGTCTCCACATTGACTCTGTGCCGGTACCCCCTGTATATAGCCTCCACATTGACTCTGTACCGGTACCCCCTGTATATAGCCTCCACATTGACTCTGTACCGGTACCCCCTGTATATAGCCTCCACATTGACTCTGTACTGTTAACCCCTGTATATAGCCTCCACATTGACTCTGTACTGTTAACCCCTGTATATAGCCTCCACATTGACTCTGTACCGGTACCCCCTGTATATAACCTCCACATTGACTCTGTACCGGTACCCCCTGTATATAGCCTCCACATTGACTCTGTACCGGTACCCCCTGTATATAGCCTCCACATTGACTCTGTACCGGTACCCCCTGTATATAGCTTCCACATTGACTCTGTACCGTAATACCCTGTATATAGCCTCCACATTGACTCTGTACCGGTACCCCCTGTATATAGCCTCCACATTGACTCTGCACCGGTACCCCCTGTATATAGCCTCCACATTGACTCTGTACCGGTACCCCCTGTATATAGCCTCCACATTGACTCTGTACCGGTACCCCCTGTATATAGCCTCCACATTGACTCTGTACCGTAACACCCTGTATATAGCCTCCACATTGACTCTGTACCGTAACACCCTGTATATAACCTCCACATTGACTCTGTACCGTAACACCCTGTATATAGCCCTGCTATTGTTGTTTACTGCTGCTCTTTAATTATTTGTTATTCTTATCTCTTACTTATTTTTGTTGGTATTTTCTTAAAACTGCGTTGTTGGTTAAGGGCTTGTAAGTAAACATCTCACTGTAAGGTCTACCTGTTGTATTCGGCGCATGTGACAAATACAATTTGATTTGATTTACACTTCAGCTACTACAGCAACTGAAATGACTGCAACACTTAACAAAGAGAATTGTATTTTTGGACAAATCTTTCAACAAACCCCAACTACATTTTGTAATAAATTATGTGGAAATTGAGCACGTTGAGGTGACTAAACTGCTTGGTATAACCCTGGATTTTAAACTGTCATAGTCAAAACATATTGATACAACAGTAGCTAAGATGCTCTACCTTCTTAACAACACTATCACCAAGGCAGGTCCTACAGTCTCTAGTTTTGTCACACCTGGACTATTTGTCGCACCTGGACTATCAGTCGTGTGGTCAGGTGCCAAAAAGAGGGACTTACAAAAATTGCGATTGGCTCAGAACAGTGCGGAATGGCTGCCCCTTGGATGAACACAGACAGCAAAAGTGAATAATATGCATGTCAATCTCTCCTGGCTCAAAGTGGAGGAGAGATTGACTTCATCACTACTTGTATTTGTGAGAGGTATTGACATGCTGAATGCACCGAGCTGTCTGTTTAAACTTCCACGCATACCCCACAAGACATGCCACCGGAGGTCTCTTCACAGTCCCCAAGTCCAGAACAGACTATGGGAGGCGCACAGTACTACATAGAGCCATGACTACATGGAACTCTATTCCACATCAGGTAACTGATGCAAGCAGCAGAATGAGATTTTAAAAAACAGATACAAATACACCTTATGGAACAGCGGGGACTGTGAAGCAACACAAACATAGGCACAGACACATGCTTACACACACAACATACGGACTATACACACGTACACAAGGATTTTGTGGAGTATGTGTCTGAGGGCACACATTTAGTGTGTTGTGAATTATGTCATGAATGTATTGTAATGTTTTAAAATGTTTATTTGCCTGGTCTGTGCGCTCGTTGCACTCATCCTCTGCTTGCGGGACCCATCCGCTGCGCTTTCTCAACAGTGTTTGCTTGCTCAATGATGCTTCATCTTGCTCGACAGCGCCATCTCGCTTCGGTGGACTTTCGAGGCTGATTTGATGCCATAAAATAAAATATACACATTAAACCACACAGCCATATATGTATATACACATTAAAATGCACATCTATATAAACAACAATGCATGAAAAGCAAAACACAATCATAAAAAGGACACATTCTTCAGTAAAAAAGATCCCAGCTATCTGAAATGCCCTAGAGGCACCAGTTCCTCCAATTGTAAAGCGCATTGGCGATCCTTCCGCATGTAAGGTACAACTTCTTTTTAAGCAGATCTACCCAACTCGGTGGAGATAGAAGGGATCTCCAGTTAGCCATCCCTGAGACCGGGTCGGGTATCTCATAAGTCTAAAAATTAATAATGAAGTAAGGTACTGCGGAAGTTTATGCAGGAGGGCTTTATACAAAAAAAATGAGCGCAATGCATCCATCTACAACACTTCTAAGAGGGCCAGCCTACTTTCTGAATGCGGTGATGTGTACTGAACCTATCGGCCATAATAAAGCATCAAATGCTATTATAAACTGCGTCCAATGGCTTCAGTACAGTGGCAGCTGCATTCATATAGACAATATCCCCATAGTCTATATCCGCTATGAATGTCAACTGCATGATTTTGTTTCCTGCTATTTAATGAAAGACATGGCCTATTCCTATAAAATAAGCCCATTTCAATTCTTAATTTCTTGACTAACTCATCAACATAATTTCTTTGAAGATATGTTTTTGTTAATCCGGATGTCTACATATTAATAAGCGGGGACACGATCAATGAGGGCATAAATCATCAAATACATTTTTATGGCCTCTAGGCTGCTCGTTATGGCGCACACCTGTCACCATCGTTACGCGCACCTGCGCAACATCAGACTCACCTGGACTCCGTCACTTCCCTGATTACCTTCCCTATATATGTCACTCCCTATGGTTCCTTACCCAGGCGCCATTGCTTCTGTTGCAGTTTCATGTCTGTGTGCTCTTAGTGTTTCTTGTTTTGTATTATGTTCCATTTATTTTATTAAAACACTCTCCCTGAACTTGTTTCCTGACTCTCAGCGCACAACGTTACATATACTGGGTTTTACTTGCATTAAGTACCAATTTTAGTTCAACAAAGGCTTTCTGCAAAACAATGAAGGCAGATTAAATCTCCAAAAGAGCCTGGTCAACCACGGCGGCAATAGCATGCACAGCAGCGTCATCTGCATACAGGTGTATGTAAAAAACAAAACAAATGGTGTGTTTATATAAACCGAAAAAAGTACAGGACCTAAAATCGATCCCTGTGGGACACCTTTTGTAATATCAAAACCTGACTTAACACCACCACAAAATCACATTGTGTCCTGTCTGTCAAGTCATTTTCTGATCCATACTGATTGCAGACAATCTTTGAATCAATATAGTGGTCAACAATATCAAAAGCTTTCAATAAGTCAATAAACAGGGCAGCACATTGCTTCCTCCGATCCATACCCTTTACCACATAATTTAGAACATTTAGAACACTTAGAATACATCTCGTGGCTAGGAAGGATCTCAGCTGACAGTTGATTCATAATTTAAAAACATTGCTAGCCAAGATCATTTCGAGGTAGGGCGATAATTATTTAGGTCGGAGGGGTCACCACCTTTGTGGAGAGGGAGGACATGGTCTGCCTTTCAAACCCTGGGGAAAGTACCCGAGATTATCGCCAGATAAAAAAAATTCAATGACTCTACAATAAGGGAGCAGAAAGCTGCAGCATTTAAAGATCAAATAAAAAGCCTGCAGAGATAAATCAAATCAAATGTATTTATATAGCCCTTCTTACATCAGCTGATATCTCAAAGTGCTGTACAGAAACCCAGCCTAAAACCCCAAACAGCAAGCAATGCAGGTGTAGAAGCACGGTGGCTAGGAAAAACTCCCTAGAAAGGCCAAAACCTAGGAAGAAACCTAGAGAGGAACCAGGCTATGAGGGGTGGCCAGTCCTCTTCTGGCTGTTGACTAAAAGCATCACATCTAATTTTTCTCAGTAATGATGCGAGAGTCTGACACAACTTGCTTAGTCAGGAAAGGCATTTCCACGCCACATGCGTTAACTGTTTTCCCAAATGTAGACGGATCACTTTTCTTAAATGAGGAAGTACATCTATTTCTCAATTGCCTGAAACACTGCCAATCAGCTATCGAGTCAGTTTTTCTAGCCTTAGCCCAGGCCTGATTTTTAGCATCCTAATGAGATCTGAAAGTTCTATAGAGAACCAATGAATTGTTCTATTTTTAACTCGAAGGGGGTGTGTTTGTCTGCCAGAGATCAAAATAGATTAATTTCTAGAGCCAATTCAGGGTCCGGCATGCAGCTGATAAAGGAAAGCTCAGAGCAATAAAAAATAAAAACATGTGAGGAACAATGTTTTTCTGTTTGGTATCTTGAATACATACAATAGGACAGTGATCACTGATGTCATTAGCAAAGACACCACTCAATAAGTACTTGTGGAGGCAAATAAGTACTTGTTTGTCAAAATTTGTGAGGAGTTTTGATGGGTTTCTTACATTCATCTAAGTCAGGTTAAAGCCAAGACGAACAAATATTCTTCAAATGATCAGAGGCTGGGGTAAAAAAATCCAGGTTAAAATCTCCTAAAATAATTCATTCAGATGACAGAAAGGTTTGAAATATTCAGAAATATTATCAACAGCATCTGTTATTGCAGCAGAGAGGTGGGAAATCCCCGCTACAAACACATGCGTATAACCAAACACTCAAACTTTTTGGGGATAGTGACACTTATAGATCATGATGCCACATCATGCATCCAGACATCAAGAAAGTCCATCTTTGACATCAAGCTTTGCACGTTTACGTTCAACAGCCCAAGCCCTCTACGTGATTTGAAAACCTAGCTAGTCTCCATATTTGTGAAATTCACAATAGAACTAATAGCACGTGTTGAGAGAACCACTAGCTGTTGGATTGACAGAGGTATTCCTGGATTGACAGACATTCAGGGGAGTTACAGAAACATAAATGAGGGTACTTTGCTGCACTTCTGCGGGACATAACATGCTTTTCATATCTGCTGTTGCAAATTATGATATGGAGGACTGGAGCACTAACAGACCCGGACCATCAGTCTCTAAAACAGTTTGCAATGTTGCTGGAATTAATGCTGGAACCCCTTCGGTTAGGTGAATCCTTTCTCTTTTTCCACTGTTGTCTTTATTTCAGCTACAGGTGTTAACAGGCTAATGGAGTAGTGTTTCCACTGCTTACATTGACAGTAACACAACTATGAGGGGATGAGCAGGGTCAAGGCTGGAAAGGTCTCGGTTCACAAACCCCTTAATGTCCGACAGCGTTAGTTCACCTGGTACTGTGAGGCTAGACTTGATAATTGATACCAAAGGGTTTTGTCTTGTACAGTACACCCCACCAGCAGAAGGGAAATTCATAACATAACGCAACTCAAAAAGGTCATATGTTAGCCCATTTTCAAATTGCCCCTATATAGTTAAACCAATCAAATTGCGGCCATATAATTCAACCATTCTGGGCCTATCAGATCTTCGTGAGGGATCAAGTGGGGTTAGGCCATTTATATACACTCACAACCATTTTAAAAGGTACACACACACTGCCTGGGTTATAAGCTGTGTGTGTAACTCGCTCACGCACACAATCACAGGTACTCATAAAAGGTCAATTGGCCCTTCACCAGTGTATGGTATGATGCAGGTATAATGTATTATAAGACTTGTCATGAGCATGCATGACCTCCCTTATCATCTTATTGTTAACTTATATTTATGATCCTGAAATGCCATATTTACATAAGTATTCAGAGCCTTTACTCACTACTTTGTTAAAGCACCATTGGCAGCGATTACAGCCTTGAGTCTTCTTTGGTATGACGCTACAAGCACCTGTATTTGGGGAGTTCCTCTCATTCTTCTCTGCAGATCCTCTCAAGCTCTGTCAGTTTAGATGGGGAGTGACACTGCACAGCTATTTTCAGGTCTCTCCAGAGATGTTCGATCGGCTTCAAGTCCAGGCTCTGGCTGGCCTTCTCAAGGATATTCAGAGACTTGTCCCGAAGCCACACCTGCATTGTCTTGGCTGTGTGGTTATGGTCGTTGTCCTTTTGGAAGGCGAACCTTTGCCCCAGTCTGAGGTCCTGAGCGCTCTGGAGCAGGTTTTAATCAAGGATCTCTTTGTACTTTGCTCCGTTCATCTTTGCCTCGATCCTGACTAGTCTGCCACCATCATGCTTTACCGTAGGGATGGGGCCAGGTTTCCTCCAGAAGTGGCGCATGGCATTCAGGCCAAAGACTTCAATCTTGGTTTCATCAGACCAGAGAATCTTGTTTCTCGTTGTCTGAGATTCTTTAGGTGCCTTTGGCAAACTCCAAACAGGCTGTCATGTACAGTACCTTTTACTGAGGAGTGGCTTCCACCTGGCCACTCTACCATAAAGACCTGATTGGTGGAGCGCTGCAGAGATGGTTGTCCTTCCGGAAGGTTTTCACATCTCCACAGAGGAACTCTGGAGCTCTGTTAGTGACCATTGGGTTCTTGGTCACCTCCCTGACCAAGGTCCTTCTCCCCCGATTGCTCAGTTTGGCCGGGTGGCCAGTGCCAGGAAGAGTCTTGGTGGTTCCAAACTTCTTCCTTTTAAGAATGATGGAGGCCACTCTGTTCTTGGGGACCTTCAGTGCTGCAGACATTTTTGGTACCATTCCTCAGATCTGTCCCTCGACACAATCCTGTCTCAGAGCTCTACGCGCAATTCCTTTGATCTCATGGCTTGGTTTTTGCTCTGACATGCGCTGCCAACTGTGGGACCTTATATAGAAAGGTGTGTGCCTTTCCAAATCATGTCCAATCAATTGAATTTACCACAGGTAGACTCCAATCAAGTTGTAGAAACATCTCAAGGATGATCAATGGAAATTGGATGCACCTGAGCTCAATTTCGAGTCTCATAGCTAAGGGTCTGAATACTTATGTAAATAAGGTATTTCTGTTTTTATTTTTAATACATTTGCAAAAAATGTCTAAACCTGTTTTCACTTTGTCATTATGGGATATTGTGTGTAAATTGATGACACATTTTTTTATTTAATCCATTTTAGAATAAAGCTGTAACATAACAATGTGGGGAAAGTCAAGTGGTCTGAATACTTTCCGAAGGCACTGTATAAAGAATTATACCTGCAGGCTTTAGGTAAAGTGTTACCAAAACAGGTCAATGTTGCCTTTCTACATGACCAATTCAGGAAACATAGGCTAAGCAATGAAACAGTGACATTCAACGTTTGTTTTGAACTAACATAGCCACTCTTTGCCCCAACCAGGACTTGATAGAGCTCCACCTCACCTACTGCAACAACCTATCAGCTCACAGCCTCAGGACTTTAACTAGATTCCGCCAGACCCTGGTCTCCCTCAGCCTGTTCGGCTGCAGCCACATCTTCTATCGCAAGGGTGGTGCCCCACTGGCATGCGACGAGGAAGAGGAGGAAGATAGGCCGGCCTCCAGACAGGCACTGGACACAGACTTCAGCTTCCAGGGCTTCAACCGGCTGCGGCTGCTCAACCTCGGGGGTCTGCCTGAGGAGGTGGACGCTGAGGCTCTGCTCAAGCCCCTGCCGGCCCTCACCTCCCTAGACCTGTCCGGGGTGCCGCTACCCAAGGCTGCCTTCCTGGCCCACTGGAAGGAGAGGCTGGCCTCGCTAGTGCTCTACAATGTGGACCTCTCCGAGGAGCTAATCAACACGGTGGTGGAGCTGGGACACCTCAGGTGAGCTGGGAAGGGTGAGGTAAAGGGTTTAATCTTGATAACTGCCTCAAAATTGTTTCTTTTTCGGGCACCTTGGTTCTGGAATATCCATCAGAATTTGCTTGATTTAGAGAGTTCAAGTTGAGTGTTCAAGATATGCTGCAGGATACTGTGTGTGTCATTGTTTGTTTTAAGTCCTAGATTATGGCTAGGTGATGATTATAGATGTAGGGTTTTGAGCAATAAGTAATCAACAATAACTGTTCATCATGATGATTAATTTATTATCTTGAACTCTCATCTTCTCAAATTGAATTATCTAAATCAAGCAAACATCACTCGTTGTGCAATAGACTTGTTACATTTTTTTGTACCCTTCTTTCTATGTTCCCTAGGCACCTGGATATCTCCAGAGAGCGCACCTCCAAGTGCAAGATGACCCGTAAGATCCTGACGGCCATTGTGCAGGGCCTAGTCAACCTGGTGTCACTGGACATCTCAGGTCATATCATGCTGGACAACTGCACAGTCCCACACTTCGAGGAGGCCATGGGACGTCCAAGGTGAGCTGCTTCTATGACACTAGCTTGTAAACTCAACAAATAAAGAAACGTCTTCTCACTGTCAACTGCGTTTATTTTCAGCAAACTTAACATGTGTAAATATTTGTATGAACATAAAAAGATTCAACAACTGAGAAATAACTGAACAAGTTCCACAGACATGTGACTAACAGAAATGGAATAATGTGTCCTTGAACAAATGGGGGGGGGTCAAAATCAAAAGTAACATTTAGTATCTGGTGTGGCTGCCAGCTGCATTAAGTACTGCAGTGCATCTCCTCCTCATGGACTGCACCAGATTTGCCAGTTCTTGTTGTGAGATGTTACCCCACTCTTCCACCAAGGCACCTGCAAGTTCCCGGACATTTCTGGGGGGAATGGCTCTAGCCCTCCCCCTCCGATCCAACAGGTCCCAAACGTGCTCAATGGGATTTAGATCCGGGCTCTTTGCTGGCCATGGCAGAACACTGACATTCCTGTCTTGCAGGAAATCAAACACAGAACGATCAGTATGGCTGGTGGCATTGTCATGCTGGAGGGTCATGTCAGGATGAGCCTGCAGGAAGGGTACCACATGAGGGAGGAGGATGTCTTCCCTGTAATGCACAGCTTTGAGATTGCCTGCAATGACAACAAGCTCAGTCCGATGATGCTGTGACACATTGCCCCAGACCATGACAGACCCTCGGTATAACGCTCATTCCTTCGACGATAAACGCGAATCCGACCATCACCCCTGCTGAGACAAAACCGCGACTCGTCAGTAAAGAGCACTTTTTGCCAGTCCTGTCTGGTCCAGCGACGGTGGGTTTGTGCCCATAGGCAATGTTGTTGCTGGTGATGTCTGGTGAGGACCTGCCTTATAACAGGCCTACAAGCCCTCAGTCCAGCCTCTCTCAGCCTATTGCAGACAGTCTAAGCACTGATGGAGGGATTGTGCGTTCCTGGTGCAACTAGGGCAGTTGTTGTTGCCATCCTGTACCTGTTCCGCAGGTGTGGTGTTCGGATGTACCGATCCTGTGCAGGTGTTGTTACACGTGGTCTGCCACTGCAAGGACGAGCAGTTGTCCGTCCTGTCTCCCTGTAGCGCTGTCTTAGGCGTCTCACAGTACGGACATTGCAATTTATTGCCTTGGCCACATCTACAGTACTCATGTCTCCTTGCAGCATGCCTAAATCACGTTCACACAGATGAGCAGGGACCCTGGGCATCTTTCTTTTGGTGTTTTTCAGAGTCAGTAGAAAGGCCTCTTTAGTGTCCTAAGTTTTCATAACTGACACATTAATTGCCTACCGTCTGTAAGCTGCTAGTGTCTTAACGACTGTTCCACAGGTGCATGTTCATTAATTGTTTATGGTTCATTGAACAAGCATGGGAAACAGTGTTTAAACCCTTTACATTAAAGATCTGTATAGTTATTTGGATTTTTATTAATTATCTTTGAAAGACAGGGTCCTGAAAAAGGGACGTTTCTTTTTTTGCTGAGTTTAGATGACTCGCAAAGCATCTACATTTGAAGTCGGAAGTTGACATACATCTTAGCCAAATAGATTTAAACTCAGTTTTTCACAATTCCTGACATTTAATCCTAGTAAACATGTCCTGTCTTAGGTCAGTTAGGATCACCACTTCATTTTAAGAATATGAAATGTCAGAATAATAGTAGAGAGAATGATTTCTTTCAGCTTTTATTTCTTTCATCGCATTCCCAGTGGGTCAGAAGTTTACATACACTCAATTAGTATTTGGTAGCGTTGCCTTTAAATTGTTTAACTTGGGTCAAACTTTTTGGGTAGCCTTCCACAAGCTTCCCACAATAAGTTGGGTGAATATTGGCCCATTCCTCCTGACAGAGCTTCTTGCTTGCACATGCTTTTTCATATCTGCCCACAATGTTCTATAGGATTGAGGTCAAGGCTTTGTGATGGCCACTCCAATACCTTGACTTTGTTGTCCTTAAGACATTTTACCACAACTTTGGAAGTATGCTTGGGGTCATTGCCCATTTGGAAGACCCATTTGCGACCAAGCTTTAACTTCCTGACTGATGTCTTGAGATGTTGCTTCAATATATCCACATCATTTTCTTTCCTCATGATGCCATCTATGATGCCATCTATTTTGTGAAGTGCATCAGTCCCTCCTGCAGCAAAGCACCCCCACAACATGATGCTGCCACCCCCGTGCTTCACGGTTGGGATGGTGTTCTTCTGCTTGCAAGCTTCCCCTAACTCCTCCAAACAAAACGACATAACATATGGCCAAACAGTTCTATTTTTGTTTCATCAGACCAGAGGACATTTCTCCAAAAAGTACGATCTTTGTCCCCATGTGCAGTTTGTCTTGTCTTTACTATCATTAACTGAAGACTTAGTTTTATCAAAGATTCTCTGTAATTATTATTACGCGATTAAACTGATTAATCATGTAACTGTAATTAACTAGGAAGTCGGGGCACCAAGAAAAATATTCAGATTAAAGTTATAATTTTCCTAATATAACTTTTCAGATATTTTCATATCTGATCAATTAGTATTCTTAAGTAATTAATTATTTACTTTACCTCACGTTAGTCTCATTCCAAACGTCGTAAATTGTTTGTTATCTGCACGAACCCAGTCTTCACTATGAGTCATCCATACATCAATTGTCTTAAATCATTTATTTATTAACTAACTAAACAATCACAAAAGTGCACACACAAACAAACAAAGTAAATATGGTTACAAGAAATGATAGGGGAATGTGCCCTAGTGGGGTAAACCGGCATGGCGGCTTGTTAGACAAAAGGGGAGTGGGGGTCAGATGAGAAGTCACTCACTACAGAGTTGATAATTATAACAATTGAAATGCTAATCCTTTGCACATGAACGCTCACTCATTCGGGAACAATTGCAATCAATATATATATTTACGCTCAGTGTGTCTTCGGGATCTCTGCTGAAAAGTTAGTTTCTGTTGGAGAGTTTCTGTCCTCTCTCTCTCTCTCTGTCGTGGTTAGAGTGGATTGTTCAGAGTGACATTCATTCATGTTGTTATGGATAGGTGTTTCTGCGGTTGTCGTTCTTCGCGTTCAATGAGACCGAATTCCTAGCTGCAGACTAGTAATTAATATCAAAGACTTGTTCTTATTCTGTCGGTATCGATAGTCTAAGAGTTTAACCACGTGGGATGGTTAAAAGATTCAGCAGTCTGGTCTCAAACCTTGGCCCTCTCGTTATCAAGGTCAGCTGGTCTGCAACCTTTGTCCTCTCGTGATTGAGAGAAACATGGTCTGGTGATAGAAAACCCGAGTGGGGGTTTTATTCGGAAGGTCAGAAAGGGCCTGTCCCAGGATGCCCGCCCATAACTGTGCTGATGGGCGGTCCTCTGATTTAGTTAAACTCAAAAGGGAATTGGAGTTTCCTTCATTAAACAGTCCAAAATCACATTACACAATTTTACAAACAGTATCATCCTCACTCATTCATCTTATACAACAATTAGATGTAAACCTCATATCTGAGGTTATTAATAAACAGCGTTATGGTAATGTGGTCCTATTGTCTCCCATGAGTTTCACCAAGTTGTAACAAACGGACCAGTTCGTAGCTGGATTCTTCACCGATCTTTTATACCTTCTCTGGAACATAAATGTTGTTCGGACCTCAAGTTCTGTGAGGTGGAAGAAATTCCTTTGTTCACTATGAAAATTCAATCTGTCTCTATACTGTGGCCATGAGGAGATCATCTCCTCCAGGAATTTACGACCTCTCTGACCACAGCAGCCTAGTTGTAGTAGGTAAGGAGAGGGGGATGGGGCTTGCTGTAACCAAAGAGGGCAACATCATGACAAGTTGCAAACCGTAGTCTGGCTTTTTTATGGCGGTTTTGGAGCAGTGGCTTCTTCCTTGCTGAGAGGCCTTTCAGGTTATGTCGATATAGGACTCATTTTACTGTGGATATAGATAGTTTTGTACCTGTTTCCTCCAGCATCTTCACAAGGTCCTTTGCTGTTGTTCTGGGATTGATTTGCACTTTTTGCACATAAGTACGTTCATCTCTAGGAGACAGAACACGTCTCCTTCCTGAGCGGTATGACGGCTGCGTGGACCCATGGTGTTTATACTTGCGTACTATTGTTTGTACAGATGAATGTGGTACCTTCAGGCGTTTGGAAATTGCTCCCAAGGATGAACCAGACTTGGTTCAATTGAAGGTCTTGGCTGATTTATTTAGATTTTCCCATGATATCAAGCAAATTTTGAAGGTAGGCCTTGAAATACATCCACAGGTACACCTCCAATTGACTCAAATGATGTCAATTAGCCTATCAGAAGCTTCTAAAGCCATGACATCATCTTCTGGAATTTTCCAAGCTGTTTAAAGACACAGTTAACTTAGTGTATGCAAACTTCTGACCCACTGGAATTGTGAAACAGTGAATTATAAGTGAAATAATCTGTCTGTAAACAATTGTTGGAAATATTACTTGTGTCATGCACAAAGTAGATGTCCTAACCGACTTGCCAAAACTATAGTTTGTTAACAAGAAAATTGTGGAGTGGTTGAAAAACAAGTTTTAATGACTTTGTCATGTAAATAGTAGGACTGGTTGATGTATTCTCTGTACGTTTTCCATGTTATGTAAGTATGACGGACTCATGTCCTCTTTTTCTTTTTTAGTATCGAGCCCTGCAAGAGCAGCATCTACCCTTTCCAGGAGCTAAAGAGGCCCCTGCAGTTTCTGGGGCTCTACAACACCACCCTTTGTAATGTGACACACATCCCTGCTTACAAGGTAAAGTTTGACCAACTCCGGTCCTGGAGAACTACTGGGTGCGGTGCGTAGGCTTTTGCTCCAGCTCATCACTAACACCCCTAATTCAAATATTTTCTTATCAAGGTCTTCGTTCAGGTCCATGGTTAGCCAAATTAGCTGTGTTACTACAGAGCTGGAACAAATGCTAGAGGAGGGTTGAACCAAAAACCTGCACAAACAGAAGACAACTGACTGAAACAGGAAACAATTACCTGAGATTGCCCAATAAGAAACATTTGTTTTCGCTTTCCATTGCAAAACGTTTTGCCATAGTGTGCGCTAATGAATACCACCCTGGTGTGTATGTATGTTTGTATGATCAGAGGAGGCTGGTGAGGGGAGAACGGCTCATAATAATGGCTGAAATGGAATGGTAAAACATGGAAACTATGTATGTATGTATGTATGTATGTATGTATGTATGTATGTATGTATGTATGTATGTATGTACATACACTCGCCTCCGTATGTATTTGAGCCTATAGTGTACCACAGAATGAGTCATAATACCCATAAAACCTAGTGGTCAAACAGAGAAATGGTTCTAATTTGTTTTTCCACCATTCATTTTTCCAATAGGGGATTGTAGAAACACTTCAAATATGGGCTGTGTTTCGTGTAGGTGTGACGTTTTGGTAACTGTGTAAATCTCTCTTGGACAAAGTGACTTTTAGCAATATATTTACTTGTATTTACCCCCCAAAAATGAAATGCTAATTAGCTGCTAATGTGGCTATCATAAAGAACTACAAATGCCATGATGATATGGACGAGACTGCTGAATCAAGGCAAAGGTAAGAACCTCTGGATTAACTATCTGTTAGCTAAATGTAGTAAATAATAAACTGGCTACATTTCTTAAAATGGACAATTCTGTGAACTGTCTTGTGCAAGTTTTAAATTGACACAAAAGTATCAGCTAGAGATGATGTGCAGGAGCTTGCAGGGATTTCTAGTTTTGCATGATGTCTACTTTGATGCTAATTATCATTTTGAAATCTGAGAGTAAATAGAGCGAATATATTGATAATAGTCACCTTGTCCGAGAGAGATTTACATGGTTATCAAAATGTCATGCCAGGGTAAGACTACACGAAACACAGCCCTTATTTTAAGTGTTTCTAAAATAGGTATAGTATATAGGTCTCTGGAGCAGGCAGCTACACTGTCAAACTGGAAAGTCTCAAAACACCATGACTGTGTAATGTACGCAATATTTCAGGGTGTTTTCATATAGACTATATATCCAAAGTATGTGGACATCCCTTCAAATGAGTGGATTCGGCAATTTCAGCCACACCCGTTGCTGACAGGTGTATAAAATCGAGCACACAGCCATGCAATCTCCATAGACAAACATTGGCAGTAGAATGGCCCGTACTGAAGAGCTCAGAGACTTTCACCTGGCACCGTCATAGGATGCCACCTTTCCAAGAAGTCAGTTCGTCAAATGTCTGCCCTACTAGAGCTGCCCCGGTCAACTGTAAGTGCTGCTATTGTGAAGTGGAACATCTAGGAGCAACAACAGCTCAGCCGCAAAGTGGTAGGCCGCACAAGCACACAGAACGGAACCGGCGAGCGCTGAAACGCGTAGCACATAAAAATCGTCTGTCCTCGGTTGCAACACTCACTACCGAGTTCCAAACTGCCTCTGGAAGCAACGTCAGCACGTAATGGTTTGTTAGGAGCTTCATGAAATGGGTTTGGATGGCCGAGCAACCGCACACAAGCCTAAGATCACCATGCGCAATGCAAATGCAGGGTCCATACAGAAATGGTTTGTCGAGATCGGTGTGGATGAACTTGACTGGCCTGCACCAGTCCCTGACCTCAACTCCATCAAACACCTTTGGGATGAATTGGAACGCCCACTGCGAGCCAGGCCTAATCGCTTAACATCAGTGCCCGACCTCACTAATGCTTTTGTGACTGAATGGAAGCAAGTCCCCACAACAATGTTCCAACATCTAGTGGACAGCCTTCCCAGAAGTGTGGAGACTGTTATAGCAGCAAATGGAGGACCAACTTCATATTAACCCATGATTTTGGAATGAGATGTTTGACGAACAGATGTCCACATACATTTGTTAATGTAGTTTATTTAGCAGATGTTATTGCGGGTGTAGCAAAATCAACAGTAACTCTTGAACCGTTCAAGCTAGAGACACCAAACCAACTTTCTCATGTTCAGGCTATCCTAACTTCAAATTCTAGAACTTGTATCAACTTATAACGATATACATTTTGTAAACATTTGCATAAAATAACCCACCAACATTGTCTGGAACCGTTCAAGCTATGGCACCAAACGAAGTTTCACATGTTCAGGCAATCCTATCAATCAATCGATCCCTCACAAGCTAGCATGCACACCAGATTTTATTCAGGAAGTGTACTTCTAGTTTTAACCGTGCTCATATTTTGGGTTCTGATGGGGTAGTGTTATGAATTTTATGAATAAATGACTAAACGATGTATACATTTAACTATAACTATAACTAATTGAATTCTACCCTGTTTTTCTATATTGATAAATAATGTTAGTTCATAAGAAAGAGGTTATGTAGCATGTACGGGGGAAGAAAGGAATGTCTGTGTGTGCCTAAAGAAAACTAAGTGGATCATTAACCTATGTTTGAACCGACCAAGCTATAACTCTGTAGAGATAAGAGAAGACAGCAAGAGCCCCTCTAGGTTTTCCCTATCTGGGGGGGGGGGGGGGACACACTGGAACTGTCAGCTAAGTGGTAATAAACTGTGGTGAGACTTCAGGAGATAATCCAGATATTGTGTGTAATGTATGTGCGTTAGTGTGTTGGAATGGACTTTTGGTCAGCTTTGTCCTTGTCGGAGAAGAGGAGGGACATTTAGAAAGCTATGACGCTGTGTGTGATATATAAACTAATGTACATGGTTTTTTGAGTAGAGCTCTATCGAGAATAAAGCTATTGATTAATTTGGACACTGGTCTTTGTCTATTTTATACAAATAAGAATCTTACAAATTCTTAGAAACAAACAAAGTGTTTGCTTTGTTATAATTAAATTGGTTAATGAACATATAGGAAACTATTTCCTTCAACAGGTAGGAAAGTTGAACTTAGCTCATGAGGCATGCAAACGTTATATTCTTCAAGAATCAATGGGTATATATCATAAGTCAAAAAGATATATGTAGCAGTTGCTGATTACCCCTTAAATACATAATCTGTCTATCATGCCTGTGTTCAGGTCACAGGCTCTAAGAATGAAGACCAGGTCCTGAATGCCATCGAGGTCTACACAGAGTTCCGCCCGGAGCTGGCCCACCGAGCCATCAACCAGCTGTTTGATATCGCCAGGATACAGCACTGCAGCCAGCTACTGCGGGCACTGCAGGTTAGGGACCTTTTTGGTTTAAATTAAAGTAGGGTGTGTCAGCATTTCTCATCAAAGAAATGCTTCTTTAATGCTTTAGATAGCGTAAGAGCCCAGACATTTGTTTACTTATCACACCTCTGTGGTTTTCTGCTTTATAAATGAAAGTCGCACACTCCTTTATAATTTTGCAGTGAACTTCAAAGAAGAATGGAGTTTTTATCTTTCTAAGTTACCCGTATTCCTTATTCAGCACCTCAAGGGTTTGCGTTCTTTATTCCTATACCCCCCTTGTGCTATAACCCTTCTGTCTTTTCGTGATCAACCAGCTGGTGATCGCTGCACTGAAGTGCCACAAGTACGACAAGAGCATCCAGGTGACAGGCAGTGCGGCCCTCTTCTACTTGACCAACACAGAGTACCGCAGTGACCAGAGTGTGCGGTTGCGCCGGCAGGTCATCCAGGTGGTGCTCAACGGCATGGAGCAGTACCAGGAGGTCACGGTAAGTTCACAGGGAAGGGTCCAGACTAGGGTTCAAATACATGTGTATTTGAGAATCTGGTATTTAAAATGCTATTTCTGTGTATTGGAGTTGTTTTTTAATATATATACACAGCTCAAAACAAGTACATTTATTTGAGTATTTTAATGGTTATTTGTAAAAACCAAATAATCTGCCAAATTGTATTTCACAAAACCTTTGTAAGAACTCAAGCAGAGTTTGAAGAAAAATATTAATTGGCAAAGAAACTACAGGCCATGAGTAACTTGGTCAAAATTATGGCACTGATTGGCCTATAGGTGGCGCTGTTATAAGCAGTCTCACTTAAACCCTCATCCATCACCTGTTTGACTGAGACACTTCAAACTTCGTATGTAGGTGTCTCATCATGCTGAACAAATGAAATGTACCTCTGGTATATCTCTTAACTTATGAACCATAGGGCCAAAAGACACCAAATGTGGAATGTACAGTGCATTTGGAAATAATTCAGACCCCTTCACTTTTTCCACATTTTGTTACGTTACAGCCTCATTCAAAAATGTATATATATAAAAAAAAATAAGTACTCAGCAATCGACACACAATACCCCATAATGACAAAGCAATTTATTTTTGCAAAAAATACAATTAAAAAAATGAAATATCACATTTACATAAGTATTCAGACCCTTTACTTCGTACTTTGTTGAAGCACCTTTGGCACCAATTACAGCGTCAAGTCTTCTTGGGTGTCATGACGTTGCCTGTTTAGGTACATAAAGCCCATCCCCCTCTCCCTGCCACTCCCTGCCTCCCCCTTTCCTCATTCAACCCATGCTGTGGTCACAGAGAGATGTCGTAAATTCCTGAGAATCTCCTCATGGCCAAACAGTATTAGAGAGAGGGTAAACTTTCAGGACAAAGGGGTTTCTTCCACCTCACAGAACTTGAGGTACGAACAGATTTCATGTTCCGGAAAAAGTATAAAAGATCGGTGAAGATTCCAGCTATTAACATGTCCGTTTGTCACCACGTGGGAAACTCATGGGAGACTGTGTGGCTACATTACCATACCGCTGTTTGTATAATAATCTCAGATATGAGGTTTACATCTGATTGTTGTATAAAATGAATGAGTGAGTATGATACTGTTTGTATAATTGTGTAATATGATTTTGGACTGTTTAATGAAGAAAAATACAAATCCCTTTTGATTTGAACTAAATCCGAGGACCTGCCCCTGAGCCAGTTGGGTCAGACATCCTGGGACAACCCCTCTCTGCAATCCGAATAAAAACCCAACTCTGAGAAATTATCAGTAGACCATGTTTTTTCTCCATTAGGAGGAGAACGAAGGTTGTGTACCATTGCTGAATCGTTTAACCATAACACGTGGTTAAACTCTTAGACGAATAAGAACAAGTCTTTGATATTGACTACTAGTCTGCAGCTAGGAATTCGGTATCATTGAACGCGAAGAACGACAACCGCCGAAACATCCATTCTATAACAAATGGCACTCTGAACTATCCACAATAACCAAGACAGAGACGGACGAATCTCTCCAACAGAAACTGACTTTTCTCCAGCGTTCAGGACGACACACTGAGCGTAAATATATATATATAGATTGCAATTGTTCCCGAATGAGTGAGCGTTCATGTGTAAAGGATTAGCATGTCAATTGTTATAATTATGAACTCTGTAGTGACTTCTTGGTTGACCCCCAATTTTCACTTTGTCTAACAAGCCGCCATGCCGGTTCAGCCCACTAGGGCATATTTCTCCCATCACTTCATGTAACCATTTTAAGTTTGTTTGTTTGTTTATGCATTTCTGTGAATTACTTAGTTAGTAATAAATAAATGATTTAAGACAATTGATGTATGGATGACTCATAGTAAAGACTGGGTTCGTGCAGATAACCAACAATTTACGACATTTGGAATGAGACTAACGTGAGGTAAAATAAATAAATCATTAATCAGAAGACTATTGATCAGATATCTGAAAGGTTATATTGGGAAATTATAACTTTGTAATCTGACTACTTTCCCTGGTGCCCCCAAGTTCATAGTTAATTAGTTACGTTATTAATCAAGTTGATCGCGTAATCCATAATTACAGGAATCTTTGATATAAACTATAAGTCTTCAATTTAATGATAGCAAAGACACGACATGGGTATGACGCTACAAGATTGGCACACCAGTATTTGGGGAGTTTTTCCTATTCTCTGCAGATCCTCTCAAGTTCTTGTCAGGTTGGATGGGGAGTGTTGCTGCACAGCTATTTCCAGGTCTCTCCAGAGATGTTCAATCCTGTTCAAGTCCGGTCTTTTCAGGGCCGTCTAAGGATATTGTGATTTGTCGCAAAGCCACTCCTTCGTTGTCTTGGCTGTGTGCTTTGGGTCGTTGTCCTGTTGGAAGGTAAACTTTTGCCCCAGTCTGAGAACCTGCTCCAGAGCGCTCAGGACTTCATCAAGAACCTCTCTGTATTTTGCTCCGTTCATCTTTGCCTCAATCCTGACTAGTCTCACAGTCCCTGCCACTGAAAAACATCCCCACAGCATGATGCTGCCACCACCATGCTTCACCGTAGGGATGGTGCCAGGTTTCCTCCAGACGTGACGCTTGGCATTGAGGCCAAAGAGTTCAATGTTGGTTTCATCAGACCAGAGAATCTTGTTTCTCATTGTCTGAGAGTCTTTAGGCGCCTTTTGGCAAACTCCAAGCAGGATGTCATGTGCCTTTTACTGAGGAGTGGCTTCCGTCTGGCCACTCTACCATAAAGGCCTGATTTGGTGGAGTGCTGCAGGGATGGTTATGTTTCTGGAAAGTTCTCCCATCTCCACAAAGGAACTCTGGAGCTCTGTCAGAGTGACCATCAGATTCTTGGTCACCCTCCTGACCAATGCCCTTCTCTCCCGACTGCTCAGTTTGGCTGGGCGGCCAGCTCTAGGAAGAGTCTTGGTGGATCCAATAATAATGGAAGCCACTCTGTTCTTGGGGACCTTCAATGCTGCAGACATTTTTTGGCACGCTTCCCCAGATCTATGCCTCAACACAATCCTGTCTCGGAGCTCTACAGACAATTCCTTCGACCTCATGGCTTTGTTTTTGCTCTGACATTCACTGTCAACTGTGGGACCTTATATAGACAGGTGTGTGCCTTTCCAAATCATGTCCAATCAATTGAATTTACCACAGGTGGACTCCAAACAAGTAGTAGAAACATCTCAATGATGATCAACGGAAACAGGATACACCTGAGCTAAATTTTTTGTGTCTCATAGCAAAGGGGCTGAATACTTATGTAAATAAGGTATTTCTGTTTATGTTAAATAAATTAGCTAAAAAGGTCTAAAAAACGTTTTTTGCTTTGTCATTATTTGGTATTGTTTGTAGATTGATGAGGGGGGGAAAAAACAATTTTCATCAATTTTAGAATAAGGCTGTAACGTAATAAACATTTTTTTAAAGTCAAGGTGTCTGAATCCTTCCCGAAGGCACTATATACATTCTACAGACCCTACTGAATATTCCCTACACGTATTTTATATCTGCACCCAGAATAGTTCTTGCTCTAAGCCAATATGTATTCCATATACAATGTTTTGCTTTGGGGCATTTATTTGGCATTGGAACATGTTTTAAAACCACAATTTAATTAAAATGTCACTTAAATATGAACAAATATGAATCATTGTACATTTTTTGACAATTATTTTTCAAATCATGAATGGTTGACACTTTTCTACTATTACTTGGGTAACTTTTATTTGGGAAATGTCCATAATTCCATGACCCGGAAGTTATTTTTTTTGTGTTGCTGACGAGACACTGATCATGTGACGAGTTCGCATATCAAATGCCCCACTTATGCTGCCACTGGACAGCGAAAAACAAGTAAGTGAACTTTTATTTATTGCAATTTAAGTTATTTTATATTAGTTAGATTACATACTGTAGCTACCTCAATCGTTTATTTCAATAATTTCGGTGACTTTACAGCAATTGCTAGCTAGCTGAAATTTAGTTAGGTAGTATGATCAGCTAAATACAAATCCCCCTAGATACAGCTATGTCTCATAGTCACGTCATGAGATTTTTAAATGAAAGAGGAATGGAATAATACGAATGGAATGCAGTTTCCCATATTCCCGTTTAGAGTTTCTGTCACAGCATAGAAATGCCCTTATCCGGATGTTGTGACAAAGGCATTTCCTAACAGACCTAACTTTCATTGTTGTTACTTTAAGGTTGGAACCAACATGCAGCACCTCCAGCAGGAAGAGAGGCAAGAACCGTTTGTCCGCCAGCTCAGAGACAAGCAAACGCTATTCACAGCCCTGTCTAATATTCAATGTAAATAATTGCATTGCTGGACTTTTTAAAAATTAATGTATTTGTATTGTTTAAAAATTGTGAAAATTAAAGGAAATATATGGTTTAAACATGTATTTAATGTTTATTTGTTTTAGCTGTTAGTGATAATTCCCTAAATGTTAATACATTTGTTTACATCATTAAGCCTTTATGTATGCGTTATGAACGACCAAAGGTGTCTGTCTGACCTTATAGTAAGTACAGCGTCATATGATAGAAGGCATTTAGGTATGTGTTATAAATGATCAAAGGGGTCTGACTTCAAATTAAGTACAGTGTCATGCCTTAGTCTTTGTGGATGTGTTATGAATGAATGGTGTCTCACTTCAAACTAAGGAGTACATGACACTACGTCGTGTCAATAAATAGGTTATTAACGTTCTGCTGATTTATGAAAGTTCTCTCATGATCCACAGGTTACTGTAGGATGTGAGAGGTATTTAAATGGGTTGATGGACCTGCAAAGCGTGTGTGTGCGCGCCAAAACCAAGATGATTTGGAGTAGTCCAACCTGAGATTACCGCACCAGGTATTCATTCCTCTTCTGTTCCCATGCTGGCGACCAGGGCTTGATTACAACCTGTTACAATGGTGCCAACATTTTGTGGCTGATCTTTCAGTGGGGGAGTGGGTGATTGTGTCGAAGACCGCACATATAAGCCTAATCAGAGTGACCTTACTGAGTAAATTATTTGTCATCGTCCCTACTTAACAAGGTAAAAATGTCATAGTTATGGCTAAACCCTGCCCATTTCCACAATGTATCTTCTTAAAATGTGATTTTAAACCTAACCCTAACTAATGAAGGCCAAGTTTGATGTGTTGGTTCACCAGAACTTCCGCGCATTAGGGCGGAAGTGTCTGGGAAGGGATTAGGTGTAATGTGACTAACATGACGTCACTTTAGAGCATTTCCCATCCTTTAGCGCAACATGTCACATGCCTTTATAAAGCACATGTTTATATCATATTCAACAAAGTGGGTTATGTCACATTTGACATTGGAGATTGTCACAGTTATGCCACATTTATGAAGCATGACATACGCTTATATATGCTTTTCAACACTTATGTAGTGCTTATGAAGGGATTATAAAGGCTTTATGAAGCCTTTATAAGGTGAACGTCATTTAAAGCGGGACCAAACATTCAACTACTTGTCTTTTCAAATAAAATATATCTGAATATTTACTTCGAATGTAAGTGAAATTGAGATACTTTAAAAAGTCAACTGACCCATCACGCCAACCAGCATGTCACCCTAGTAGTCTCTTCCCTTCTCAGGTTAAAGCAAAGTTTATTCCCTTCACAAATTGTAAAGGAATGGATTGGTATAAACTAGGGCTGAAGGAGTTTCCACCATATCCCTCAACTCAGCTCCCCCTTTCCCCCCTCCTCACCAATCTCCTACCCAGGTCCAGAGGAACTGCTGCCTGACGCTGTGTAACTTCAGCATCCCTGAGGAGCTGGAGTTCCAGTACGGCCGGGTCAACCTGCTGCTGCTGAAGATCCTGGAGCCAGCCCGGCAGGATGAGTCCATCCAGCGCATCGCCGTGCACCTCTGCAACGCCCTGGTCTGCCAGGTGGACAACCACCACAAGGAGGCTGTGGGCAAGATGGGCTTTGTCAAGGTAGGGAAGACTGATGTATCCATATACTTATACACAGATTCATAGATTCTCTCAAACCCAGCCCGCAGTAGGTCATTGATGCTTCGTGAAGTTGTCACGTATGATTTTCATGCTCACTTTTTTTTTCTCAGACAATGTTGAATCTCGTCCAGAAAAAGCTACAGGACAGGATGGTGAGTCTCATTTGGATTATTTCTTGTGAATCAAAAATCCATATTTTGTACATCCCTACCATTCTACAAGTCTGAAATGACCTGGCAGAACCTGTAAAACTGGATTGAACCACATCACATTTGGATTGTGATGAGTCTTAGCTCATTCCAGACCTAATAGTATTTTTTACATGCAATCCTTAAGGAAACATTGTGTGTTAAGCCAATTCAAGTGTATTGTCTGGAATGGCGTTGCCTGGCAGGCTACCTAGAGTTCACTTCGGATAAAAACAAATACCAACCACATTTTTTTGCTCTTTTTACAGTGTGACCAGGTAATGGAGTTCTCCTGGAGTGCCCTGTGGAACATCACTGACGAGACGCCAGACAACTGTCAGATGTTCCTTAACTGTAAGGGCATGAGCCTCTTCCTGGACTGCCTGAAGGTTAGCACACCTCAGGGATTTGTTTAAATCTACAACATAAACTCAATCTCTCATCTCTCTTTTTTCTTCACCTGAAGGGTTCTGTTCTGTCAGGGAATGCTAGGTTTTGCCCCTCAAACAGATTCTCGGTCTCATCATCCTGTGTGTTGCTTTTGTATGTCCTCTTTGTCCTCCCCTGGCTCTCAGGAGTTTCCAGACAAACAGGAGCTCCACCGTAACATGCTGGGGCTGCTGGGTAATGTGGCAGAAGTGAGGGCTCTGCGACCACAACTCCTCACCCCACAGTTCATCTCTGTCTTCAGGTAAGAGAAGGTCCTTTGTCTATATTAAATGGTTAAATGCAGTCTTGTCTGATCCTGCTGCTATCTTGGACCAGGGGCCGTATGTATCAAGCAAATAAGATTACATGGATAGGGGGGACCTGATCCTAGATTAGCACTTCTGCTATGAGTTGCTTGATGCATACGGACCCAGGTTCGTCTATTATTGACACTAACCTGGATAAATAAAGCTGGATTCTGCTTTGCTACTGTGACTGTTCTCTGGTGACAGTAACCTGCTGGACAGCAAGGCAGATGGGATTGAGGTGTCCTATAATGCGTGCGGCGTGCTATCCCACATCGTGTTGGATGGGCCAGAGGCGTGGGCCATGGAAGAGCCACTGAGGGACACGGTCATGGACAAGATGATGGACGCTATCCAGAGCTGGGACGTCACCTCCCGCCGGAATATCAACTACAGGTAAACAGAGAGCTCAATCGAGACGGGCCTCTTGAGACACAGCGGTGGGCGCTGATTGGCTGAATACCCGAGGTGGTTGGAGTTGGCAACAAAGCAGCATGACAGAAATATGATGCCAAGTTTTCGAGCTACCAATAGTTTCTTTGAGAAGATATATAAAGCAATCTTTGCATTTGAATAACAGCATAAATACACCTATTTCACCGTTGCATGTTAAAAACCACTGCTGCACCTCCTGCCACTGTTTCGAACAGATTCGATTATGCTATTTAGAAAGAGCAGCCAGCTCACGAAAGAACGAATGCACCAGGATAGCGAGCTAACATAATGTCACAAAGCATAATGCGCTAGCCAGTTAACTTTCATTCTGAAATAACTTATAATTTTCGAGTTAGTCAGATATTCGTTTTGAAAGACTTGAGTTTGACATGAGAGCTAACTAGCTAGGAGCTAGCTAGCTGCTTATCAAAAGTAGTGGTTAATTTGACCAATAAATGAGCAATAAATCAACCAAATTATTTCAAAACTGTTCTGTAGCTGGCTAATTAATTTGGTAATGCTTTGTGATACACCTGGTTTATGTTATTTTAGTCCACACAACTTGTCACCCTGTCACCTACAGTAAAACCTTATAAACAACATCAGGGGGAAACAATAAAATTACCCATGCTTTTTCTTCACATTGAGAAGGTTCTAGCTAGTGTATCCCTCTGTCCTTGGACTCCTGTTGGATGTAGTTGATCCGTTTATCAGGTCCCAAGCTCTCATGACTGTTATGATTATTTATTTACAAGTTACTTACAATTATCTTTTTGCTTTAGGGCCATCTGCACCTGATAAAGCAGATCTAGTCTCACGTGCAGAAGTAAGTCGTCTGGCGCGAGAGACTCATTGGGAGGAAGAGACTAGGCCAGACCCAGAAGTTCTGACTGAACGGACGCACATTTGAGCACCCCCGGACGGTCCATTTACTTTGTTCTGTTATAATTTATGCTATGATATCCTGCGATTTCATTGGGGCAGTTCCCCCTCATAGCAAATAGCTGGCAAAACAATGGAAGCAATGTTCGCATGACCTATGTGCCCACGGAGGCGGAGCTAGCTGTCACTGAGGGGCAGAGTAGTACAGTGCATTGGGAAAGTATTAAGACCCCTTCACTTTTTCCACCCGTTGCTTTGGGAATCGAAATTGAGCTCAGGTACATCCTGTTTCCATTGATCATCCTTGAGATGTTTCTACAACTTGATTGGAGTCCACCTGTGGTAAATGAAATTGATTGGACATGATTTGGAAAGGCACACACCAGTCTATACAGTACATTCGGTAAGGGAAGACCCCATGAAATGTACAAAAATGAATGGCATCTTGGCATTGGGGGAACCATATACACAATTGCAAATACCACTCAAATGGACGGCAGTTCATCAAAACCATATTGCAAGCGGAACATGGCAAATGCCAAGTGTCATACTCCAAAAATCCCAAAGATGGCGAGCGTGTTCCACCGTAGATTTTCAAATGGGAAATGGTCACAAAGTCAGGTCCCAAGGGTGAAATTTTCAAAATCTCAATTGTTTTTCAAAAATGTTCAACCTCATAAAAAATGTTTTTTGCACCATTTTTCGAAATTTTAGATTTTTTTATGGATATACATTGGCAATGGACACTGTCAACTTGCAGAAGAGCATGTTCACACTGACAATATAACATATGTGTAATGGACACTGCCCATTTTGTGATGTTAAATCCCTCATTAAATACATTGGAAATGTACAATTATACACTGTCCATTTGCAATGTCTTACAATGGGCATTTACCATCACGAATTGGACATGCTCTAATATACTGCAGAAATGCCCAATTGACTGGCTCGTTGAACTCGGGGTGGCCGAGCAGTGATAATGGTTCCTGTCCATCGCTCGTCGGTGTTGATTTCAGCATGTCCATTTGGTGATGGAAAATCCCTCATTAAATACATTGGAAATGGACAAATGTAAACTGTCCATTTGCAATAGCTTACCTTCACAAATTGGATCACAAATTGGACATGCTCTAAAATATTGCAGAAATGCCCAATAGACTGGCTCTTTGAACTCGGGATGGCCGAGCAGTGATAGTGGTTCCTCTCCATCGCTCATTGGTGTTGATTTCAGCCTGTCCATTTGCTGATGGAAAATACATCATTAAATCCATTGGAAATGTACACTGTCCATTTGCAATATAAAATGTACAATGCCAATATATTATACTGCCATCAAGTCAACCATCATTCAATAAGATATCATACTGACACCAAACTCACTTTGTCCAACTCTTTTAGAAGCCAACTATCACATATTTCAGGGCCGGCCCACAATTCATAGCGCCTTCTGTTAAAACCATTTTTTTTTTAAATCAAAAACATAGTTACATTCAAGCTGCGGGTCCAGTTCTGACATTATGTGTAGACCTAGCTGAGGCAACCCCGAATCCTTAGTCGATAGGTCATTCGGAGACCGAGCAGTGACCTTAATTAGTGCTGAAAATGTACTTTTTCCAGGTGCTGCTACGGGGTCCCTGAAAGCGCTATCAGACAGAAACTTTAGGGACTGTCTCGATGGGCCGAGGCGGTTTCAATGCACCTAATCTTGTGATTCTGGGACTTTTCTAAATGTTGTCATTTTCGCGACGTTCAAAATGAATTGAGGTTATTGCAAATGGACAAGGCTGTTTCTCGGCCTTAGAACCTTCTAGAGCCACATAACTCACCCTGTTAGAAGGAAGCACCCTGTTTTCACTGTTAAGGGTTAATTCCACACGGTCAAGGTTAGGCTTGCACAGATCGGGAGGACCTTAGGAACGTTCCTGTGGTTGGATTGTGTTTCTAGCCTCAACGGTTCTGCCGCTGTCACCCAAAAGCACCTCAAATTTAGGTCAGGCTTCATTTTGGGCCTACTTTTTTGAACGGTTTCTGCGGTCAGACCAAGCGAGCTACAGTCAAGTGGGGCATCTCGTTGAACTCGGCACGGCCTAGAGACTATGGTGATGCCGTTTGTTTCTCTTTCTTTGATGATTTAACCTGTCTAGGATCAGCGTGGCGCTAGCGGCACACCCCCCCCCCACTGAAAAACCAGTGCCGCGAAATTCAAAAAAAATATTTTTTTAAAATATTTAACTTTCACACATTAAAGTCCAATACAGCTAATGAAAGACACAGATCTTGTGAATCCAGTCAACTTGTCCGATTTTTAAAATGTTTTACAGGGAAGACACAATATGTAAAGATGTACATCTATTACCTAAAAACACATTAGCATAATCCACCATCTTTTATTTGTCCACCAACACCAGTAGCCATCACCAATTCGACTAAACTAAGATATTTATAGCCCCTAACCAACAAAAAAACTCATCAGATGACAGTCTGATAACATATTTATGGTATGGGATAGGTTTTGTTAGAAAAAAGTGCATATTTCAGGTAGATGGCATTGGTTACAATTGCACCCACCGTCACAAATGGAATAGAAAAACTACTTAGAGCAACGTGTTTACCTACTTACTAATCATCAAACATTTCGTAAAAATACACAGCATACACGAATCGAAAGACACAGATCCTGTGAATACAGACAATATTTCAGATTTTCTAAGTGTCTTACAGCGAAAACACAATAAATCGTTATATTAGCTTAGCACATAGCAATTAGCAGCCCAGCATTGATTCTAGCCAAAGTGAGCGATAAAAGTCAACATCGCCAAAAGATATTAATTTTTTCACTAACCTTCTCAGAATTCTTCCGATGACACTCCTGTAACATCACATTACAACATGCATATACAGTTTGATCGAAAATGTTTATATTTAGCCACCAAAATCATGGTTAGACAATGTGAAATGTAGACAAGCTGGTAAAGAAAAAGTCCTTGCGCCACTTAGACAGTGATCTACTCTTATACATAAATACTCATAAACGTGACTAAAAAATATAGGGTGGACAGGGATTGATAGACAATTTAATTCTTAATACAATTGCGTTATTACATTTTTTAATTTATCCTTACTTTTCAATACAGTTTGCGCCAAGCGAAGCTACGTCAAAAAACATGGCGTCCTAAGCCACTAAAATGTTTCGACAGAAACACGATTTATCATAATAAAAATGTCCTACCTTGAGCTGTTCTTCCATCAGTATCTTGGGCAAAGGATCCTTTCTTGGGAGAAATCGTCTTTTGGTGGAAAGCTGTCCTCTTGCCATGTGGAAATGTCAACTGCGTTCGGGATGAACTGAAAAGCGTGCCCAACTTTTCACATCGTTGCAAAAATAAATGTCCCAAAATCGCACTAAACGGATATAAATTGCTATAAAACGCTTTAAATTAACTACCTTATGATGTTTTTAACTCCTATAACGAGTGAAAAGATGACCGGAGAAATATAACAGGCTAAACTAACGCTTGGAACAGGTGCGCGCCGGTGTCCTCTAGGCTCATGACGCAGCTCCAAAAGAATGACTAGCTTCAGGGATTTTTCATTTGTAGGGCCTGTGAACGCGCAATCGACCCCATTGGAATCGTCATCACGTAAAGGCATCCAGGGGAAGACGTAAGAAGTGTCCGTACAGTCATAGCACTATCAGTGCCGTTTTAACTGACTTCAGAACAGTGGCCAACATTTCTGAAATCTGAATCCATGTCAGGGAAATTGCTGTAGAATGGGCTCTGTTCCACTTAGAGACAAAATTTCAACTCCTATAGAAACTATAGACTGTTTTCTATCCAATAATAATAATAATATGCATATTATACGATCAAGGATTTTGTGGGAAGCCGTTTCAAAAATTAGCCAAATTAGCATAAATAGTCTAAACAGCGCCCCCATCCCCAACAGGTTAAGCCTCCCCATTTTGGGATTTCAGCCCTATTTGATGGTAAAGTTCACATTTCCCCTTTAGGATATGATGGGGACCATTCAATCTTTTCGTGTTGATATCTGTAGAGGTACAGGTGACCCTGAACATGTGGCAAAAGGAATTTTGAAAATGACTTGCACCAAAGTAGAGTTAGAGCATAAATAACCTGTAAACCCATGCTATCTTTAGGGAGAAACTCGTGTTGTGTCTTTACTCTGGATTAAATTATATGACATGCTATTTTATCAAATCAATTCTCTGTAATTAATATTACCTGATTGAACTAATCATGTAAATGTAATTAACTAGGAAGTCGGGGCACCACGGAATAATGTTTATAGAGCTGTTGTCTTCTGAATAAACTCTTAAAGACCTGGTAATCTTTTATGTCAATAGCAGTCAATTATTAATCGTCACCTTATTGAGTCTCATCTGAACGTCGTAAAATTCTTGGTTATCTTCACAAACCCTGGCTAACAAGTTGAATCAGCAACACAACAGTTTGTTTAATTATTTATTTACTAAATACCTAAATAATCACACAGTATGACATATACACAGGATGGATCATACATTGATTACTAATCATGTCATAGAAGAAAACGTCCCTAGTGGACGAAACCGATATGACAGCTGGTTACACAAAGAAAGGGGGTTGGGTTTGAATGAAAGAGCGGGAAGACTGAGGAACAAAAGGATTGGGTCTCGGACCTTATGAAGGTTCGATATGAAATACTATTTGCACGGTCGCTGCGGTCAGACCGAGCGAGCTACGGTCAAGTGGGGCACCTCGTTGAACTCGGCACGGCCTAGAGATTACGGTGATGCCATTTGCCAACCCTCTGTGTGGATTTCAGCCTGTCCATTTGGTGTATCACTGTTTAAACTTATTGGAAATGGACAAAAGTCAGCCATCTAGTCAGCGTCCATCAGTCAATAAGATATCATTCTGACACCAAACTGATACATACTGACACCAAACCCACGTTGTCCAACTCTTTTAGAAGCCAACTATCAAAATTCACAGCGCCTTCTGTTAAAACCATTAAAACAAATTCAACACGTAGTTACGTTCTAGCTGCGGGTCCAGTTCTGACATTATGTGTGGGCCTAGCTTAGGCGACCACGAATCCCGAGTTTCGGCTCGATAGGTCATTCGGAGCTCGAGCAGCGACCTTAATTAGTGCTGAAAATTAACTTTTTCCGGCCATTGCTACGGGGTTCCTGAAAGAGCTATCGGACAAACGTTAGGGTCCGTCTCTATGGGCTGAGGCAGTTTCAATGCACCTAGTTGTGTGATTCTGGGACTTTTCTAAATGTCGTTATTTTCACGACGTTCAAAATGAAGTGAAGTTATTGCAAATGGACAAGGCTTTTTCTCGGCCTGAGAACCTTCTAGAGCCACATAACTCACCGTGCACTACCGACCACATTGAGTGTGTGTGTGAGTACAGAAAATCACAGAAATAACGTAGTGCTCCGAAACCAGCCTTAATGGATTCGCCTAAACACGCCGCAACTGGATCTATAACTTTTTTGGGGGAAAAACACATTTGTTTAACCATCATCAAACGAACATTGTACGATTTCACGTAAATTACAATAGATAAATGTCTGGTTCTATTTTTTCTTACACCACAGGATTATGTACTTTGACGTGAAGGGGTGAAATTAGCGCTATATTACCGTTTTCGACCTTTAATCCCAGAAAATGGGCATTAACTCAAAGAGCGTTGAGGCCTCGACGCCGTCTTGTTTTTGGGCTAAAAGTACATTTGGCCAAACCTGTGCTCACCGAGTTTCGTCTTCGAAGTCTTTTCCATTTACGAGAAACGGCCATGTCCATTTGGTGATGTTTTGTCCATTTGCAATAAGCAGCCAGTCTCCATCTGGTGGAATTTTCCAGTACAGCTAAAAATTGTCCAAAAAGTAAAAAATGTGTAAAGTGGAAACCAAATGTCCGAGATACTTTATTTGATGACTTCCCGGAAGACCGGGCCCTGGGGGACGACCTGAGGCCGTCTGCCTATTTTAATAACACCCGCGGACGTCTAGTAAAGGGACCGTACATTTGCAATATGGAGATCCTCATCAACAATACAGGAAATGCCACTTGAGTCCCTTATGTAGAAAAGTATTCAGACCCCTTGACTTTTTCCACATTTTGTTACGTTAGTCATATTCTAAAATGAATTACATTGTTTTTCCCCTCAGCAATCTACACACAATACCCCTTAATGACAAAGCAAAAACAGCTTTTTCGTAATTTTAGCAAATGTATTCATAAGTATTCACACCCTTTACTCAGTAATTTGTTGAAACACCTTTAGCAGCGATTGCAGCCTTGAGTCTTCAAATCAAATGTTATTGGTCACATACACATATTTAGCAGATGTTATTGTGGGTGAAGGGAAAAGCTTGTGTTCCTAATTCCAACAGTGCAGCAATATCGAACAATACACAAAAATATAAAGTAAAAGAATGGAGTTAAGAAATATATAAATATTAGGACAAGCCATGTCAGAGTGGCATTGACTAAAATAGAGTATATACAGTTTACATACACTTAGGTTGGAGTCATTAAAACTCGTTTTTCAACCACTCCACTAATTTCTTGTTACCAAACTATGGTTTTGGCAAGTTGGTTAGGACATCTACTTTGTGCTTGACACACGTAATTTTTCCAACAGTTGTTTACTAACAGATTATTTCACTTATAATTCACTGTATCACAATTCCAGTGTGTCAGAAGTTTACATACACTAAGATGACTGTGCCTAACAGCTTGGAAAATTCCAGAAAACAGGTACAAAAGTATCTATATCCTCAGTAAAACGAGTCGTATATCGACGTAACCTGAAAGGCCGCTCAGCAAGGAAGAAGCCACTGCTCCAAAACCTCCATAAAAAAGCCAGACTAAGGTTTGGATGCCAACCGCTGTTAATCTCCCGAAGAAGAATACCATTTCCTGGTCTTGCATCTGATGTGTCTAAAACAGTTTTAGTGGAGGTAGCTAGACTTGGGAGGACATTTTTCATTAGATAGTTTATGTCGGATTAGATTTCCTTCTCGAGGTGGAAGGCACTTAAAAGATTCGTCGGCTCACTTATTTATATACTCCTTCTACAATGTTAAAACATGGGTCAATACTCCTTCTACAATGTTAAAACATTCTGCATTGTGACATCATTAAAATACTCCTTCTACAATGTTAAAACAATCTACATTGTGACATCATTAAAATACTCCTACTACAATGTTTAAACATTCTACATTGTGACATTATTTCATTGATATCATGGAACAACTCTTTCATGTATGTATTTTCTGATGTTTGATCAGAGATCTTTTATCAGAGTATCTCTTGTCACATTGTTCACATGAGATTTCTCGCTAAGAGGGTTCTCGCCTGTGTGTGTTCGCTGGTGTCTTTTTAGTGAATCTGATCTGGGGAAACTCTTACTGCAGTCAGAACAGTGGTAAGGCTTCTCTCCTGTATGCATTCTCTGGTGTGATATCAGGTTCTTTGACTGAGTAAAACTCTTCCCACATTGGGGACAAAGATCGTACTTTTTGGAGAAATGTCCTCTGGTCTGATGAAACAAAAATAGAACTGCTTGGCCATAATGACCATTGTTATGTTTGGAGGAAAAAGGGGGAGGCTTGCAAGCCAAAGAACACCATCCCAACTGTGAAGCATGGGGGTGGCAGCATCATGTTGTGGGAGTGCTTTGCTGCAGGAGGGACTGGTGCACTTCACAAAATAGATGACATCATGAGGAAAGAAAATTATGTGGATATATTGAAGCAACATCTCAAGACATCAGTCAGGAAGTTATAGCTTTGTCGCAAATGGGTCTTCCAAATGGACAATGACCCCAAGCACACTTCCAAAGTTGTGGCAAAATGGCTTAAGGACAACAAAGTCAAGGTATTGAAGTGGCCATCACAAAGCCCTGACCTCAATCCTATAGGAAATGTGTGGGCAGAACTGGAAAAGCGTGTGTGATCAAGGAGGCCTACAAACCTGACTCAGTTACACCAGCTCTGTCAGGAGGAATGGGCCAAAATTCACCCAATTTATTGTGGGAAGCTTGTGGAAGGCTACCTGAAACGTTTGACCCAAGTTAAACAATTTAAAGGCAATGCTACCAAATACTAATTGAGTGTATGTAAACTTCTGACCCACTGGGAATGTGATGAAAGAAATAAAAGCTGAAATAAATCATTCTCTCTACTATTATTCTGACATTTCACATTCTTAAAATAAGTGGTGATCCTAACTGACCTGATGTCAGGTAATGTATTTGGCTAAGGTGTATGTAAACTTCCGACTTCAACTGTACATATGAAATGAGAAAAGCAGTATGTAAACATTTTTAAAGTTACCAGTGATTCCATGTCTATGTATATAGAGCAGCAGCCTCAACGGTGCATGGTTGAGTAACCGGGTGGTAGCCAGCTAGTGATGGCTATTTACCAGTCTGAAGGCCTTGAGATAGAAGCTGTTTTTCAGTCTGTCCCAGCTTTGATGCACCTGTACTCGCCTTCTGGATGGCAACAGGTGAACAGGCAGTGGCTCGGGTGGTTGATGTCCTTGATGATCTTTTTGGCCTTCCTGTGTCAACGGCTGCTGTAGGTGACCTGGACGGCAGGCAGTGTGCCCCTGGTGAAGCGTTGGGCAGACCGCACTACACTCTGGAGAGCCCTGCGGTTGTGGGCAGTGCAGTTTCTGTATCAGGCGGTGATACAGCCCAACAGGATGCTCTCAATTGTGCGTCTGTAAAAGTTTGTGAGGGTCTTAGGGGCCAAGCCAAATTTCTTCAGCCTTGGGTTTGATGCTACAAGCTTGTCACACCTTTATTTGGGGAGTTTCTCCCATTATTCTCTGAAGATCTTCTCAAGCTCTGTCAGGTTGGGTGGGGAGCGTCGGTGCACAGCCATTTTCAGGTCATTCTTTTCAATCGGTTTCAGGCCTGGACTCTGGCTGGGCCACTCAAGGACATTTAGAGACGTGTCCCGAAGCCACTCCTGCATTCTCTTTGCTGTGGTCTTAGGGTCGTTGTCCTGTTGGAAGTTGAACCTTAGACCCAGAGCCTGAGCACTCTGGAGCAGCTTTCCATTGAGGATCTCGCTCTACTTTTCTCGGTTCATCTTTCCCTCGATCCTGACAAGTCTGCCAGTCCTTGCTGGTGAAAAACATCCCCGAAGCATGATGATGCTGCCACCACCATGCGTCACCGTAGGGATGGTGCCAGGTTTCCTCCAGACATTTCGCTTGGCATTCAGGCCAAAGAGTTCGATCTTGGTTTCATCAGACCAGGGAATCTTTAATATTTTTGAAAAAGGATCATGTACACATTTACCACATTTAAAACAATCCATCAATTATATAATATATACAGTGCCTTCTGAAAGTATTCACACCCATTGACTTTTTCCACATTTTATTGTGTTACAACTAGAGGTCGACCAATTATGATTTTTCAACGCTGATACCGATACCGATTATTGGAGGACCAAAAAAAGCCGATACCGATTAATCGAACGATTTATTTTAAAAAATATATTAAAACATTTATTTGTAATAATGACAATTAAAACAATACTGAATGATCACTTATTTTAACTTAATATAATGCATCAATAAAATCAATTTAGCCTCAAATAAATAATGAAACAACATCAATTTGGTTTAAATAATGCGAGAAGAAAGTAAAAGTGCAATATGTGCCATGTAAAAAAGCTAACGTTTAAGTTCCTTGCTCAGAACATGAGAACATATGAACGCTGGTGGTTCCTTTTAACATTCAATATTCCCAGATAAGAAGTTATAGGTTGTAGTTATTATAGGAATTATAGGACTATTTCTCTCTATACCATTTGTATTTCATATACCTTTGACTATTGGATGTTCTTATAGGCACTTTAGTTTTGCCAGTGTAACAGTATAGCTTCCGTCCCTCTCCTCGCCCCTACCTGGGAGGGGGGGAAAATACGAGCCTTTGGTCATTAATATGGTCGAATCCGGAAACTATAATTTTGAAAAGAAACATTTATACTTTCAGTGAAATATGGAACCGTTCCGTATTTTATCTAACGGGTGGCATCCCTAAGTCTAAATATTGCTGTTACATTGTACAACCTTCAATGTTGTCATAATTATGTACAAAGCTGGCAAATTAATTACGGTCTTTGTTAGGCATAAATGGACTTCACACAGTTCGCAACGAGCCAGGCGGCCCAAACTGCTGCACATACCCTGACTGCTTGCACGGAACGCAAGAGAAGTGACACAATTTCCCTAATTATAAGAAATTCATGTTAGCAGGCAATATTAACTAAATATGCAGGTTTAAAAAGATATACTTGTGTATTGATTTTAAAGAAAGGCATTGATGTTTATGGTTAGGTTTGGTGCAACAACAGTGCATCATCACCCGTTTGGCGAAGTACGCTGTGATTCGATGAGAAATTAACAGGCACCGCATCGATTATATGCAACGCAGGAACCGCTAGATAAACTAGTAATATCATCAACCATGTGTAGTTAACTAGTGATTATGTGAAGATTGATTGTTTAATTCTAGCTAACAACTTACCTTGGCTTCTTGCTGCCCTCGTGTAACAATGTGCAATGTAAGGCAGGTGGTTAGAGCGTTGGACTAGTAACCGGAAGGTTGCAAAAACGAATCCCTGAGCTGACAAGGTAAAAATCTGTCGTTCTGCCCCTGAACAAGGCAGTTAACCCACTGTTCCTAGGCCGTCATTGAAAATAAGAATGTGTTCTTAACTGACTTGCCTAGTTAAATAAAGGTGTTAAAAAAATAAAAACTTTTCTGACATATTTTTCTGAATTAACACTTACCTGGCTTTCTCCCTCCCTTTTTTCTGTTCAGATCCTTTGAACCCATCTTGCGCCTGCTGCCCCAGAGCGTCGCCCCAGTCAGTCAGCACTGGGCCACGTGGGCACTCTTCAACCTGGTGTCGGTCTACCGTGAGTATTGATACAAAGACTGATCCCACTTCTGACACCATTAAGCAAGTTGCTGGGTAAACTTGCTTATTGGTGTCAGTGGTGGGATCCGTCTTTGCCTCACTGTATCAATTTCTTTATGTTGTTATATTATTAATCAAATGAGTGTTGATTGACTTTTGGAGTATTTATTCTAAGAGAATACAGCCCAGTACCCACACTTTGTCACTCATCAGGGAAATATGTCTGCTTTCGAGAAATCTTTTTCTCCCTTATTTTCTTCCTCTCTTCCCTCAGCGAGTAAGTACTGCCCTCTGCTGATAAAAGAAGGAGGGATTGTTCTCCTGGAGAAGGTGCTGGAGCTCCAGACATCACATGAAGAGACCAAGGACATGGCGCGGTATGAACTCACCTATTAACCCATCCAAATGTTATAACCAATGCGCTATTCATGGAGGGGTTGTTGATCAATTTGGGCTCTATTACATTGCATTTACTTTCATTTCAAGCAATGAGTTGACATTTTGTTCATACATTGAGGACTTCCATAATCCCCCCTAATGAAAATGCTGAAGCCTCCCTCTCTCTGTTTCAGGAAGGTGATGGAGCAGTGTGAGAACTTCAAAGAAGGCCCCATGGAAACGACGAGGTAGACAACGGCCAACAGAGGACAACGGCCAACAGACGACGACGTCAGGGGAGCAGTACCGCTAGACGAACAAAAAAGGCAAAACTTCATAGGAATCCTTCAGTATCTTCTCACCACAAGTGTCAATTGTGTGCATCAATTTACTGTAGAGCAGAGCAACTGTTCTTTGCCTCTCAGCCAGGCTTTCTGGACAGAACCTTGTTATGCGACACTATTAGGAAGTTGAGATGTGGTGCACCGAGTTTGTGTGTGTCTGTGTGTGTTTGCGCGTGTGTGTGTGTGTTATTTGTGTTGCACATGATAAGCATAATTTGTATAATGTATTTGTGTTCATTTATTGATTTGTTTTGCTTTTTGGTGTGCGTGCTTGTCCTCGTTTGGGTGTGAGTGTGCTAGAGTGTGTTTGCGTGTGTAATGAGTGTGTGTAATAAGAGTGTGTGTGTGTGTGTGTGTGTGTGTGTGTGTGTGTGTGTGTGTGTGTGTGTGTGTGTGTGTGTGTGTGTGTGTGTGTGTGTGTGTGTGTGTGTGTGTGTGTGTGTGTGTGTGTGTGTGTGTGTGTGTGTGTGTGTGTGTGTGTGTGGAAGGACGTATGTGTGTTATAATAAGGATCAAAACACCAGGGAGATGTTTGCCTCTGACAAATAGGAAACAAAAATGCAGGTTGTTATGGTATTTTTCCCACCTTAGTCTGTTATATTGGGTCTCGTGAGAGGCCCTTCGTTGTATAAGCTTAATTTCCAACACAGCGCCGTCAACGCCCATCATGCTCCTTCTCAGAATTCTCAGTCCACAGCCATTTCTGATGCAGAAATTTCAAATGGATGACGCCATGAGGTGTGGACGGTCGATTAGTTTTATCCCAAACAGCACTGATCTGTGGACAGTTGCTATTGAGCAGTGAAGTTGCCATGTCTGTGGATGCATCTCTATCCCACACTGATCGAGAGCGTAACCGTGGAGGTGTGTAGCCGTGACAATGACACCCAGTAGAAGTCTTCCTAGATCCTGTGGCATGGGGAAGGACTTTTTGTTTTTCGTTGTACGTATTTGGAGTTACCATCTGTCCCATCATTGTTTGTCAGTTTTTTTGTTATATGATTATAAACATTCCTATGATTTAATCTGTAAATCTAGGCTTTGTTCCCCATTCCTTACATATATAACCCACAAATAAGCTGAATGATGAGAAACAAATCAGGAAGGACTATACTGTTAGGGTTTTTGGAATCTCAACAAAAAAATGCCCATGTTCTAAAATGTTAAGGAAAATCTGAAGGTGGATGATTTTAACTTTGTGTCTTTCATGTATGTGGATACAATGCCTTCAACCATAAAGTCTTAGCGCCATATATTTAGATTTGACACATTTAGGAAAGCCTGTATCTGATTTCTGAACATTTAGTTGCCATGTAAGAAATCTTTAGCCTAACATTTGCACATGATTTGGTAAGGTAGTCGAGTGATGCAGTGGTATACTTGGTCTCCAAAAGCCAACAACAAATGTGAAGATTAGTTCATAAAATGCTGACCTCAGATTTTTACGCAACATTAATTCAAGAATTCATGCTGTATTGTAACATTCAGTGGGGTCGGAAATTATTGACACCCTTGATAAAGATGAGCAAAAATGACTGTAAAATAAATAATAAAAATACTGAGCTATATTTTATGCTAAAAAAAGGGAAATTATATTTTATACCAATACAATTAGAGAAATAGATATTGTTTAACAAGTAATACTTTTTTTCTCAAAGGTAGGGGTTAAGATTGACACCTCTGTTTTCAAACGCTTGCGAGGATAACGGCACAGAGACATTTTCTAAAATGTTTTATGAGTTAGAGAACACAATGGGAGGGATCTTATCCCCATCCTAAATACAGAATCCTTCCAGATCCTTGGTATCCTTCGTCTGCGCTGATGGACTGCCCTCTTCAATGCAAACCACAGGTTTTCAATGGGTTTCAAGTCCAGAGACTGAGGCAGCTATTCCAAAATGTTGATTTTGAGCCCAATTAACAATTTCTTTGTGGATTTTGATGTCTTGCTGGAAGTTCCACTTGTGGCCATCTTAAAATGGATGTCATCCATGGGTTTTTGTTCAGAACTAATCACTAATTTCCCCCTACAGACCTTGATGTCAGTAGAAATAAATAGCTTATCAGTAGAAGGAATTTGTTCCACACTACACTTACTCTTCATAGATTGATCTTTAGTTGGATTATTATTTTGATATTTCACATGAAGTCCCAACACATTCAAACATGGATTTTTCCTTCGCTTCTTGAACAGAAATCCTCTCTGGTCCACTAGATATAGAATTAATTAATCTTTGCTTTTCCATGTACATTGTCTTAATACTTTTTCATGTGATTTTGTATGTTTGTATAGTGCATTAGGAAAGTATTCATACCCCTTGAATTTTTCCACATTTTGTTACGTTACAGCCTTATTCTAAAATTGATAAAATACTTTTTTCCTCATCAATTTGCTATGAGACTCAAAATTGAGCTCAGGTGCATCCTGTTTCCAATTATCATCCTTGAGATGTTTCTACAACTTGATTGAGTCCACCTGTGGTAAATTCAATTGATTGGATGCGATTTGGAAAGGCACACACCTGTCTATATAAGGTATTGTGTGTAGTTTGATGAGGTGGAAAAGAACAATTGAATCCATTTTTGAATAAGGCTGAATAAGATTTTTTTGGGGGGGAAAGTATTGGGGTCTGAATACTTTCCGAATGCACTCTATGCCTCGTTCAACCATATTTATATTGTTATTTTACAATTATGGTGGGAGGTTATTTCCAAATGGGAGGCTGAACTGGGCAAGGCCTGTAGAAATGGAAAACATATTATTGTTGTTAGAACCTCACTTCATAAGAATTTTGCTGATGTTGGATTCTCTAATATTCAATAAATGGGTAGAGTTACATAGCACCAAAGGGAGGATGGGTCTTGGTTGATTTGTGTAGGTCTTTCAGGCTCTTTAGCACTTAATGAACATATCACATACTGTACAGTAAGTTAATAAAAAGGAGACAATTCAGTTGTAAATGTGGGGCATCTGAGGAAAATGTAGGTAACCCTTATTTAACATCACTCTTCTAAGTCTTCATAAGAGCTATGTATTCAGAAAAATTGTGAAATTAGGGCTATATTATGTTCAGTGCCTTCAGAAAGTCTTCACACCCCTTGACTTCTTCCATGTTTTGTTGTTTCAAAGTGGGATTAAAATGGATTTAATTGTAATGTTTTTTGTCAAGGATCTACACAAAATACAAATGTCAAAGCAAGGTGAAAAGAAATTCAGTAGATTAAAATAATTATGGAAAATGAAACACTATCTTGGTTAGATAAGTGTTCATCCCCGAGAGTCAATACATGTTAGAATCACCTTTGGCAGCGATTACAGCTGTGAGTCTTTCTGGGTAAAAGGCTCTGCATGGTCAAGCCGATGACTGCAATGCGGCCTCCACAGAAGTCATGGCATTCATACTTCTCGCGCTTCTGGGAGCTGTCAAATGCATCCAATAAATGGCTCTGCACCGCACCACTCAGTGCTTCAGGGCTCACATACAGTGCCTTCGGGAAGTATTCAGACCCCTTTTTCCACATTTTGTTACGTTGCAGCCTTATTCAAAAATGTATTCATACATTTTTTCCCTCAACAATCTACACACAATTCCCCATAATGACAATGTAAAAACAGGTTTTTAGAAATGTTTGCTAATTTATTAACATTTACATGTTTGTCATTTAGCAGACGCTCTTATCCAGAGCGATTTACAGTAGTGACTGCATACATTTTTGTCCTTTTTCATACTAATATTAGGTCGGTGTTAATGTTTTGTACCCTCGTCTGATTAAATTACATATATTTAGCCTACTAGTCAACCATGCATGTCTTTGCACTGATGATGACAGAGGAGTTGTTCAGTTGCTGATAAACAGGCAAGTAAAGGAAGATGGGGAAGGTTATATTAAACTAAATTGAAAAAATATATATTTTCTACAAATATTTTAAAATAGCATTTTGCTTAAAGTTTGTAAAGCTCACCACACTTTTTCCCCCCTTGGTACTCCGACAAGCATTCGATCTCCGTGCGCATGATACGGTTGACTTCCACAACCTTATATGGCAAACCATAATAGTCGAGGAATGCTCACATTTTGCTGCAGTTTGAACAGGTCTTGTACTGATATATACAGTAAACTTCAAGTCGTTGGCAAACGTCAGATCAGAGCCCAAGTTTGAGGGGATGCCCTATTGGGGAGCTGTGCATAAATATGAGGGTGCGCACAGTGGTTGTGCCCATGTATCTTTATTTCTAAACCATTGCATTAAAACATGAGACATAATTTAAAAAGAGTAGCAGCAAGTTGTTTTGTGCACATCCAGGGAAATGCTGATGACTGTTACAGAGAGAGACACATACTGTAGCCATAAAATAATGGATGTCCCACAATGAATGAGAGATTGCACAATGCATGATGTGACATCAGTGGCGGTCGGTGCCATTTAAGATGAGGGAGGGCGATTTCATTTTTAATGAGCATGGCCTTATTTCTATTACAGCATATTGGATGGCTGTCATTCCTGTTCCATTCACCCAGACATTAACCCATTGTTAATGTTGTAAATTACTATTGTAGCTGGAAACGGCATGCTGGCCTTCTAGGCAGAGTTGCAAAGAAAAAGCCATATCTCAGACTGGCCAATAAAAATAAAAGATTAAAATGGCCAAAAGAACACAGACACTGGACAGAGGAAGATTGGAAAAAAATGTTATGGACAGACAAATCTAAGTTTGAGGTGTTCGGATCACAAAGAAGAACAATCGTGAGGTGCAGAAAAAATGAAAAGATGCTGGAGGAGTGCTTGACACCATCTGTCAAGCATGGTGGAGGCAATGTGACGTTCTGGGGGTGCTTTGGTGGTGGTAAAGTGGGAGATTTGTACAGGGTTAAAGGGATCTTGAATAAGGAATGCTATCACTCAATTTTGCAACGCCATACCCTGTGGAAGGCGCTTAAATGGAGCCAATTTCCTCCTACAACAGGACAATGACCCAAAGCACAGCTCCAAACAATGCAAGAACTATTTAGGGAAGAAGCAGTCAGCTGGTATTCTGTCTATAATGGAGTGGCCAGCACAGTCACCGGATCTCAACCCTATTGAGCTGTTGTGGAAGCAGCTTGACTGTATGGTCCGTAAGAAATGCCCATCTAGCCTCTACAACTTGTGGGAGCTGATTCAGAAAGCATGGGGTGAAATCTCTTCAGATTACCTCAACAAATTGACAACTAGAATGCCAAAGATCTGCAAGGCTGTAATTGCTGCAAATGGAAGATTCTTTGACGAAAGCAAAGTTTGAAGGACACAATTATTATTTAAATTAAAAATCATTATTTATAACCTTGTCAACATCTTGACTATATTTCCTATTCATTTTGCATCTCATTACATGTATGTTTTCATGGAAAACAAGGACATTTCTAAGTGACCCCAAATCTTTGAACGGTAGTGTATATTTTCAAAGAAGCGTGGATCATCGTTATTTGGTCCGTAAAGGTTAATGAGTCTGTTTATGGTCCAATAACATGTTTAAAATCATCCATCTACCTTGCGGATCTGTTTGGACAATTTGCACATTCGGATCAAAATTACTGTTAATTAATATCCCCCCTTTTGAGTGTCTTTGCCCGTGGGAGAAGTATATTTCACCCCCCAGTCCTTCTTCCACACAACTTCATCTGAAATTGTTGAATGAGTTTCCTGTAAACAATATATATTATATTCCTTCTCTTTGAGCCAGGTAAATATTGTTCTTATTTTCTGCTAAGCCATTACAATTGTCCAACCTGAATGGAAACTTGAAAACGTAACTTCACCAGAGCCTCTTAGAACCCTGCAGACACTTTGGGACTAGATTCGTTACATGCACAGCTACCATAGATCGTCTGGCCTTCATTTTACCATACTTGCTTTATTAGCACAGATATTCTGTCACAGCGACCAACCAGACACACAACACACACATCACAGGCTGTGAGCAGCTCATGGGCACTTAGGGGTAAAGTGCCTTGCTCAAGAGCACAACAGCAGTAGGTAGTATACAGAAATATTGTAGGTGGTAACCCTCTGGCTGCCGGATCATTCCCTGCAGATTTCCCCACAGGCAGCTAGGGGTTAGAACCGATAACCCGCCAGTTATTGGCCTGCCTTTCTAACCTCGAAGCTACTGCGGCCCCTATTAATTTATCCCTTTCCTCAAATCTGCCAGTCTGCCCTTGAACAAGGCAGTTAACCCCCGACAACAACAACCAGGCTGATTCAGAGGGGTTAGGTTAAATGCGGAAGACATATTTTGGTTGTGCATCTGACTAGGTAACCCCTTTTCTTTTGCAGCAGAGGATATAGACCAGGAACGCTGTTGCTTTTGGACGACTCGACCATAGCCTGAAGTTAAAGAACATAAGACTTACATAGTGAGTATTCTGTTAACCTCTACCTTTTTTTTTATACACGAGGGGAGGTCCTCGTGACACACATGAATACATACAGTGCTTTCGGAAAGTATTCAGAACCCTTGACTTTTTACACAGTTTGTTACATTACAGCCTTATTCTAAAATGGATTTAAAAAATGTTTTCCTCATCAATCTACACACAATACCCCATAATGACAAAGCAAGAACAGGTTTTTAGATATTTTAGCAAATGTCAAAATTAAACAAAACATTTAAGTATTCCGACCCTTTGCTATGAGATTCGACATTGAGCTCAGGTGCATCCTGTTTCCATTGATCATCCTTAAGATGTTTCTACATCTTGGAGTCCATCTGTGATAAATTCAATTGATTGGACATGATTTGTAAAGGCACACACCTGTCTATATAAGATCCCACAGTTGACAGTGCATGTCAGAGAAAAAACCAAGCTATGAGGTTGAAGGAATTGTCTGTAGAGCTCTGAGACGACAGGATTGTGTTGAGGCACAGATCTGGGGAAAGGTGCCAAAACATTTCTGCCACATAAACTGGAACTGGGACTGGAACTGTCAGCTAAGTGGTAATAAACTGAGGAGAGATTTCAGGAGATAATCCAGATATGTTGTGTAAGGTATGTGCGTAAGTGTGTTGGAATGAACTTTTGATCAGCTTTGTCCTCGTCGGAGGGGGAGGGACTCTATGACGCTGTTTGTAATATATAATGTGAGGTACATGGTTTTTAAAGGAGAGATCTCCCGAGAATAAACGCTATTGATTAATTTGGACACGGGTCTGTCTATTTTATGCAAATAAGGATCTTACAAATTCTTAGAAACGGACAGAGTGTTTGCTTTGTATAATTAAATTGGTTAATGAACATATAGGAAACAAATTCCTTCATCATTTTTAGCAGGAAACAATCAAATTATTCACTAAACATTCTTCACTCCAGATACACAAGGTGACACTTTTAGACATCTGCCAGTGGTCCTCCCAACACCAGTCTACAAGATTGTCAGGAAGACATTCTGACCCAGCTTCGAAGAAACCAGAAAGTCCTTCATTGACTTGCAGACTGTAAGTTTAAATAGTGGATAGGCATAGGGAGATTGATGGGGAAATTAGATGATAGCGTTTTTAACCTTAAATGAAAGGCACGTGAACGACACGTAGACATGTGGAAATGTGAGCAGCGTCTTGTATTCCTAGTTGAAATAGTTAGGGAGCGTGAACAAAGTGCAAACTTTTTTTACATTCAAATTTCAATAGCTCCTTGGTCATGTGACATACTTCAAACAAGGTTCAGAATGTCCACTGACTACCCTTCTATATTGCACACCCTTTAGTTTGTCCATTTTCATCTCACATGGTTTTACATACATTTTTCAAAATGTAGAATTTCAATAGATCCTTGGTCATGTGACCTAATGACTTCAAACAAGGTTCAGTATGTCCACTGACTACCCTTCTATATTCCACACCCTTTAGTTTGTCCATTTTCATCTCACATGGTTTTCCATGATTTTTTCAAAATGTAGAATTTCAATAGCTCCTTGGTCATGTGACCTAATGACTTCAAACAGGGTTCAGTATGTCCACTGACCACCCTTCTATATTCCACACCCTTTAGTTTGTCCATTTTCATCTCACATGGTTTTCCATGAATTTTTCAAAATGTAGAATTTCAATAGCTCCTTGGTCATGTGACCTAGTGACTTCAAACAAGGTCCAGTATGTCCACTCAGTGGGCCTACACATTGCACACACTTTAGTTTATCCATTTTCATCTCACATGGTTTTCCATGAATTTTTCCAAATGTAGAATTTCAATAGCTCCTTGGTCATGTGACCTACTGACCTCAAACAAGGTTCAGAATGTCCACTGACTATACCTTCATATTGCACACTCTGATGTTTGTCTACTTTCATCTCATGCTATTAGACTTAAATCTGTAAGCTTTGCAGGCCTTCATTTTACATGGGTGTTTAAAAAATTTTTTTAAGTCAACAAATGTTCCATCCTCGCAATAACTATCTTTCACATGGACACTAAAAAGGTCCTCAAATGGCTGTATGTGGAATGGATGAAGGACAGGAGAGGTGTTCAGAGGTGCTTAAAGGAAGGCGCACAGGTAGGCCTCATGAAAAACAGTGTTTCATATGCTCTTTTTAATCACAGTAATAGGCAGTGATTTGTCAGTCACAGTGAGCTTGATAACGTGAAAGAATCCTTTTCATAGCATCACTTTCATATACTGTACATTAAGACAAATCCTTCTACGTTGAGTATTAGAACGCAGTTTCCATAACCTGATAATGACTTGATATTTGAGTGCATTCACAACAAGCCACCTGCAGACAACTTACAAAATGCAATATTGCATTTGAGGGTTTGTTTTTCTGATAAATACTTATTTGATGCATGGCCTACTATTTCTAACTGGGTAAATAAATTCCTACGTCTTTGTGAGTAAAATCCTTTTTCCAAAATTGATTTGGCTACATTTTTGTGAAGAGGTATGAGGGTTGTAATATGGGTCATTTAATAGTAAAATCATTTAAGGGATCAATACATTTCTATATTGCTTCCCCAGTATCTGCATGAACCATCAGGCCCAGTGTTTTTGGTTGACCCTGCTGGACAGAAAGAGAAGGAGGAATCGGAACACGCTGCATTCAAATTCAGGTCTTAGTTCTTGTACTGGATCTAATACATATTAGCATTTTACATACATTCATAAATGTAATACTTTTTTATGACATACAGTGAAAAACTCTCTTGGCTGCTGGCTCTGTCACTTTCAGACATGCGCAGAGCAGATTGAAATGGGAAGGGTAGCTCTCGACTTGAACCACAGGGGTTCTCTGTAAAGAGAGAGTAATCCAAAAGGCACAGATACACCCCTTGACTTTCAATTGGCACCGTTGACCTGTATGTATTCTCTCCTGATTGGCTCTGTGGTGCACAGTCTGGCAGTCTGACTAAAGTGCCAGAGGTATGAGGAGAGACACCCTCCTCTGTATTTATGAGAACAAATATTTCCTAACACTTTGGATCCTATTCTTGGATCCTATTCTTGGAAGACACAATGCATCAAAATCGCCTTTCTAATCGACCTGGCCCGGGTACCCTGGAAGGATATTGACCTCATCCCGTCAGTTGAGGATGCCTGGTCATTCTTTAAAAGTTACTTCCTCACCATATTAGACAAGCATGCTCCGTTCAAAAAATGCAGAACCAAGAACAGATATAGCCCTTGGTTCACTCCAGACCTGACTGCCCTCGACCAGCACAAAAACATCCTGTGGCGAACTGCAATAGCATCGAAGAGCCCCCGTGATATGCAACTGTTCAGGGAAGTCAGGAACCAATACACGCAGTCAGTCAGGAAAGCAAAGGCCAGCTTTTTCAAGCAGAAATTTGCATCCTGTAGCTCTAACTCCAAAAAGTTCTGGGATACTGTAAAGTCCATGGAAAACAAGAGCACCTCCTCCCAGCTGCCCACTGCACTGAGGCTAGATAACACGGTCACCACTGATAAGTCCGTGATAATCGAAAACTTCAACAAACATTTCTCAATGGCTGGCCATGCCTTCCACCTGGCGACTCCAACCTTGGCCAACAGCCCCGCCCCCCCCGCTGCTACTCGCCCAAGCCTCCCCAGCTTCTCCTTTACCCATATCCAGATAGCAGATGTTCTGAAAGAGCTGGAAAACCTGGACCCATACAAATCAGCTGGGCTTGACAATCTGGGCCCCCTATTTCTGAAACTGTCCGCTGCCATTGTCGCACCCCCTATTACCAGCCTGTTCAACCTCTCCTTCGTATCATCTGAGATCCCCAAGGATTGGAAAGCTGCCGCTGTCATCCCCCTCTTCAAAGGGGGAGACACCCTGGACCCAAACTGTTACAGACCTATATCAATCCTGCCCTGCCTAGCTAAGGTCTTCGAAAGCCAAGTCAACAAACAGATCACTGACCATCTCGAATCCCACCGTACCTTCTCCGCTGTGCAATCCGGTTTCCGAGCCGGTCACGGGTGCACCTCAGCCACGCTCAAGGTACTAAACGATATCATAACCGCCATCGATAAAAGACAATACTGTGCAGCCGTCTTCATCGACCTGGCCAAGGCTTTCGACTCTGTCAATCACCATATTCTTATCGGCAGACTCAATAGCCTCGGTTTTTCTAATGACTGCCTTGCCTGGTTCACCAACTACTTTGCAGACAGAGTTCAGTGTGTCAAATCAGAGGGCATGTTGTCCGGTCCTCTGGCAGTCTCTATGGGGGTACCACAGGGTTCAATTCTCGGGCCGACTCTTTTCTCTGTATACATCAATAATGTTGCTCTTGCTGCGGGCGATTCCCTGATCCACCTCTACGCAGACGACACCATTCTGTATACTTCCGGCCCTTCCCTGGACACTGTGCTATCTAACCTCCAAACGAGCTTCAATGCCATACAACACTCCTTCCGTGGCCTCCAACTGCTCTTAAACGCTAGTAAAACCAAATGCATGCTTTTCAACCGTTCGCTGCCTGCACCCGCACGCCCGACTAGCATCACCACCCTGGACGGTTCCGACCTAGAATATGTGGACATCTATAAGTACCTAGGTGTCTGGCTAGACTGCAAACTCTCCTTCCAGACTCATATCAAACATCTCCAATCCAAAATCAAATCTAGAGTCGGCTTTCTATTCCGGAACAAAGCCTCCTTCACTCACGCCGCCAAACTTACCCTAGTAAAACTGACTATCCTACCGATCCTCGACTTCGGCGATGTCATCTACAAAATAGCTTCCAATACTCTACTCAGCAAACTGGATGCAGTTTATCACAGTGCCATCCGTTTTGTTACTAAAGCACCTTATACGACCCACCACTGCGACCTGTATGCCCTAGTCGGCTGGCCCTCGCTACATGTTCGTCGTCAGACCCACTGGCTCCAGGTCATCTACAAGGCTATGCTAGGCAAAGTGCTGCATTATCTCAGTTCACTGGTCACGATGGCTACACCCACCCGTAGCACGCGCTCCAGCAGGTGTATCTCACTGATCATCCCTAAAGCCAAAACCTCATTTGGACGCCTTTCCTTCCAGTTCTCTGCTGCCTGCGACTGGAACGAATTGCAAAAATCTCTGAAGTTGGAGACTTTTATCTCCCTCAACAACTTTAAAAATCTGCTATCCGAGCAGCTAACCGATCGCTGCAGCTGTACATAGTCCATCTGTAAACTACCCACCCAATTTACCTACCTCACCCCCATACTGCTTTTATTTATTTACTTTTCTGCTCTTTTGCACACCAGTATCTCTTCTTGCACATGATCATCTGATGATTTATCACTCCAGTGTTAATCTGCTAAATTGTAATTATTCGATTTATTGCCTACCTCATGCCTTTTGCACACATTGTATATAGATTCTCTTTTTTCTACCATGTTATTGACTTGTCTATTGTTTACTCCATGTGTAACTCTGTGTTGTTGTCTGTTCACACTGCTATGCTTTATCTTGGCCAGGTCGCAGTTGCAAATGAGAACTTGTTCTCAACTAGCCTACCTGGTTAAATAAAGGTGAAATAAAATAAAAAATAAATAAAAATCAATGCAAAAAACAATGTTTTACTAATTACTGTCCATAAGTAACCTCAACCTTGTGGGTCTATGGGTGTTTGGGCCAATAAAGTGCCAACTCAATTCTACCACTGACCAGTCTCTCATGCCCCTATGAACGGGGACACGGGGCAATAGTTTTTAATCTAAACCAGCCCTTTTTTACTGGAGTACACTAACCCCTAATTGGGGCTCTTTTCTTGACACATAGTAGCAGTTTACCAGATCACAAGTCAAGAAGAACAAAAAGTAGATGGTTGTAAGGGTGTATTACATCCTGTGCTGGTCCCATTGTCATATCCATTCTGGATTCTGAGTGGTAAAATCATAGCTGAAAAATGCCTTTATGTGTGTGTATACATTTTCCGCCAAGACAGAACTGCCAAAGGGGGTGGAGTGGCAATCTACTGCAGAAACAGCCTGCAGAGTTCTGTCATGCTATCCAGGTCTGTGCCCAAACAGTTCGAGCTTTTACTTTTAAAAATCCACCTTTCCAGAAATAAGTCTCTCACTGTTGCCGCTTGTTACAGACCCCCCTCAGACCCCAGCTGCGCCCTGGACACCATGTGTGAATTAATTGCCCCTCATTTATCTTCAGAGTTTGTAATGTTAGGTGACATCCCTTGGTTCACTCCAGACCTGACTGCCCTTGACCAGCACAAAAACATCCTGTGGCGTACTGCATTAGCATCGAATAGCCCCTGTGATGTGCAACTTCTTAGGGAGGTAAGGAACCAATATACACAGGCAGTTAGGAAAGCTAAGGCTAGCTTTTTCAAACAGAAATGTACATCCTGTAGCACAAACTCCAAAAAGTTCTGGGACACTGTAAAGTCCATGGAGAATAAGAGCACTTCCTCCCAGCTGCCCACTGCACCGAGGCTAGGAAACACTGTCACCATCGATAAATCTACAATTATCGAGAATTTCAATAAGCATTTTTCTAAAGCTGGGCTTGGTTTCCACCTGGCTACCCCTACCCCGGTCAACAGCTCTGCACCCCCCACAGCAACTTGCCCAAACCTCCCCCATTTCTCCTTCACCCAAATCCAGATAGCTGATGTTCTGAAAGAGCTGGAGCCCTACAAATCAGCTGGGCTAGACAATCTGGACCCTCTCTTTCTAAAATTATCCGCCGCAATTGTTGCAACCCCTATTACTAGCCTGTTCAACATCTCTTTCGTATCATCTGAGATCCCCAAAGATTGGAAAGCTGCTGCGGTCAGCCAATCACAGCATTCTTATCGGCAGACTGAACAGCCTTGGTTTCTCAAATGGCTGTCTTGCCTGGTTCACGAACTACTTCTCAGATAGAGTTCAGTGTGTCAAATTGGAGTGCCTGTTGTCCGGACCTCTGCCAGTCTCTATGGGGATGCCACAGGGTTCAATCCTCGGGCCGACTCTCTTCTCTGTATACATCAGTGATGTAGCTCTTGCGGCTGGTGATTCTCTGATCCATCTCTACACAAACGACACCATTCTGTATACTTCTGGCCCTTCTTTGGACACTGTGTTAACTAACCTCCAAATGAGCTTCAATGCCATGTATACTTCTGGCCCTTCTTTGGACACTGTGTTAACTAACCTCCAAATGAGCTTCAATGCCATACAACTCTCCTTCTGTGGTCTCCAACTGCTCTTAAATGCAAGTAAAACTATAGTAAAACAAGCTCTTCAACCGATCTCTGCCCGCATCTGCCCACCCGCATAGCATCACTTCTCTGGACGGTTCTGACTTAGGTCTTTTGTAGTTGTCCACATATTCTAAGTGTCTGATTAGACTGTAAACTCTCCTTCCAGACTCATATTAATCATCTCCAATCCAAAATTAAATCTGGAATCGGATTCCAATTTCGCAACAAGGCATCCTTCAGTCATGCTGCCAAACATACCCTCGTAAAACTGACGATCCTTGACATTGGCGATGTCATTTACAATATAGCCTCCAACACTCTACTCAGCAAATTGGATGCATTCTATCACAGTGCCATCCATTTCGTCAACAAAGCACCATATACTACCCACCACTGCGACCTGTATGCTCTCGTTGGCTGGCCTTCACTTCATATTCGTCGCCAAACCCACTGGCTCCAGATCATCTATAAGTCCTTGCTAGGTAAAGCACCGCCTTAACTCAGCTCACTGGTCACCATAGCAGCACCCACCCATAGCACATGCTCCAGCAGGGGTATATTTCACTGGTCACCCCCAAAGCCAATTCCTCCTTTTGCCGCCTTTCCTTTCAGTTCTCTGCTGCCAATGACTGGAACGAATTGCAAAAATCACTGAAGCTGGAGACTCATGTTTCCCTCACTATCTTTAAGCATCAGCTGTCAGAGCAGCTTACAGATCATTGCACATGTACGTAGCCCATCTGTAAATAGCTCATCCAACAACCTCATACCCATATTGTTATTTATTTATTTTATATATATATATATATATATATTTTTTTTTTTTTTCCCACCTTTGCATCACAGTATCTCCACTTGCACATTCATCTTCTGCACATCTCCAGTATTTGCGAAATTGTAATTATTTCGCCACTACGGCCTATTTATTGCCTTACCTCCCTAATCTTACTTAATTTGCACACACTGTATATAGACTTTTGTATTGTGTTATTGACTGTACATTTGTTTATTCCATGTGTATTGTTGTGTTGTTTGTCACACTGCTTTGCTTTATCTTGGCCAGGTCGCAGTTGTAAATGAGAACTTGTTCTCAACTGGCCTACCTGGTTAAATAACGGTGAAATTAAAAAATTAAAAAAAAACTGTATGTGGGAATGTCTTACGTCCGTCCTACATGTAGTGTTGGTACATGGAATATTCCTCAACTGCATACATCATAAATTGCTATTGCAAATAGAAGTATTATGTTCAACAACTGACATTTTCAGATATTATTGTGACAAACACACTTTGGTGCTTACAATTAGTTCTCTATTGTCATAGAATTGGTGGGCACTGTCATCTGTGATCTTTGTGATATGACTTTCTTTAAGCACATATTGATGAAACTGTCACTTCATGTTTTTTTCTTAAAATCTACAAACGCTCTACAGTCGTGGCCAGAAGTTTTGAATGACACAAATATTAATTTCCACAAAGTTTGCTGCTTCAGTGTCTTAGATATTTTTGTCAGATGTTACTATGGACTACTGAAGTATAATTATATTGACAATTACATGAAGTTGATGCAAAAAGTCAATATTTGCAGTGTTGACCCTTATTTTTCAAGAGCTCTGCAATCCGCCCTGGCATGCTGGAGTTTGTCAGAATTTGTGGGGTTTTGTTTGTCCACCCGCCTCTTGAGGATTGACCACAGTTCTCAATGGGATTAAGGTCTGGGGAGTTTCCTGGCAATGGATCCAAAATATTGATGTTTTGTTCCCAGAGCCACTTAGTTATCACTTTTGCATTATGGCAAGGTGCTCCATCATGCTGGAAAAGGCATTGTTCCTCACCAAACTGTTCCTGGATGGTTGGGAGAAGTTGCTCTCGGAGGATGTGTTGGTACCATTCTTTATTCATGGCTGTGTTCTTAGGAAAAATTGTGAGTGAGCCCACTCCCTTGGCTGAGAAGCAACCCCACACATGAATGGTCTCAGGATGCTTTACTGTTGGCATGACACAGGACTGATGGTAGCTCTCACCTTGTCTTCTCCGGACAAGCTTTTTTCCGGATGCCCCAAACAATCGGAAAGGGGATTCATCAGAGAAAATGACTTTACCCCAGTCCTCAGCGGTCCAATCCCTGTACATTTTGCAGAATATCAGTCTGTCCCTGATGTGTTTCCTGGAGAGAAGTGGCTTCTTTGCTGCCCTTCTTGACACCAGGCCATCCTCCAAAAGTGTTCGCCTCACTGTGTGTGCAGATGCACTCATACCTGCCTGCTGCCATTCCTGAGCAAGCTCTGTACTGGTGGTTCCCCGATCCCGCAGCTGAATCAACTTTAGGGGACGGTCCTGGTGCTTGCTGGACTTTCTTGAGCGCCCTGAAGCCTTCTTCATAACAATTGAACCACTCTCCTTGAAGTTCTTGATGATCCGATAAATGGTTGATTTAGGTGCAATCTTACTGGCAGCAATATCCTTGCCTGTGAAGCCCTTTTTGTGCAAAGCAATGATGACGGCACGTGTTTCCTTGCAGGTAACCATGATTGACAGAGAAAGAACAATGATTCCAAGCACCACCCTCCTTTTGAAGCTTTTAGTCTGTTATTTGAACTCAATCAGCATGACAGAGTGATCTCCAGACTTGTCCTCATCAACACTCACACCTGTGTTAACGAGAGAATCACTGACATGATGTCAGCTGGTCCTTTTGTGGCTGGGCTGAAATGCAGTGGAAATGTTTTTTGGGGATTCAGTTCATTTGCATGGCAAAGAGGGACTTTGCAATTAATTGCAATTCATCTGATCACTCTTCATAACATTCTGGAGTATATGCAAATTGCCATCATACAAACTGCATAAATGCATGTTGTGATTCTAACTGAGCTAAAACAGGGATTTTTTACTAGGATTAAATGTCAGGAATTGTGAACAACTGAGTTTAAATGTATTTGGCTAAGGCGTATGTAAACTTCCGACTTCAACTGTATATATAGTATGGACTACAGTAGGCTACAAAAGAAACTTTCCAGTGACACACTCACCCAATGATGAAGATTAAGCATAGGCTATTTGCTCATTGGCCAATGACTTGTGCCAATATCTGAAGATAAGCTACTTTGAAAAACAGTACTGTTCGCTCAGAATCTCTCAAAAGTTTAGATTTTTAAATATTTTCTAATACAGACAGAGAAGTCTTTTCTTTTCAGCAGTAGGCATTTTCTTTCTAAACGGTAGGCCTACATTTTTCTCATGATTGTATTTTGAAATTTGTAAAAGGCAAAGTGGCAGCCGCAACCAACCATAGAAATACACTGCTCAAAAAAATAAAGGGAACACTTAAACAACACAATGTAACTCCAAGTCAATCACACTTTGTCATGCCCTGGCCTTAGTTATCTTTATTTTCTGTAATATTTTGGTTAGGTCAGGGTGTGACAGGGGGGATGTTTGTGTATTTGTCTCGTCTTGGGTGGTTGTATGGTATAGGGGGTTTTGGGTAGAGTGTATGGGTTTGTGTTGAGTGTAGGTGTCTAGGTATGTCTATGGTTGCCTGAATGGTTCTCAGAGACAGCTGTCATTCATTGTGTCTGATTGGGAGCCATATTTAAGGCAGCCATAGGCATTGGACTGTTGTGGGTAATTGTCTATGTGTAGTGTTTAGTGTCAGCACTATTTGTTTGAATAGCTTCACGGTCGTCTGTTTGTTGTTTTTGTTCGGTTGTTTCGTCTTCATAATAAAGAAGATGTCTTTCTATCACGCTGCGCCTTGGTCCACTCTGCCTCATTACGACGATCGTGACACACTTTTTTGAAATCAAACTGTCCACTTAGGAAGCAACACTGATTGACAATACATTTCACATGCTGTTGTGCAAATGGAATAGACAAAAGGTGGAAATTATAGGCAATTAGCAAGACACCCCCAATAAAGGAGTGGTTCTGCAGGTGGTGACCACAGACCACTTCTCAGTTCCTATGCTTCCTGGCTGATGTTTTGGTCACTTTTGAATGCTGGCGGTGCTTTCACTCTAGTGGTAGCATGAGACGGCTCACAAGTGGCTCAGGTAGTGCAGTTCATCCAGGATGGCACATCAATGCGAGCTGTGGCAAAAAGGTTTGCTGTGTCTGTCAGCGTAGTGTCCAGAGCATGGAGGCGCTACCAGGAGACAGGCCAGTACATCAGGAGACGTGGAGGAGGCCGTAGGAGGGCAACAACCCAGCAGCAGGACCGCTACCTCCGCCTTTGTGCAAGGAGGAGCACTGCCAGAGCCCTGCAAAATGACCTCCAGCAGGCCACAAATGTGCATGTGTCTACTCAAACGGTCAGAAACAGACTCCATGAGGGTGGTATGAGGGCCCGACGTCCACAGGTGGGGGTTGTGCTTACAGCCCAACACCGTGCGGGACGTTTCGCATTTGCCAGAGAACACCAAGATTGGCAAATTCGCCACTGGCGCCCTGTGCTCTTCACAGATGAAAGCAGGTTCACACTGAGCACATGAGCACATGTGACAGACGTGACAGAGTCTGGAGACGCCGTGGAGAACGTTCTGCTGCCTGCAACATCCTCCAGCATGACCGGTTTGGCGGTGGGTCAGTCATGGTGTGGGGTGGCATTTCTTTGTGGGGCCGCACAGCCCTCCATGTGCTCGCCAGAGGTAGCCTGACTGCCATTAGGTACCGAGATGAGATCCTCAGACCCCTTGTGAGACCATATACTGGTGCTGTTGGCCCTGGGTTCCTCCTAATGCAAGACAATGCTAGACCTCATGTGGCTGGAGTGTGTCAGCATTTCCTGCAAGAGGAAGGCATTGATGCTATGGACTGGCCCGCCCGTTCCCCAGACCTGAATCCAATTGAGCACATCTGAGACATCATGTCCCAGATGGATGCTTTAGTCCAGGTCTTGGAGGAGATCCCTCAGGAGACCATCCGCCACCTCATCAGGCGCATGCCCAGGCATTGTAGGGAGGTCATACAGGCACGTGGAGGCCACACACACTACTGAGCCTCATTTTTACTTGTTTTTAAGGACATTACATCAAAGTTGGATCAGCCTGTAGTGTGGTTTTCCACTTTAATTTTGAGTGTGACTCCAAATCCAGACCTCCATGGGTTGATAAATTTGATTTCCATTGATAATTTTTGTGTGATTTTGTTGTCAGCACATTCAACTATGTAAAGAAAAAAGTATTTAATAAGAATATTTTATTCATTCAGATCTAGGATGTGTTATTTTAGTGTTCCCTTTATTTTTTTTAAACAAATACACCATGACAGCGCAATACACAAGGGGTGGAACAGTGGCAAAGGTACCCACAGGACAAACAGAATAATATTAGTCTGAGGAGAGATTAAATAGCATTAATATTAGAACAAAAATCATTCAAAACACACCTTTAGTTTACAAAGTTAAACAGATGTATTTTTTCTTCATAATAAGCAGGAGTAATATTCTTAGATCAGAATGACAGCAGACTGTACTTCTATCCATGTCACTATCTACTCGGGTAGATTTGCTTTTAGCCAAATCCTTTTAGAGCAAGCCAAATAATTTCATGTTTTAAAAGTTATCCTAGATCAGGATTCATTGTTTGAATGGTAAGATGCCAATCATTTGAGTGATCCATAAATCACATTTTATTTGTCACTTACGCCGAATACAACAGGTGAAATGCTTACTTACAAGCCCTTAAGCAACAATTCAGTTTTAAGAAAAATAAGTGTTAGGTAAAAAATAGGTAAGTTAAGTTAAAAATACATAGTTAAAGAGAAGCAGTAAAATAACAGTAGCGAGGCTATATACAGGGGGTACCGGTACAGAGTCAATGTGCAGGGGCACAGGTTAATCAAGGTAATTGAGGTAATATGTACATGTAGGTAGAGTTAAAGTGACTATTATGCGTAGATAATAACCAGAGTAGGAGCAGTGTAAACGAAGGGGTGGGGGGGGGACAATGAAAATAGTCTGGGTATCCATTTGATTAGCTGTTCAGGGGTCTTATAACTTGGGGGTAGAAGCTGTTAAGAATTATTTTTGACCTAGACTTTGCACTCCGGTAACGCTTGCCGTGCGGTAGTAGAGAGAACATTCTACCACCAGGGTGGCTGGAGTCTTTGACAATTTTTAGGGCCTTCCTCTGACACCGCCTGGTATAGAGCTCCTGGACGGCAGGAAGCTTAGCTCCAGTGATGTACTGGGCGGTACGCACTACCCTCTGTAGTGCTTTGCGGTCGATGGCCGAGCAGTTGCCATACCAGGCAGTGATGCAGCCAGTCAGAATGTTCTCGATGGTGCAGCTGTAGAACATTTTGAGGGTCTGAGGACCCATGCCAAATCTTTTCAGTCTCCTGAGGGGGAATAGGCTTCACGACTGTCTTGGTGTGTTTGGACCATGATAGTTTGTTGGTAATGTGGACACCAAGGAACTTGGTGCTCTCAACCTGCTCTGCTCCAGCCCCGTTGATAAGAATGGGGGAGTGCTCGGTCTTCCTTTTCCTGTATTCCACAATCATTAGAGTCCCACTCCTTGAAAGCGGCAGCTCTACCCTTTAGCTCAGTACTGATGTTGTCTGTAATCCATAGCTTCTGGTTGGGTTATGTACGTACGGTCACTGTGGGGACGATGTTGTCGATGCACTTATTGCTGAAGCCAGTGACTGATGTGGTGTACTCCTTAATGTCATTGGAAGAATCCCAGAACACATTCCAGTCTCTGCTAGCAAAAGTCCTGTAGCTTAGCATCTGCATCATTTGACCACATCTTTATTGACCGAGTCACTTGTGCTTCGTGGTATGGTTTTTGCTTGTAAGCAGGAATCAGGAGGATAGAGTTATGGTCAGATTTGCCAAATGGAGGGTGAGGGAGGGCTTTATAAGTGTCTCTGTGTGTGTAGTAAAGGTGGTCTAGAGTTTTTCCCCCCCACTCTGGTTGCACATTTAACATGCTGGTAAAACGGATTTAAGTTTGACTGCATTAAAGTCCCCGGCCACTAGGAGTGCCTCTGGATGAGCGTTTTCCTGTTTGCTTATGGCCTTATACAGCTCATTGAGTGCGGACTTAGTGTCAGTAGACTTAGTGTCAGCATCGGTTTATGGTGGTAACTAAACAGCTACGAAAAATATAGATAAAACTCTCTTGGTAAACAGTGTGTTCTACAGCTTATCATGAGATACTCTACCTCAGATGAGCAAAACCTCAAGACTTCCTTAATATTAGATTTCGTACACCAGCTGTTGAAATACAGACCGCCACCCCTTGCCTTACTGGAGGCAGCTGTTCTATCTTGCTGCTGAAGCGTTAACCACGCCAGCTGTATTTTATCCATGTCGTTGTTTAGCCACGACTCGGTGAAACATAAGACATTACAGTTTAACGTCCCGTTGGTAGGATATTCGAGATTGTAGCTCGTCTATTTTTTGTTATCCAATGATTGCACGTTGGCTAATAGGACTGGTGGTAGAGGCAGATTACCCACTCTCTGTCGGATCCTTACAAGGTTGTGGCGAAATCCTGCACTTAAGTGCGCTGCCACTTTAAGAGCACATGAGTAGTAGGAAGGAGGAGGTAAAAGAGCTCGTTAAGCTCTATTGGAGAGGAGCTATTGTTGGTGCGACAGTTTGGTTTGTGTGTGCTATGCTGCAGAGGTTTTTTTGTTTGTCTTCACCGTATGTGGTGGTACAGTTTTTTAGATCAATCCTCGGTGTGATCGCTCGACGACGTGGTTGTTCTCATTTGGGACCGCGATGGTTATGGATCAAATGGATTAGTAGCAACATTTGTTGCGAAGCGTTCAACTACCACCCAACCTACCATCGGACAGTCAGACCGGATACCTGCAACCTCAATACCACAGCTAAGCCCTCTCTTGTTCTCTTTCTCTCTTTCTCTTCACTCTATGTTCCAGTGCTTTACACTGCAACCGACTCTATTTCCTAAGTACATTGAACTTTCATTGGAGCTGGACTAGTGTGTATATGAACACCACACATTCATACCCTCTGCACTCCTTCCCAGGAAGAAAATACAAACTATTGCAAATCCTCTGTGTGATGACTGGGTTCATTCATTATTGTATGAAGTTGCTGTTTATTTGCTTTGCCATTATTGTTATATGAGGTATGTTTGGGTGGAGTTACCAAGAATTGTGGAAGGACTGATGTGATGTGGGATCTATAGGGTGTGTATTCTTTTTTCTCTCCGCTGGCTATCTGGTCAACAGGCTACACTCTAGGCAGTCTCTTCTGTTGATGTGTGTGGGTCTGGTAGTGGTACTCTCGCTGTTCTACTATTTTCCTTTCGGCAGGGTTAATACCTGCCTGGCGCCCGAACAAAATCTTCTTTACCTTTCTCTAATTAATACCGCTACAAGGTACCCCGACCTACATCCCCGATATTGTGCCACCCAGAAGCAATGATGGAGATGGTACATGACAGCTATTTGACAAGTCCAAAAGCCTCAACAATTTTTTTTGTATGATGTATAATAAACTGAAATGTTGTATAGACCTTTATCTTTTGTTTGGTAAAAGTACATGAATGTGTAAGAAAACAGATGAGCAAAAAACCTGGGATTTTATCATATGATAACTTGCCTTTTTGAATTTTGTCTAACGTTAGTAGCGTAGTCAAGGATGCACGATGCAATATTGGAACTCTACACTTGACAGACCAAGCGGAACAAAAGTAAACCTTGAATTTGGAGGTTTGAAATATCCTTCTGGTGGCCAGGTTTACATATTCTAAGAAATGCAATTCATTGGTGGTTTTAAAGTTTAAGATATTTGATAGGCTGATGCAGAATTTGTTACAGGAAATAATCACTGTCACCTGCTCAGGTTCAGGGCATAATGTGCCAGGTTATGTAATGAAAACGGCTAACGTGTAGCATTTCATCATGTGCAACGACGTCAACAATTTTAATTGGCACATTTTAAGACTGAGAAAAAATAAGTATGGGCCCTTATTGTCATCCTCAGTGGTGTAAAGTACTTAAGTAAAAAAAACTTTAAAGTACTTTCAGGGTATCTGTATTTTACTATTTATATTTTTACATTTACATTCCTGAAGAAAGTTCCTAAAGATTTTTATTCCATACATTTTCCCAGACACCCAAAAGTACTTGTTACATTTTGAATGCGGTAAGCATTCAGGACAGGAAAATTGTCAAATTCACACACTTATCAAGAGAACATCCCTGGTCATCCCTACTGCCTCTGATCTGGCGGACTCACTAAACACAAATGCTTTGTTTGCAAATTCTGTCTGAAGGTTGGAGCGTGCCCCTGGCTATCTGTAAATAAAAAAGCAAGAAAATGGTGCCCTCTGGTGTCCACATACTTTTGGTCATGTAGTGTATATCAACAAAATCCGACAAGATCCTATAAAATACCAGGAGTATCTTAAGAAACAAAAAGTAAGTTAACACAAGAGAAAATAAAGTGGTGAACTGAAATCCATCTCACAACTTTCCCAGTGAGGAAAAAAGGAGGCCATATAAAATAAACCAAAGAAACAGGTCAGCTGTCCACAAATGTGTGGTTATGGAGTCATACCTGTAAAGGAACACACCACCACACTCACCTGAAGTCTTACAGCTACAAAATGATGACCTAACTGTCGCTCACATGACTCCACATCTATGTTAATGTTTTGGCCCGTGCACACACCGTGATAATTCAACAGAGGCAGACAAACCCCAACCTTTCCCCTGTACAGCACCACAGCCATCTCCTAGCGCAATACAGCCCATTGTAGACATATGAGGGACTGATTGGAAAGTGTTGTGTAATATAATGAAGACCCTCACCCTGGTATTATACAAGATGTTGATGCAGAGAGCTGCGCTCTAGTCAAGACGATGAGTTGTGTGGGAGCCAACTGATTATTTTGGCCAATGAGAGAATGTGCTTGGGTTTGTCCCTGAGCCTCATCCAGCGACAAAATGGCATATGATGCTTTATGGTGCAGTCTGGGTGGAAATGTACGCTCTCGTTGAGCAATAGAGTGCATTAAGGGCAAAACCTCATCTTGAGTGAGCACACACACCTATCTCATTTATTACATTTGATTTGATGTAACCTTTATCTATTTAACTTGGCAAGTCAATTAAGAACAAATTCTTATTTACAATGACAGCCTACCAAAAATATAGGACAAAACACACATCATGACAAGAGACAACACTACATAAAGAGAGACCTAAGACAACATAGCATGGCAGCAACACATGACAACATGGTGGCAACACAACATGGCAGCAGCACAACATGTTAGAAGCACAAAACATGGTACACACATTGTTGGGCACAGACAACAGCACAGAGGGAAAGAAGGTAGAGACAACAATACATCACGCAAAGCAGCCACAACGGTCAGTAAGTGTGTCCATGATTGAGTCTTTGACTGAAGAGATTGAGAACTGTCCAGTTTGAGTGTTTGCTGCAGCTAGTTCCAGTCGCTCATGAGTTTGACTCAGACTGCAGCCAGTGAACAATGATTTGTTTAATGTCAACCTGTGTTTCCAACCCTGTACATGTATTTCTGCCTAATGCATTGAAGCCCAAAATTGTTCTAAAAGACACTTAAGTTATTGAGGCATGTATCTTTGTTTTTTTGACGTTTTGAATGGTGTGTTCTATGTCTTCAATAAAATGAAACATGTACAACTGTGACATTCAATTTTTGAATGGTATTTTTCATCAGTTGTTTTATATGAAATGTAATTTCCACCACACTGTCATTACCACAACGCTAAGTCATTACCATCACGGTACATCGTTTTTATATTGATGATTTCCCATATGTGAACCTTTTGATATGCTTGTTATTAAGATAATTCCTAAAATAATTTAACATATTGAAATGTTTCTGAGTCTCACCAAGGCATATTTGGACATTTAGACAGGACAAATACATATAATTAAGAAAACTTCAAAATAGTTTTAATTAACTTTTTTTTTTAAACTTGATTTTTAAAAAAACAATGTGAAATGTTATATCAAATACCTTAGACACAATCTGTAATTTCCTTTTCAACTAAAATAGCACATTTTATGACTTGGATGTAATGACATTTCCCCTCAGGTATTTGTGGAAACCGATACAAATCTTTATATAGCTTAAATAGCATTTATTATGACATTCAATATCCAAAAGTGCCCGTATTTGCGAAATCAACCATACATAGCCTGTTGTGCAGAGAAGTCAGGCTGTAGCTTCCCTAGTTGGCAAGCATATGTAGTCAACAAGCAGCCACACTATTTTAGGGCAACCAACTAAAAGGGTAACCGAACAATTGTATTTTAGTTTAATTCTTGTAACGTTATTCATATTAGGTCACAATAAATTACACATCACCTTGAAATGTTCTATAGAAATAAAGTTTGATTTTATCAATGTTACATAGATCATGAGCTAACTGTCTGCATGCAGCCTACTTAAGTTATACGGAAGTCCACGCGACATTACAATTATGCAATCATTTCAATTGATGAAAATCTTGTTTCGTGTTACATGTGTGCATTTTTAACCACTCAGTCACGCGTGATCATTTTCTATGCGTTCTGGAAAGTGGGCTTGCACGCGAGTTCCAGTGAGTCCTCACGCTCCAGGGGTGTGGTATATAGTTCCTGAAGAGAAGTAGAACGCTTCCAAGAAATTCTAGAAGTCAGTCGGGTTTAGAAAACGTGACCGTGAAGACCATTTTTGACATTTTCTTCGTAGTAAAGATGGCTTTAGAAATGTATTTAGACCTTTTCTCACAGCCTTGTCGCTCGGTGTATATCTTTGCCAAGAAAAACAACATTTCTTTTGATTTTATAAAGGTTTCGCTTTTGGAAGGTAGGTTATTGTTTTTAATTTAGAGACTGTGCTTTTAGAGTAGCCAACTTCATTCCATAATGTTTTACTGTTAATAGAAGGTTGTCTAAAGTTCAGTAAAAAGTCATTTACAGAAGTAGCCTGAAAATATATTTTTTCTGAAGGTGGAAGTTTAAGTCAGGTAGGCATCTATTCTTGCTTGCACGCAAGTAGCCTAGTGTGTTGTAGGCCTAGTCTACCCTAACCCTGTCCTGGGTTTCACAACTCCACGATACAGCTTCTACTCCCAAGCCATAAGACTGCTGAACAATTACCAGCACTATATACATCGACTCCCCCTCCCTATCCCCTTTTGTTTTTGCGTTGCTGCTACTTGCTGTTTATTATCTATGCATAGTCACTTTACTCCTACCTATACAGTACCAGTCAAAAGTTTGGACACACCTACTCCTTCAAGGATTTTTCTTTATTTTTTATTATTTCCTACATTGTAGAATAATAGTGAAGACATCAACACTATGAAATAACACATATGGGATCATGTAGTAACCAAAAAAGTGTTAAACAAATCAAAATATATTTGAGATTCTTCAAAGTAGCCACCCTTTGCCTTGATGACAGCTTTGCACACTATTGGCATTCTCTCAACCAGCTTCACCGGGAATGCTTTTCCAACAGTCTTGAAGGAGTTCCCACATATGCTTGAGCACTTGTTGGCTGCTTTTCCTTCACTCTGCGGTCCAACTCGTCCCAAACCATCTCAATTGGGTTGAAGTCGGGTGATTGTGGAGGTCAGGTCATCTGATGCAGCACTCTATCACTCTCCTTCTTGGTCGAATGACCCTTACACAGCCAGGAGGTGTTTTAGGTCATTGTCCTTTTGAAAAAAAAATGATAGTCCCACTAAGCACAAAACAGATGAGATGGCGTATCGCTGCAAAATGCTGTTGTAGCCATGCTGGTTAAGTGTGCCTTGAATTCTAAATAAATCACTGACAGTGTCACCAGCAAAGCACCATCACACCTGCTCCTCCATGCTTTACCATGGGAATCACACATGCAGAGATCATCCGTTCATCTACTCTGCGTCTCACTAAGATGCAGCGGTTAGAACCAGAAATCTCAAATTCATCAGACCAAAGGTCAGATTTCCACCGGTCTAATGTCCATTGTTCATGTTTCTTGGACCAAGCAAGTCTCTTCTTATTGGTGTCCTTTAGTAGTGGTTTCTGTCAGGTTTTGGCAAGGACTGTTCAGGTTTTGGTCACTAGATGTCCCCATTGCACCTTTTTTGTACCTTTTTGTTTTTCCTTGCTCTAATTATTGTTTGCACCTGTGTGTCGTTCCCTTGTTAGTATTTAAACCCTGTGTGTTCCTCAGTTCCTTGCTCAGTGTTTGTATGTTAGCACCCAGCCCCAGCCCAAGCCTTGTTCTGAACATATGATTCTCTTATTGGATTTTCCAGAGGTTCTCTGGTTTAGTTCTTGTGTATTTTTGAATAGTCTTTTGAGGTTTGTTTTTTCCCTGCTGTTTTTACCACTTTGGCGTTTCTTTGTATTTTGGAGGATATCCATTTTGTGCTTCTTGGCTTTATGTTTGGACATTGCGGATTTAGATTCTTTGCCTGAAGATTTTGTTCTTTAATTAAACCACCATCTCTAGTACTGCTGTGTCTGCCTCATCTTCTGGGTTCTGACGATTATTAGTGACTGTTTCTCGCACCGGGTCCTGACAGTTTCATTGCAGCAATTCGACCATGAATGCCTTATTTACGCAGTCTCCTCTGAACAGTTGATGTTGAGATGTGTCTGTTACTTGAACTCTGTGAAGCATTTAGTAACTGTAATGAACGTATCCAGCCAACTGGACACAACTGTTGGAAGCATTGGAGTCCGCATTGGAGTCCGCATGGGCCAGCATCCCTGTGGAAGGCTTTCGACACCTTGTGGAGTCCATGCCCCTACACATTGAGGCTGATCTGAGGGCAAAAGGGGGTGACACTTAATATTAGGAAGGTGTTCCTAATGTACAGTACATTCGGTGTAGGTGGCTTATTACAGGAGTACGGTAAGTCTGTCATGTATCTCTGTCATTCACTACATTTCAGGAGAGCAGTATGGAGAAGAGTTTGGGAAGATCAACATGATCAGGAAAGCTCCTGCAATCCGAGATGGAGACTTCTGCTTGGCTGAAAGGTTGGAATGACAACATTAAGTTGAGATCAACCATCTCTACCTTATCTGATGAGGCAATGTAATACGACTACTTAACAAATCCTTTGTGATCCCTAGCTAAACATATCCTCATTATGATTTTAGTAATGATTCTAATACCGTGGCGAGGTAAAGCATTTAAATGACTAAACGGGCCAATCATCCCTGCAGCATTGCCATCATGAAGTATCTGGCAGAGAAGTACCAGACCTCAGACCACTGGTATCCAGCCGATCTGCAAAAGCGGGCCCGTGTCAATGAATACCTGTCCTGGCAGCACATGGGCATACGTATGCATGGCTCAAAGATGTTTTGGCTCAGGGTAAGTGATGCTATTACATGATTGGATTTAGAATTGTTTTCAAATTGTTCTTTGGACTTTGTTCAGTCCAACCTAGATAGCAATGTTTACTCAGTAGCATATTAACCTCATTTTTTCCTGTGGTCAAATAAAGTCACACACCAAGAAGATTTAGGTAATAATAATGGTATTATAAACCGGTAAATGCTTCCAGTTTTCCATGTTAGATGTGTGTGTGCGGGCAGTAGTTTGAAGAAATAGACTAAAGCGTACACATTGCCAAAGCATGTGACTGTGGCCCTTTGAGTTTCACTGGCGAAAAAAATAAATCCTACTACAAGCATTGTTATAAGAATTTGATGCAGAGCTGTTTTGTACCTCTTTGTCCAAATACCTGTTATGTTAGATTTTGAGAGATGAGGTTGATCTCATGCCTTCTCGTTTTTCATGGCATAATATCAAGTTTCGGGAATTCAACACGTTTGTGTTTTACATTATCAAAAGGCTGCCTGTGTTGTAGCTCTTGATTCCAAAGATCATGGGTGTGGAGGTCCCCAAGGACAAGATGGATGTAGCCCTGGAGGACCTGGAAGGCTCTCTGAAACTCATTGAAGAAAAGTTCATTGGGGACAAGCCCTTTATCGCAGGAGAGCAGATCTCCTTGGCCGACCTGGTGGCCATTGTTGAGATCATGCAGGTGAATGTTTTGCAGATCTTGTCTCTTCTTGCTTCACTGTAGTAGATTAGACCAAGATCGTTTTACATTGACATTTTTTGTCATTTACCAGACACTCTTATCCAGAGCAATTTACAGGCAAAATTAGGGTTTAGTGCCTTGCTCAGGGGAACATTGACAGATTTTTCACCTAGTTGTCTCGGGGATTCGAACCAGTGACCTTTCGGTTCGTGGAAAAACGCTCTTAAAACCCCTTAGCTACCTGCAGTGAAATGTCCAAATCAATTACTAAACCTGTGTCTTAGGTCTTTGGTTTGGAGATGCTTGTTTCCACAAGTATTAACTAAAACAATTATTGATATACGAATCATCACAAACCTAACAACAATCAATTTTGTTGAAATATATTGTTATATTGTGGGCCTTCTGAGTGTATTTCTGCGTTGTGGTGTCCCACAGCCTGTCGGTTCCGGCTTGGATGTGTTCGAGGGGAGACCTAAGCTAAGTGCCTGGCGAGACAGGGTTCAGGCGGAGATCGGGAAGGAGCTGTTCGATGAGGCTCACCGGGGGATTCTTGCGTCCCAGGAAATGGTCAAGAATATGGACAGCAGCAAGATGCAGGTCTTCAAACCCAAGATCTTGAGATTCTTCCTCTGAAGGAAGAATCTTCCTCATTCCTCCAATGACAGTGCAGAGGAATTGAAATTAAGCTGGTCCTCAGAGAAATAATCAAACTGTTAGTTAGCCACTATGCAGCATGTAACATAACAGTGTAACGTAATAACAAAAACGTCTACATTTCCTCTATGGAAAACATTTCCTGTTAGAGAATTTAAAAAAATAATGTATGTAATTGTCACTAATGTTCTAAAAAGCTGTTTTTACCTTTCACTGTTTTTGATTGACTGAATACCGTATCGAATTCAGACAACCAGGTTTAACGTTTGCAAACAATATATTATCTGTTTCAAAGTTGACTGGGTGGGTGTCCATTTTTTTTGCTGTCTACATTCTTATGAATCTGTCTGCAACTTACTCCTACTGGCTCTTCTTTCACAACAATCGACCACAGACTAGAGAAGTCTGGCACGCAATAGTGCCTCGTTGGCTATTGCGTAGAAATATCATGCACCCGGTGGGGAGCTGAAATATGAGACACCTTTTCCTCTCACTCCCTGTGTGGAATGTAATCACAGTTAGTGGATTCCTGCAAGTTATGGTGCGTGGGCTGTTTTGTAAAATGTTGGCAGGGATACTTCCTTATCTCATGGGAGAGAGGGAAGGAATCCACATCTGGTATTTAACTTCTGACCTCATGAAGTCGGCAAAAAATGGGCGGGCTATCTGGTTCTGTCTAAGGATACTGTGGTATCCCAGGAGGTCTACCCTGGCAGATGGTAATAGAGGGGAGGTACGTGAGGTGACGTTGGCTCCCTCTGCTGGGAATACGGGAGCTGGGCACCCCGACACGGACAACTAAGTGGAGGTAATTAGAGGAAAGTGCCAACCAGCCGTGGAGGCTAAAAATGAGACTTAAAAGGAGCACGATGGCACATCGCGGGAGAGAAGGGAGAGAGACGGACACCAGTTAAGAGAGAGAAGGAAGACCGAGCAAAACGTAAGTTATTTCCTTGAAATATTTATTTTCTGTCTTAAGTAAAGTTGTTTTTCTGACTAAAGCCTCCCTGTCTCTGTGTCAATCTCTGCATGCTCAACCCAACACCCCACGGTTTACCACAATACAAAATAGCGTTTTGAATCCTATGAGGCAGCAAACATGATGAAGATAGGGGATGTTGTGCGTCCCTCTGTCAATGTTTTTTATTTTTTTATATTCAACGCTGAGAATTATTGTCATAAGGAGCTTCAAGGTTGGAACCCTCAACAGAATCACACAGGCTTTAGGGATTGCATATGTTATCAGGTAAGTGTCGCATAAGGACTAATAATACCAGATTTTAAAATAAATTCTTAAAGCTAGAACCCTTAATTGAAAAATAAAGCTGTCAACCCCCTCTGTTTTGATAAAAAGCTGAGGAATGGGCTTAGAGAAATGTAATCACTCAAATGCAGAGACAGAGCTATGAATGCAAGGAGTGACCGACGATTCCATGATATCAAAATTATAGTTTTAACCATGTTTTCAGGCTATACAGTGTTTGTTTATTTACTTTGTTTACTAACATTGGAGTAAAACAAGCTTACATTTCAGGTTCTGATGGTATACGACTGTTGAACTTAGCTCATGAGACATTTACAAAATATATTATTTCAGAATAAAGGGGTATATATCATTAATGAGTCCAAGAATGGATGTAGCAACTAAGGACTCTAGCTTTAAATGCCACTTAAAAACTTCTACTTGCACACAATCCCGGATCTGGGAGCACCCCCATCAGTAAAAAAGCTGACTAGTATAGCCTAGCATAGCATCACAAGTAAATACTATCATCTAAATATCATTAAATCACAAGTCCACGACACCAGATGAAAGATACACATCATGTGAATCCAGCCATCATTTCTGATTTTTTAAATGTTTTACAGGGAAGACACAATATGTATTTCTATTAGCTAACCACGATAGCAAAAGACACCACTTTTTTCCCACTATTTTTTTCCTGCATAGGTAGCTATCACAATTTCGACCAAATAAAGATATAAATAGTCACTAACCAAGAAACAACTTCATCAGATGACAGTCTGATAACATATTTATTGTATAGCATATGTTTTGTTAGAAAAATGTGCATATTCAGGTATAAATCATAATTTTACATTGCAGCCACCATCACAACTCTCACCAAAGCAACTAGAATAACTACAGAGACCAACGTGAATTACATAATACTCATCATAAAACATTTATGAAAAATACACAGCGTACAGCAAATGAAAGACAAAGATCTTGTGAATCCAGCCAATGTTTCAGATTTTTTAAGTGTTTTACAGCGAAAACACAATATAGCATTATATTAGCTTACTACAATAGCCAACCACAGAACAGCATTGATTCAAGCCAACAATAGCGATAACGAATAAACCAGCAAAATATATTAATTTTTACATTAATATATCATCATATTACACAATACATATAGAGTTTGTTCAAAAATGTGCATATTTAGCGGCACAAATCGTGGTTATACAATGAGATAGTAGCCAAGCTGCCAACAAAATGTCGGGAGAAATCTTGGGAGAGGCATCTAATCATAAACTTGACAAAAAAATACAGGTTGGACAGCAAATGAAAGATACATTAGTTCTTAATGCAACCGCTGTGTTAGATTTTTAAAATTAACGTTACTACGACATACAGCGTGCGTTAAAGCGAGACCGCACCGAAATTAATGGCGGAATAGTAGTTTTACATTTTTCAACAGAACAGCGAATTAACATCATAAATACTTTTTACTTTTTGATGAGCTCCCATCAGAATCTTGGGCAAGTTGTCCTTTGTCCAGAGGAATCGTTGCTCGGTTGTAGATTGTCGCCTTCAACTTTGGAATTAGCAGTAAACATTAGCCATGTGGCGAAGACGTGTCCAACTCACTATAACGCAGCACTAAGAAATATCCGAAAATCGCGATATAAACTGATATAACTCGGTTTAAAATAACAACATTATGATGTCTTTAACACCTATATCGAATAAAATCAGAGCCGGATATATCTAAGGCCTATAACGGGAGCTTTCCAGAACGCAATCCTGAGGTCTGTCTAGCGTCATGGCGAATGTTGAAAAGACTGCACCCCACGTTCCAAGACCATTTATATGGCCTCAGATTTGCCTAGCAACTCCATTCCAATTCTCACTATTTGCTGACATCTAGGGGAAGGCGTATGCAGTGCATCTCGACCAATAGAAGACATGCAAATTAATAAACTCACCCCATAACAGCCTGCCTAATTTCAGATTTCTCACTTCCTCACAGGAAAATTGCTCCAACTTGAGTTCTGTTTTACTCACAGATATAATTCAAACGGTTTTAGAAACTAGAGTGTTTTCTATCCAATAGTAATAATAATATGCATATTGTACGAGCAAGAATTGAGTATGAGGCAGTTTAATTTGGGAATGAGATTTTTACAAAGTGAAAACAGCACCCCCTATTGAGAAAAGGTTTAACCTCTAACACCTCATGAACCTGGATCCGGGAGCACCCTCCACCAGTAAAAAGCTGACTAGCATAGGCTAGCATAGCGTCACAAGTAAATAGTAGCATCTAAATATCATTAAATCACAAGTCCAAGACACCAGATGAAAGATAAACATCTTGGTAATCAAGCCATCATTTCTGATTTTTTTAAATGTTTTACAGGGAAGACACTATGTGAATCTATTAGCTAACCACGTTAGCAAAAGACAACACTTTTCTTACTCCACCATTTTATTACTCCATCAGTAGCTATCACAAATTCGGCCAAATAAAGATATAAATAGCCACTAACCAAGAAACAACCTCATCAGATGACAGTCTGATAACATATTTATTGTATAGCATATGTTTTGTTAGAATAATGTGCATATTTCAGGTATAAATCATAGTTTACCATTGCAGCCACCATCCCAACTCTCCCCAAAGCGACTAAAATAACTACAGAGAGCAACGTGTATTAGCTAATTACTCATCATAACATTTCTTAAAATACACAGCATACAGCAGATGAAAGACACAGATCGTGTGAATCCAGACAATATTTCAGATTTTCTAAGTGTCTTACAGCGAAAACACAATATAGGGTTATATTAGCTTAGCACAGTAGCAAACCAAACAGCATTGATTCCAGCCAAACATAGCGATAACGTATTCACCACCAAAATATATTAATTTTCACTAACCTTCTCAGAATTCTTCAGATGACAGTCCTGTAACATCATATTACACAATGCATATGGAGTTTGTTCGAAAATGTGCATATTTAACGGCACAAATCGTGCTTATACAATGAGAAAAGTTGCCAAGCTGCACAGAATTTTGGGCGCCATCTTGGATAGTCACCTAGTCTAATCAATAAATAATCATAAACTTGTCTAAAAAATACAGGGTGGACAGCAATTGAAAGACAAATTAGTTCTTAATGCAATCGCTGAATTACATTTTTAAAATTAACCTTACTGCGCAATACAGGCTGCGATAACACAATGCTACACTGCAGGAAACGGCGTCTTATGCATTTGACATTTTTCAACAGAACAATGAATTATCAGCATAAATAGTTCTTACTTTTAGATGAACTCTCATCAGATTCTTGGGAAAGGTGTCCATTGTCAAAAAGAATCGTTGATAGGTTGGAGAACGTCCTCTTCAGAGTTCCAACTAGCAGTAAATATTAGCACGAAAGAGAGAGATACCCACATTCCTACAGCGCCAAGGAAATAAATACCCGAAAATCGCAATATTCTGACATAAACTGATATAATTCGGTTCAAAATAACAACATTAAGATGTCCTCAACACCTATATCGGATAAAAACACAGCCGGAAATGTCTAAGATCTATAACCCATGGTTCCAAAATAACGTCCCGAGCTCCTCCTGCGCCCGAGCGACGGTGGAAAGAATCAGCCACTTCGTTCCCAATCAATTTATCAACTTTCTGAACTGCGTAGAGACTCCATTTCAAGACTCCCTATTCGCTAACAACCAGGGGAAGGCGTATGCAGTGCATCTCAACCAATAGAAGACAGGCAGGGTTAAACACAGTTCTCAGAGCAGATTGGAAAATTTGCAATTCTCACACAGACATAGGAAAAGTGCTCTAAGTCCTGTTCTGTTTCACCCACAGACATAATTCAAACGGTTTTAGAAACTAGAGAGTGTTTTCTATCCAATAGTAATAATAATATGCATATTGTACAAGCAAGAATTGAGTACGAGGCAGTTTAATTTGGAGACGGATTTGTGCTATGTCGAAATGGCACCCCCCTAGTGGCAAGAAGTTGCTTTCCACACCTGGATTGTGCAACATTTTAACATTCTTTTCAAAATTCTTCAAGCTTTGTCAAATGTTGATCAACTCAGGTCTTGCCATAGATTTTCAAGTAGATTTAATATTCACTGTCTTCTTGGTAAGCAACTCCAGTGTAAATTTGGTCTTTTGTTTTAGGTTTTTGTCCTGCTGAAATGTGAATTCATCTCCCAGTGTCTGGTGGAAAGCAGACTGAATCAGGTTTTCCTGTAGGATTTGTCCAGTGCTTAGCTCCGTTCAGTTTATTTTTTACACTGAAAAACTCCCCAGTCCCTTAACAATTACAAGCATACGCATAATATGATGCAGCCACCACCATGCTAGAAAATATGAAGTGTGGTACTCAGTAATGTGTTGTACTGAATTTGCCCCAAACATAACACTAGTCAGGACAAAAAGTGAATTGCTTTGCGATATTTTTTGCAGTATTACTTTAATGCCTTGTTGCAAACATGATGCATGTTTTGGAATATTTTTATTCTGCACAGGCTTCCTTCTTTTCACTCTGTCAATTAGGTTAGTATTGTGGAGTAACTACAATGTTGTTGATCTATCCTCCGTTTTCTATGATCACAGCCATTCAACTCTAACTGTTTTAAGTTCACCATTGGCCTCATGGTGAAATCTCTGCGCGGTTTCCTTCCTCCGATAACTGAGTTAGGAAGGACGCCTGTATCTTTGTAGTGACTGGGTGTATTGATACACCATCCAAAGTGTAATTAATAACTTCACCATGCTCAAAGGGATATTCAATGTCTGCTTTTTAAATTGTTACCTATCTACAATACCAATAGGTGCCCTTCTTTGCGAGGCATTGGTCTTTGTGGTTGAACATGTATGTGTTGGGTACAGAGATTAGGTAGTCATCCAAAAATCATGTTAAACACTATTATTGCACACAGAGTGAGTCTATGCAACTCATTATTTGACTTAGGCAAATTTTGACTCCTGAACATACAGTATTTAGACTTGCCATAACAAAGGGGTTGAATACATACTTAATACATTTCAGCTTTTCAATTTTATGAATTTGTAGAAATTTCTAAAAAACATAACACACTTTGACATATTAGCGGGTATTGTGTGTAGCCTAGTAACAACCAATCTCAATTCAATCCATTTTAAATTCAGGTTGCAACACAACAAATGTGTAAAAAGTCAAGGGGTGTGAATGCTTTCTGAAGCCACTGTACGTTAATGTTCATAGAAAAGGCTTTGACTTTCTGCTTTAGAATTTTTATCTAAAACTCCCATTTTTGTTAGAACATCTAGGATAAGTTGTAATGACTTTGAGGGACATCAATGATGTCGCTCTTGCTGCTGGTGATTCTCTGATCCAACTCTACGCAGACGACACCATTCTGTATACCTCTGGCCCTTCTTTGGACACTGTGTTAACTATCCTCCAGACGAGCTTCAATGCAATACAACTATCCTCAGTGGCCTCCAACTGCTCTTAAATGCAAGAAAAAACTAAAGGAATGCTCTTCAACCGATCGCTGCCCGCACCTGCCTGCCTGTCCAGCATCACTACTCTGGACGGTTCTGACTTAGAATATGTGGAGAACTACAAATACCTAGGTGTCTGGCTAGACTGTAATCTCTCCTTCCAGACTCACGTAAAGCATCTCCAATCCAAAATTAAATCTCGAATCGGCTTCCTATTTCGCAACAAAGCATCCTTCACTCATGCTGCCAAACATACCCTCGTAAAACTGACCATCCTACCGATCTTCAACTTCGGCGATGTCATCTACAAAATAGCCTCCAACACTATACTCAACAAATTGGAAGCAGTCTATCACAGCGCCATCCGTTTTGTCACCAAAGCCCCATATACTACCCACCACTGTGACCTGTACACTCTCGTTGGCTGGCCCTTGCTTCATACTCGTCGCCAAACCCACTGGCTCCAAGTCTTGGCTAGGTAAAGCCCCGCCTTATCTCAGATCATTGGTCACCATAGCAGCACCCACCCATAGCACGCGCCCCAGCAGGTATATCTCACTGGTCATCCCCAAAGCCTTTTCCTTCCTTCCAGTGCCAATGACTGGAACAAACTGCAAAAATCCCTAAAGCTGGAGACCCATATCTCCCTCACTAGCTTTAAGCACCAGCTGTCTGAGCAGCTCACAGATCACTGCACCTGTACATAGCCCATCTATAAATAGCTCATCCAACTACCTCATCCCAATACTGTATTTATTTATCTTGCTCTTTTGCACCCCAGTATCTCTACTTGCACATTCATCTTCTGCACATCTACCATTCCAATGTTTAATTGGTATATTGTAATTACTTCGCCGCCATGGCCTATTTATTGCCTTACCTCCCTTATCTTACCTCATTTCCACACACTGTATATAGACTTTTTCTACTGTATTATTAACTGTATGTTTGTTTATTCCATGTGTAACCTTGTGTTGTGAGCTCATAGGCAATTAGCTCATTGCTAATTGCCTATAATTTCCACCTTTTGTCTATTCCATTTGCACAACAGCATGTGAAATGTATTGTCAATCAGTGTTGCTTCCTAAGTGGACAGTTTGATTTCACAGAAGTGTGATTGACTTGGAGTTACATTGTGTTGTTTAAGTGTTCCCTTTATTTTTTTGAGCAGTGTATTTTAGAATTAAGGCTGTAACGTAATAAAATATGGAAAAGGTTAAGGGGTCTGAATACTTTCTGAAGGCACTGTATGTCTGCCATTGGAGTTACAAAGGAGCCGGATAAATGTAAAGTTGCTCTCTTTCTTACTATAGCGGGACCACAGACAATCGATATATTCAATACCTTCATGTCTGCAAATGAGGAGGATCAAGACTAGTTTACAGAGGTACTGAATCAGTTTGATGCATATTGTTCACCTGAGATGAACATGATATATGAACGTTATGTGTGTCGCTTTCGTGTACAACAGCAAGGTGAAAAGTTTGACGTCTTTCTTACGGACTTGAAATTAAAAGCACAGACGTGTAATTTTGTAGACCTAACCTATGCTTAAAGATCAGATTGTCTTTGGTATAAATATCTCCAGAGTTAGAGAAAGATTGCTGCGGGAAAGTGAGTTACATTTGGACACTGCAGTAAAAATATGTCAGGCGAATGAGCTGGCACAATTGCATATTAAAACCTTGCAGTGGAGGTGGAAAGCACAGCAGTGGATTTTGTGGACAAGGACACAAGGGGGCGCTTTGACCAAAGGAGCCACACGCAGTATGACTTTGACCAAAGGAGCCACAAGCAATATGACTTTGACCAAAGGAGTCACAAGCAATATGACTGTAATAGGTGTGGCACCAGGCCAGGAAGTGCCCAGCCTTTGGAAAATGTTGCAACAAGTGCAAGGGGAAAAATCTTTCTGGAAAAATGTGTTTTGCAAAGGACAAGTATGGAAGACAAAATGTTCACGCCATTGAAATGGAGGAGAATGAACAAAGTGAATTGTTTGTGGGCACTGTGGATTGCATGGAGGACGGACGAGAACCCTCACAGGTCCATACTGTAGCTAGTGACCACTGGGTTTTAGTACTCGTGGCCAATGAGAGGGACTTTCATGAACTAAAGCACTAACCAGCCGTCATGCAAAAGCATGTGGCTCTGAAAGCGTACAATGGCCAAGCAATTGAGACTAAAGGTTTGTGTCGGCTAACTCTAAAGGGGAAAACAAGAAGCCACACACTTACGTTTGTGATTGTTCCAGAGGGGCATGATTCTCTTTTGGGGGATACAGCATTTGAGTCGTTGGGACTGGTTAAGCGAGTGTACACCATTAATGACTTCTACTGGCTGCACAGTGTTCAACGGGTGACAAGTAATCAAAATGGTGAGGTGATTTGCTCAAAGATATTCTGATGTGTTCACAGGATTTGGAGCAATGCCTCTCATTCACTCTATTACTCTCACAGAGAACGCCAAGCCATTGATTCATGCACCACGCAGAGTTCCGGTGCCACTACGGAAGGATCTAAAGAATGATTTGGGAAGAATGGTGAAACTCAATGTGCTTGTGAAAACAGAGGAGCCAACAGACTGGGTCAATTCCATGGGGTGTGTTCGGAAAAGGAATGGAGATCTGAGAGTCTGTATGGACCCCAAGGGCCTTAATACATTTATCAAAAGGGAGCATTTTCAGATTCCTAAGAGGGAGGAGATAGTTGGTGAAATGGCTGGCGCACACTATTTCTCCAAGTTGGATGCTTAAATGGATTCAGGCAGGTGAAGTTGGATGTAGCCAGCACCAAACTGTGGACAGTCAAGATATTCCTATAAGACGTTACCTTTTGGCATAAGTTCTGACCCTGAGCTCTTTCACAAGGCGATCCATGGTCCGTGGTCTGGGGTCCACCATTCAGGAACACAATGAGCGGCTGGAAAAGAATCTGCAGAGGGTTCAGAAGCATGGTTTAAAGCTAAATTGAGTTAAATGTCAGTTCTGTGTGAAGGAAATCACATTTCTTGGATAGGCTATCCTCGTAGGGTGTGCAGCCTGATCATGCCAAGGTCAAAGCAGTGAGGGAGATGGCTAATCCCACACATAGGAAAGGCATTCAGCGTGTTTTGGGCATGGTCAATTATTTAGGGAAGTTTGTACCAAACCTATCAGCCCAGTGAACTTAAGGGCACTTATTCAGGACAAGCCAGAGTTCTCATGGAACAGAGAACATGAAAAAGAGTGGAACGATGTAAAGAACATTTTGGCTGAAGATCCAGTGCTAACTTTTTTCGAACCTGACAGGCCTACTAAGGTGTCCATGGACGCCTCCAAAGATGGCATTGGAGCAGTGCTGCTTCCGGAGCAGAACAACAGTTTTCAGCTGTGCAAACATAATTACAAAAGTGTTTTCTAATGATCAATTAGCCTTTTAAAATGATAAACTTGGATTAGCTAACACAACGTGCCATTGGAACACAGGAGTGAATGTTGCTGATAATGGGCCTCTGTACGCCTATGTAGATATTCCATAAAAAATCTGTCGTTTCCAGCTACAATAGTCATTTACAACATTAAGAATGTCTACACTGTATTTCTGATCCATTTGATGTTATTTTAATGGACAAAAAATGTGTTTTTCTTTAAAAAACAAGGACATTTCTAAGTGACCCCAAACTTTAGTGTGTATATATATATATATATATATTTTTACTTTCACTTACTTAGCTAGCTAGTTTAGCCTACTCAAACACCCGTTTCAAACAGAGAGTGATGCTATGTTAGCTGGCTATGGCTATCCAATATTGGAAGTCTTTCAAGGTAAGCTTTTGGTTTTATACATTTATTGGCACGGGGCCCACCGGTGTAACGGAAACGGCCCGATGAACTTGGTCCAATTCTGGGCAGTCATTCATTTTGATTCTGGGCCGAGTCCGATACCCGATTCCGGGCCAATTTAATCAGTTCCAGTCCCCCGGAAGAGGGCTGCTTTTGGGCCAATTCCTCATTGCTACCTGGGTACTGCATGATTGTAGTGGGTTTACTAACGTGTTAGTTCTAGTAGATACGGTGCATTCGGGAATGTATTCAGACCCCTTCCCTTTCTCCTAATTTTGTTACGTTACAAACTTATTCTAAAATGGATAAATAAAAAAATGTGTCATCAATCTACACACAATACCCCATTACGACAAAGCGAAAAGAGGTTTTTAGACATTTTTGCAAATGTATTAAAAATAAAAAACAGATACCTTTTATTTGCATAAGTATTCAGCTTGATTGGATTCAACTTGATTGGAGTCCACCTGTAGTAAATTCAAAAGATTGGACATGATTTGGAAAGGCACACACCTGTCTATATAAGGTCCCACAGTTGACAGTGCATGTCAGAGCAAAAACCAAGCCATGAGGTTGAAGGAATTGTCCATAGAGCTCTGAGACAGGATTGTGTTGACACAGATCTGGGGAAGGGTACCAAAACATTTCTGGATCCACCAAGACTCTTCCTAGAGCTGGCCGCCTGGCCAAACTGAGCAATCGGGGGAGAAGGGCCTTGGTCAGGGAGATGACCAAGAACCCGATGATCACTCTGACAGAGCTCCAGAGTTCCTCTGTGGAGATGGGAGAACCTTCCAGAAGGACACACATCTCTGCAGCGCTCCACCAATCAGGCCTTCATGGTAGAGTGGCCAGACGGAAGCCACTCCTCAGTAAAAGGCACATGATAACCCGCTTGGAGTTTGCCAAAAGGCACCTGAAGGACTCAGACCATAAGAAACAAGATTCTCTGGTCTGATGAAACCAAGATTGAACTCTTTCGCCTGAATGCCAGGTTTCCTCCAGTGTCACTTCTTTCATCATCCCTACAGTTAAGCATGGTGATGGCAGCATCATGCTGTGGGTATGTTTTTCAGTGGCAGGGAGTGGGAGAGTAGACAGGATCGAGAGAAATATGATCAGAGCAAAGTACAGAGAGATCCTTCATGAAACCTGCTCCAGAGCGCTCAGGACCTCAGACTGGGGCGAAGGTTCACTTTCCAACAGGACAACGATCTTAAGCACACAGCCTAGACAATGCAGGAGTGGCTTCGGGACAAGTCTCTGAATGTCCTTGAGTGGCCCAGACAGAGCCCGGACTTGAAACCAATCAAACATCTCTGGAGAGACCTGAAAATAGCTGTGCAGTGTCGCTCCCCATCTAAACTGACAGAGCTTGAGAGGATCTGCAGAGAAGAATGAGAGGAACTCCCCAAATACAGGTGTGCCAAGCTTGTAGCGTCATACCCAAGAAGACTCGAGGCTGTACTTGCTGCCAAAGGTGCTTCAACAAAGTACTGAGTAAAGGGTCTGAATACTTATGTAAATGTGATATTTCAGTTTTTTATTTTGACCTTTTTTTGCTTTGTCATTATGGGGTATTGTTTGTAGATTGATGAGGGAAAAAACGATTTAATCCATTTCAGAATAAGGCTGTATCTTAAAAAAAATTGGAAAAAGTCAAGGGGTCTGAATACTTCCTGAATTCACTGCATGTTGACTATAAAGTTAATATGGTGACAAAGATGTAGGCTGTGTGTAGCGGTTGGTTTGAAAGTTTGGCTTGGAAAGATTTTTTCGCCTGGTCACAGACAGCTGTTTTATTGTGCACTGAAGTCCACAAGCGAAGACAAAAGGTGAGAAGTGGAGAGAGCGTAGATGCGAGAAGGAATTTGTGAGGGAAAATTATGTATTCACCTTATTTGTTTGAGGTTAATAGTTAACAATATATACTTGAATAGTCCTATTAATGTGTTTTTTATGGTCTCACTCTAGCTTCCTGCAGCTAGTCTGGGTGTCGAGGACATAGGTTTTACTAGAGGTAGCTTGAAGCTGACAATTGATTGATGTCTCGGTGATCAAAAATTCAAACAGCCACATTCCAGTCTAGTGGTGCATGTGAAACAAATGTCTCCGGTCTAACTGGGCCTGCATTCTATAGATGAGATAGCCTGAAGGAATAGAACAAACATTTCAGTGTTTGTTCTCATTCTTGCATCTGGGAAACTTAGCATGGAGGAGTAAAATAACACCCCCCGTGCAGATAAACGACAGGATGAACCCAGGGTGGTATAATTTTAGACTCTCGGCTCAACAGTCAAGGCTGTTGAGTCGATGGTTTCATTATTGCGATAATTAATCGATATTGAATAAAGATGATTGTTTGAAGAAATGACAAATTCTCTCTCACTTGAATATAATTTCCAACACAAATGATATATACAACGAGAAAAGCGATCATGCGGTTTAAATGTGGCTGCTAGTTCTGTGTTTGAGTGTGGTCAGGGGGTGTATTCATTCGGCCAATTCTGTTGAACAACTTTCCTTAAACGGAAGCCAACGAAACGGCAGAGTTGGGAAAAGTACTCAATTGTCATACTTGTAAAGGTACTTGGGCTCCCGAGTGGTGCAGTGGTCTAAGGCCACAACCAGCTGTGATTGGGAGTCCCATAGGGCGGCACACAATTGGCCCAAAGTCATCCAGGTTAGGGTTTGGCTGGGATAGGCCATCATTGTAAATCATCATTGAATTTGTTCTTATCTGAAAGGTTAAATAAAAACATAAATAAAATGACTCAAGTGAAAGTAACCCAGTAAAATACTACTTGAGTAAAAGTATCTGGTTTTAAACGTACTTAAGTACAGTGGTGTAAAAAGTACTCAATTGTCATACTTGAGTAAAAGCAAATGCTAAATATCAAATTCCTTATATTTAACAAACCAGACGGCAACAATTTCCTTTTTTATTACTTTTTTTGACAGCAAGGGGAACACTCCAACACTCAGACATAATTTACAAAGGAAGCATTTCTGTTTAGTGAGTCCACCAGATCAGAGGCAGTAGGGATGACCAGGAATGTGTGAATTTAACCTTCTTCCTGTACTGCTAAGCATTCAAATTGTAACTAGTACTTTTTGGTGTCAGGGAAAAGTAAAAAGTAAAAAAATACATAATTTTCTTCAGGAATGTAGTGAAGTAAAAGTAAAAGTAGTCCAAAAATATAAATAGTAAAGTACAGATACCCCCAAAAACTACTTCAGTAGTTCTTTAAAGTATTTTACAACACTGAGAAATGGTGATAAACATACCTGAAATTGTCCAATGGAAACTCTCGTTTGCAACTGTTGCACTAATGAATCAATAGGGTGACAGGGAAACAGTTAATGTTCCCTGATACTATGATGTAGCTACCGTGTGGGTATGTACTGTAGACATGGACGAGAGTTGAAAAAGGGTGTTTTTACAAAAGAGAATAGCAACACCTCTAGCCTTGGAAGAGAAGGATAATTGATAAACTTGAAGTCCAGTTGGATCTCAGATGCCGCTGGTCCGTGGCTTTTATGTGTGTTTCTTGCAGGAAAATTATGTCAGCAACTTTAACATCTGACTGATTCCCATGATCGTTTCCTGGCATTTATATAAATAAATGTATTCTAATAAAACATCTTAAACCTGTACAAATTAAAATAAAACTTGTCTGACAGCAGAAAACAAAAACAAAACACAGTAACAGGCCCCAGAGAAACCCACCCTCCCCACTGCTTCCCCCAAAAGTTTTTATATTTTGTTTATTTAACCTCTATTTAACTAGGCAAGTCAGTTAAGAACAAATTCTTATTTACAATGACGGCCTACCAAAAGGCAAAAGGCCTCCTGCGGGGACGGGGGCCTGGGATTAAAATAAATAAATAAAATATAAATATAGGACAAAACACACATCACAACAAGAGAGACAACACAACACTACATAGAGACCTAAGACAACAACATAGCAAGGCAGCAACACATGACAACACAGCATGGTAGCAACACAACATGGTAACAGCACAAAACATGGTACAAACATCATTGGGCACAGTCAACAGCACAAATGTCAAGAAGGTAGAGACAAAAATACATCACACAAAGCAGCCACAAATGTCAGTAAGAGTGTCCAAGATTCAGTCTAAAAAAAGAGATTTAGATATTAGATTTAGAGTGTTTGTTGAAGCTCGTTCCAGTCGCTAGCTGCAGCGATCTGAAAAGAGGAGCGACCCAGGGATGTGTGTGCTTCGGAGACCTTTAAAAGAATGTAACTGGCAGAATGGGTGTTGTATGGGGAGGACGAGGGCTGCAGTAGATATATCAGATAGGGTTTTATAAATAAGCATCAACCAGTGGGTCTTGAGACGGGTATACAGAGATGACCCGTTTACAGTATAGAGTGCAGTGATGTGTCCTATAAGGAGCATTGGTGGCAAATCTGATGGCCGAATGGTAAAGAACGTCTAGACGCTCGAGAGCACCCTTATATCTCCGTAATCTAGCATGGGTAGGATGGTCATCTGAATCAGGGTTAGTTTGGCAGCTGGGGTGAAAGAGGAGCAATTACGATAGAGGAAACCAATTCTAGATTTAACTGTAGCCTGCAGCTTTGATAGGTGCTGAGAGAAGGACAGTGCACCATCTAGCCATACTCCCAAGTACTTGTATGAGGTGACTACCTCAAGCTCTAAACCCTCAGAGGTAGGAATAACACCTGTGGGAAGAGGGACATTCTTCTTACCAAACCACATGATCTTTGTTTTGGAGGTGTTCAGAACAAGGTTAAGGGTAGAGAAAGCTTGTTGGACACTAAGAAAGCTTTGTTGTAGAGCATTTAACACAAAATCTGGGGAGGGGCCAGCTGAGTATAAGACTGTATCATCTGCATTTAAATGGATGAGAGAGCTTCCTACTGCCTGAGCTATGGTGTTGATGTAAATTGAGAAGAGCGTGGGGCCTGGGATTGAGCCTTGGGGTACTCCCTTGGTGACAGGCAGTAGCTGAGACAGCAGATTTTCAGACTTTATACACTGCACTCTTAGCAAACCAGGCCAAATACCCCTCAGAATCACCAATACTCCTTAGCTGGCCCACAAGAATGGAATAGTCTACCGTATCAAAAGCTTTGGCCAAGTCAATAAAAATAGCAGCACAATATTGCTTAGAATCAAGGGCAATGGTGACATCATTGAGGACCTTTAAGGTTGCAGTGACACATCCATAACCTGAGCGGAAACCAGATTAGCATACCCGAGAGAATACTATAGACGTCAAGAAAACCAGTCCGTTGATTTTCCAACACTTTTGATAAACAGGGTAAAATAGAAATAGGCCTAAAACAGTTAGGATCAGCTTAATCACCCCCTTTAAAAAAAGGATGAACTGTGGCTGCCTTCCAAGCAGTGGAAACCTCCCCAGAAAGGAGAGACTAGTTAAAAAGGTTGGAGATAGGCTTGGCAATGATAAGGGCAGCAACCTTAAACAAGAAAGGGTCTAAACCATCTGACCCAGATGTTTTTGGGGTCAAGTTTAAGGAGCTCCTTTTTAATTTTAGTTATTTAACCTTTATTTAACTAGGCAAGTCAGTTCAGAAGAAATTCTTATTTTCAATGACGGCCTAGGAACAGTGGGTTAACTGCCTTGTTCAGGGGCAGAACGGCAGATTTGTACCTTGTCAGCTCGGGGATTCGATCTTGCAACCTTTCGGTTACTCGTCCAACACTCTAACCGCTAGGCTACGCTGCCGCTCCCAGCACCTTGGATTCAGTGACTGCCTGCAGAGAGAAACTTTGTAGCGGGGCAGGGGAAAAATAGGGAGAAGCATCCGGTGATCGTCGCATGAGAAGGGGTGGGAGATGAGGAAATGTTGGACGGGCAAGGAGGCATGGCTGAGTCGAATAGGAATCCTGACTTAATGAAGTGGTGATTAAAGAGCTCAGCCATGTGCTTCTTGTCAGTAACAACCACATCCTCAACATTAAGGGACATGGGCAGCTGTGAGGAGAAGGGTTTATTCTCCTAGTCTTTAACTGTTTTCCAGAACAGTTACAGTTTCTTGGGGTTAGACCCACAGAGAACTGCTCCTTAAAGTAACTAACTTTGGCCTTCCAGATAGCCTGAGTACACTTATTTCTCATTTGCCTAAACGATAGCCAGCCAGCTTGAGTGTGCGTGTGCCGAGCCTTTCGCCAAATGCAATTCTTGAGATGGAGTAACTCTGCAAGATCACGGTCTTGTTTTTAATTCTCATTTTCTTTATGGGGGCGTGTTTGTTAACAATACCACTGAAAATAAAAATGGAGGTCCAAGTGTCTTCGACAGAGGGGATCAAGCTGATTCTACACCATTTCACAGAGGCCAGTTCATAAAGGAAGGCTTGCTCATTAAAGTTTTTTTAGCAAGCGTCTATGACAATCAGGACAGGTTGTTTCACTAAACTGCCATTACGAATACAGGCTGTAAAACAGTGATCACTAAGGTCATTACAGAAAACACCAGACTGATACCTATCAGGATTATTTGTGAGGATAACATCGAGGAGAGTAGCCTTTTCTGGGTGTTTGGAGTCATACTTTGTGGGATTGGTAATAATCTGAGAAAGATTTAGGGAGTCTTATTACTTTAGGACTAGGTCAGGTGGCTTAAGCATGTCCCAGTTTAGATCACCAAGCAGGACAAATTCAGACTTAGTGTAAGGGGCCAGGAGAGAGCTTAGGGCAGGTAGGGTACAGGCCAGTGCTGATGGAGGATGATAGCACCCAGCAACAGTCAACAAAGAGCTATTTGAAAGTTTAAGGCTTAAAACCAGCTAATCAAATTGTTTGGTGACAGACTTGGTGGAGACAACCGAGCACTGAAGGTGATCCTTGGTAAAGATTGCCACTCCACCACCTTTGGAAGATCTGTCTTGCTGAAAAAGGTTACAACCAGAAAGGTTAACATCAGTATTCAAAACACACTTTCTTAACCACGTCTCAGTAATGACCAACACATCTGGATTGGAGCTGTGAACCCACACTTTCAATTGATCCATTTTACGTAATAAGCTTCTAGTGTTAACGTGCAGAAAACCCAGGCTTTTACGAGAGCAGAAATCAGTGAAACAGGTAAGTTCAATAAATTGGTATAAATCAGAGCACAAGTCAGAATTGGGGCCTTGCAACTGTAGATGGGCCAGGGTGTAGATGCACATTTCCAGATATCAACAACAGTAATACAATCAAGGCATGGCATAGTACAGGGAGAGCTCTGCAGTGCTGATTTATGACATCTGAATGTGCATTCGATGGCAACAAGATCATATTGTACAGCAATTTCATCAGGTAACATGAATACAAAGCCGGCGAGAGGTGGTTAGAATAGGATGGGAGGCCAAAAGTCTGTGTAACCAATAGAGAGTCAGAGTCCCGAGTGTGGGAACAAACACAGTGTGCCACGGTTGGGTAAAGAAATTTTGTAGTCAACAAAGTATGGTGTAACAAAACTGCCCACACGTCATCAGATACGTCATCAGAGCGCGCAACAGAACGTTGTAATGTCTACACTCGGTTTGTTGTTTAAATAAAATAAAAAAATTACAATTTTAATCAGAACTAAAGTTTTGTTGCTCAGGATTCCACGACGCGGTTAGCCTTTACGCCTGGGACTGCAAGTTTGTGTTACATTTTTTGCAAGGATTCCGCAAGTGCTAGATGGCTGTACTACAGACACCTGTCGTCGTCCTGGGAAAGACTCATTGTTATCTTTTCGTAAAACAACAGAGCCAACCTGGATACTATGGAGATCCTGAGGGAAATCGACGAGTACCAACAGCTTTACGCTATGGAGGAACAACATACTCCATCATGGAAAGATCCGACTACCTCACAAAATAACTTTAACCGAGAAAAAAAAAGAAACAGATTCATCTGCAGACAAGGACGATTTATTTACCGTTGAAGTAGAGGCTAGTGCTCTTGCTGGAGGTATCATGGCTGAAGGGGAGTTAAGAGTTTAGCCAGAGTGAAATTCTCACGCTCCAAGGAGAAAACAAGGCACTCACAGCCAAGGTAAAAATCCATGATTCCAACATGGATTGTCGACTCAGGGAAAACAGGGTGATGAAGGAGTCGCTACTAGACATACAAAGTCGTAGCATGCGTGAATATCATATTTTTTCTGGGATTCCTGAGGACACATCCAATAATCCAGAGGGCGCGATCAGAGAATTCATTCAATACGCCTTGAAACTTCCTATAGAGACTGTAAACAAGGTGGCTTTCCACCGAGTACACAGACTTGGAGCTCGGAGCGACAAGACCAAGGGTCCCCGATCGATCACCGGAAAATTTGAACACCAATAACAAAAGGAGCTGATCAAAAGCAGGGGAAGGGAGCTTAAAGGGACCAAATTCGGTCTCTATGACCAATTTCCAAGGGTGATAAACGAACGTAGTAAGACTGTATCCGGTACAAAGACAACAAAGGATGGATGGTAGGCGTGCCTTCCTCATTGTGGACAAACTCTTTATAGATGGACAGCTATTCCGAGACAGCTCCATAACACCATGGCTGTACTAAATTCTACAGAGACTTCCGGTTACGAAAAAAAGAAAGTATGGGAACTAAAAATATCTGAACATTATGAACTGGATATGAACACATACGTACTCAATTACACATACGGACTTATACATACACACACACACCTGATCTCGCTCTATTCTCTCACTCTCTCTTTTCTCTCCCTCTCTATTGTCGAGAACTGTTTTAGAATTTAATGTGATTATTGTTTGTCTATCTTTTTTATATATTTGTCTACAAGTTTATATATGTTTACAACAAGCAAGGGAAAGATATCAGAATAGGGGAATTGGGGAATGATAACATATTGTACGGATTACATTTGTACTGTAGTGAAGGCGTCCATAGAGTAATGCAAGGTCTCTTTGATGATCATGTGAAACGTCAATTGCTATGGAAATGCTGGGATGTGTTTTTCAATGATGTTAAAGGTAATTATGACGCAACTATAATGGTGATACGATATGGATTACAATTATCATCATGAATATTAAGGCTATACGCTCTTGTCACGCCCTGACCTTAGTTATCTTTGTTTTCTTTATTATTTTGGTTAGGTCAGGGTGTGACAAGGGTGGTTGGTTTAGTTTTTGTATTGTCTAGGTGTTTTGTCCTGTCTAGGGTTTTTGTATGTCTAGGTATATGTAAGTCTATGGTGGCCTGAATTGGTTCCCAATCAGAGGCAGCTGTTTATCGTTGTCTCTGATTGGGGATCCTATTTAGGTTGCCATTTTCCATTTTGGTTTTGTGGGTTGTTATTTTATGTTTAGTTGCCTGTTTTGCACTAGACATATTGCTTCACGGTTCGTTTTGTTAGTTTGTTAACTCTTTTAATGAACAAAGAATAGTTATGTACTCTTATCACGCTGCGCCTTGGTCTCCTCCTTACGACGACCGTGACAGCACTACATGTTACACACAGACACTCAACCATGCAAATTGGCGGACTTATCAATTATTTGGACGTCACACATATAGTCATATATAGTCTTACTCTTATATAGACATTGTACACATTCTCACTAAATCACATCCAATATCATACACATCAACCTTCTCAGATTTACAACACACATACTGTCTTGTCTCAATGTTCTAACATCTGTGGTATTGGCTCACAGGCAAACAGGCAACAGAATATAACATATTGCTAGAACCTATTTCTTGAATTCTAAATATCAGACATTTGAAAGCTCTAATTTTGACCGTCATAATATCTCTTATGGCAGTAACTTTACAAGCCCTAATTATGGTCAATTTAGACTGAGAATAGTATCAAGTTAAAGGGGGTGAAATAAGTATAGCCAGTTATAAGTGTCATGGTTTAGCAGATTATAAAAAAAGATCAGTCTTTACATGGCTAAAAGAAAAGGAATATAACATATACTGTTTACAGGGAACTCACTCTACATCCTTAGATGAAGTTGCGTGGAAAAGGGAATGGGGTGGTGAAATAATTTTCTGTCATGGACAAAGGAACTCAAAAGGTGTGATGATTATTAATTGACAAAAATTTCGATCTGAATGTGCAAATAGTCAGGAATGACTCGCAAGGAAGGTGGATCCTTTTGAATATGAAAGTGGACAAAAAAGAGATTTGGCTCATTAATCTATATGGACCAATTCAGGATGATCCATACTTCTTCGAAAACATTTATACCAATTTATTGAACTTACAGGCAACAGTGATCTAATCATTATGGTGGGAGACTATAACACAGTGTTAAGTACCTCAATGGACCGTAAAGGTAATCACTCTACAAACTATCATCACTTAAGGAAATCAGAAATATTATGGACACATTAGAAATAGTGGATACTTGGAGACTAAAAAACCCCGACCTAGTGAGATATACATGGAGGAGACTTAATCAAGCTAGTCGTCTTGACCACTTTCTTGTCTCTTTCTCTCTTGCATCAAAGGTTAAAAAAGTTTTAATGAGACAGAATGCGATTGGATCATCATCTAATTGGCCTTCACATAACTCTTATAGATTTTCCACGTGGATGGGGATATTGGAAATTTTATCAAAGTTTACTGGAGGACAACTTATTATTTTTAACTAAGACAAAATCATTCATAACTGAATTTTTCCAGTATAATATAGGTTCAGAAAATCCCCTTATTGTTTGGGATACCTTTAAAAATGTACCTTCAGCGGTCATTCCATTCAATATTCATCAATAATAAAAAAGCAGTTTCTGGCTAAAGAGACAAGACTAACAAGGGAAATCCATGAACTAATAGTACAGGTAGATAGCAATAAAACGATACTACAGAAATACAAAATAAGTTAGAGGAAAAACAAAAAGAACTTGAGGAACTTATTCAAGAACGATCTAATGTAATATATTACAAAAATAAAGCAAACTGGATGGAATATGGAGAAAAATGCACAAAATTCTTCCTGAATCTCCAATACAGGAACGCTAACAAAAATAATTTGCAGAAACTCGTTACTGAAGACGGAGTCATCTATGATTCTCCGAATTATATTTTAAAAGAGGAAGCGAATTATTTTAGGCAGATGTTCTCTTTTCCGTCTCATCCTCTCCGACTGAATGAAGATTACCGTAAGGAATTCTTTCCAAATAATATTTTAAAAATCCAAAATGAACAAATGTACAGAAAGATCAGTGCGAAGACCAAATTACAGAGGAATAACTTTTTGAGGCTATTAAATCCTTTCAGTCTGTAAAAACCCCAGGGCTTGATGGCATACTGGTAGAGGTATATAGCCTTTTTTGATATACTTAAAGCTCCATTGTTTGATTTGTTTTAACTACTCCTATAGAAATGGTAGTCTGTCAGTTACTCAGCAGGAAGGTCTGATATCTCTGTTATTAAAACAAGACCCAGATGGCAAATATAAAGACCCAGTCTATCTTAAAAACTGGAGGCCCCTTACACTGCAATGTTGTGATGCAAAAATACTAGCGAAATGCATAGCACTCAGAGCTAAAAGGGTTTTACCAGGTATTGTTCATCCTGATCAGACAGGTTTTTACATGGACGATACATTGGAGATAATATACGACAACTACTAGAAATAATAGAACATCATGAAATATCTAAGAAGCAGGCCTGGTATTTATAGCGGATTTTGAAAAGGCATTTGATAAAGTAAGACTGGACTTTATTCATAAATGCCTGGATTTTTTCAATTTCGGTAATTCTCTTATAAAATGGGTAAAAATAATATATAGCAACCCCAGGTGTAATATAGTAAATAAGGGCTACTTCTCTGAGAGTTTTGAATTGTCAAGAGGAGTTATTAAACGAGGGTGTCCGCTGTCACCATATCTATTTGTTATGGCCATCGAAATGCTAGCTATTAAAAACAAAGGTGTCCATGTATGCCAATGACTCAAGTTTTATATTAAGTCCGCAAGCTAGATCCCTGCAATGTCTCATTGAAAATCTAGATAACTTTTCTGTACTCTCTGGACTTAAGCCTAATTATGATAAGTGTACAATATTACGTATTGGATCTTTAAAAAAGAAAAAGTTTACATTATCCTGCAGTTTACCTATAAAATTGGCTGATGGTGAAGTAGACATACTTGGTATTCATATCACAAAATATATAAATAAGCTCTCCACAATGAATTTCAATAGAAAACTTGTAAAAATAGACAAGATCCTGCAACCACAAATTAAATAAATAAATCAAAAGTATGAATAAAAACATAATTTAGGAAGGTTTGTTGCTCTTTGTTTCACAGTTTTCCTTACAGCAGTGTCTTATTAAACGTACTAGAATCCTGACATCTTAAATAAACCATCAACCTTTAATCCAATTTAACCTTGACCCTTTTCCTAACTTAAATATTTAACTTTTCCTCATTCACATTCCAACTGAAACCTACTTAACGCTGTCTTAAGCCTTATATTACTACATTCCAACCCCCAGGGTTACACCTTCACGTAATCACTCCTTCCACTGCTCCCTGTGCTTGTTTACTTCCTCCAGTCTATTTATGGAAAAATTGCCCTGATTTACTCCTTAGTCATATCTCAGTTTACTCACTTACTTATGACGCTGCCTACACCTGATGATTCGTTTTTCAAATCATATGTGCAAAAAATATTTCGCTTTATCCGGGACGCTAAACCAGAGAAAATAAAATGTGCCTATCTATATAATGAATATGAATTGGGTGGTTTGAGATTATTAAATATAAAAGCACTAAACATCTCTCTAAAAGCTTCACTAATTCAAAAGTTTTACTTGAACCCTAAATGGTTCTCAAGTAGAATGCTAAGAAAAGCGCATCCATTTAAAAAAAAAATGCATTTTTGCCTTTGTCCATGTCTCATTTTCGATTAATTGAAAATGATACTTTTTTCAAAGTATCTCTCTTTTTCAAACAAGCATTGCAGAGCTGGCTGCAATTTCAATTTCATCCCCCTGAAAAGATAGAACAAATATTACAACAAATATTATGGCTGAACTTAAATGTGCTGGTTGATAAAATACCTGTATTTATGGGAAAGATGTTTGAAAAGGGTAATTTGTTCTTAAATGATATTGTAAATTGGAATGGTAGATTTATGTCCTTCATGGAGTTATCAGAATTGTACGGGAAGGTCTGCTCAATCCAAGAGTACAGCCAATTGATTACAGCATTACCCCCAAAATGGAGGAGGCAGGTGGCAGCGGGAGGAGGTAGGGAACTGGTCTGTCTGCCCAATATAAAGGATCAAAACTGGCGGAGGAATAAAAAATAGCATATATAGGAAAGTATACCAGTTTCATTTGAGGACCAGGATGTTGACAACTGTGCCATACAGATTGCAAAATAGTTGGGAAGAGATTTTTGATGTACCGATTCCATGGTACAGGGTGTATGAGTTTATATATAAAAAAACGCAAGAATCAAGTCTTTGTGCTTTTCAATTATAATTAAAAATTATTATGTAGAATTCTTGCCACCAGCAAAATGTTGAATATTTGAGGCATAAAATCAACGAAGCTCTGCAGATTTCGTTGTGAGGATACAGAATCAATAGACCATTTATTTTGGCATTGCCCTCAGGTAGCCTGTTTCTGGTCTCAGGTTCAGGAATGGCTGAAAATGCATAGCATTGATCTAAAATTGACCCTAGGAAAAGTACTATTAGGAGATCTGGAGAGACCGGGTCAGTCAATTGCTAATATACTATTACTCTTAGTAAAAGTATTTATCTTCAACTCGCAATCTGTGGATTTTATTCGATTAGATAGATTGAAATTGTACGTTAAACATCACAGCATAGTTGAAAGATATGTGTTGCGTAGAAACCCGAAGTGGGTGGCCAGCAGAGATAGATGGGATGGGCTGAGGGAAGCTGAGGGTTGGGATGTGGAATTGGAGACAAGTGGGAGTGGAGTTGCTGTGCGGGAGATAGAATGATGGTCAAAGATACAAAGATACAAATTTTTTAAGTCAAAATAAAACATAATGAAAAGTCAGTTTGAATGACACTGAGGGGCAGTGTTTTTACAAGTAATGCCGGTTTGCCTGAGGCTGATGCCGTGCAGGTGTTTGTACACATGCCTATACACACACTCATTCAAATAAACGCATACAAGAACACCCGACTGCCACTGAGCAGACTTTGAATGAATGAAAGTTTTCCTCAGCACTACTTCTGTGCATGTTGATCATCTCATGCTCTTCTACCCTTTGGTGAAAATGTTTCCAATCTGTCATTCCACTCATAAAAATATTACAGTCAGTAGGCTTCGCAAATGCCATACAAATTGAACAGTATAACGCATGGCTTTCTTCACTGTATGACAGCCATTTCCGATTGGTGCCGTCTTTAAAACAGTTTTTTGATTCCTGCATAGGGTGGAAACATAAAAATGACTTGGCCTCTTGAAATAATCAAAAGTTGGTCTGGCATCCTGGCCTTCCCTGACTCTCTCTTCCACTGAAACTGGACTGGTCCTGTCATCAACCTCAATGCTCTCTTCCACTGAAACTGCACCTATCATCAACCTGGATATGAATAAAATAATATATAAATGAACTAATAAAGGCCCAATTTTGAAAAACTACGAAAACACAGCAGCAGCCCCACTATTTCATATCAATTGAATGAATGACGACACAACACGTTTTTTTGTGTGGCTTTACTCGCCATTCACACCGGGCTGTTGGCATGGTGATGAGTTTCAATGCATTGTCTAGTAAGAGGTGAAGTGGTAGGAACCATGGCGATGAGGATCATAGCTAGCCAATCACTGTAGCCATATCCTCCCGCACAAAATATGAATTTGAGAGGGAAAGGACTTGATTGGTTTTACAATACGTATACTATTTGCAACCAATGGCTGTATAGAGATGAAATAAAATTAGCTAATTAACGTTTGGATATGTCAAATGCAATTTAGCGTTTAGAACGCAAGGTAAAAGAAATCAGAATCAAATGAAAATGCTTATTTTAGCTAAGTAAATTATACAGCAGAAAATCACTGAAACTCAAGTGATTGCCATTTCCAACAAAATCCCCACAGAACGGCAAAATCTAGGCATTCAGAGCTTTGCTAGGCAAATTTGAGTTTTTCCCGCTAGCCGGTTTGAACACCCAGTTACTGTTCGTCTTTACCTCAATTCTTTCTTTCTGGTACATTTACACAGCAGTAGCTGTGTAACACATTTAGGCACATATCCACTGCTTCGGCTGCACTGTCTTTGGCTTCGCTGTCCTCTCCGTCTACTCATTTACCCTGTGAACTGGGTTGTGGCATCTTCCTCTTGCCGGTCTAGCACCTCGATGTTAGCGTCGGTGGCACTGGTACTAGTACTACTACTACCGAATAAGTCGGTTAGTTTTTTACATTTACTTGCATTTGAGTTAAGACTTTTGACTCTTTTGTCTCTTAACTTTTCAGCCCCACCCTTACATTTTTTACTCTGCTTTTTTATTTTCTATTGTAGCTTGTTTTCGAGCTGTCACTGTCAATGTGTGTGTGTGAGCGAGACAAAGGGGGCGGGGCTAAGGGTTGCATCGACGTTCATTTGGAATAGACCAACGGGCCTGGGGGAAAGTGTCGCTCAACCTTCTGTTAACTTTTTTATTATTAGTGTATAACCTGAGTTGGAATGTATAACGCAGGTGGCGCACTGGCCCAGAGGTTGACCAGCCCTCTGGGCCAGTGCTTTTCCACCATAATTTGCAAATAAATTCATTAAAAATCCTACAATGTGATTTTCTGGATTTTCTTTTCTCATTTTGTCTGTCATAGTTGAAGTGTACCTATAATGAAAATTACAGGCCTCTCATCTTTTTAAGTGGTAGAACTTGCACAATTGGTGGCTGACTAAATACTTTTTTGCCCGACTGTACATATACATATGAGATGAGTAATGTAGGGTATGTAAACATTATATTAAGTGGGATTGTTTAAAGTGGCTAGTGACACATTTTTACATACATTTCCATCAATTCCCATTATTAAAGTGGCTGGAGTTGAGTCAGTATGTTGGCAGCGGCCACTAAATTTTAGTGGTGGCTGTTTAACAGTCTGGCCTTGAGATAGAAGCTGTTTTTCAGTCTCTCGGTCCCTGCTTTGATGCACTTGTACTGACCTCACCTTCTGGATGATAGCGGGGTGAACAGGCAGTGGCTCGGGTGGTTGTTGTCCTTGATGATCTTTATGGCCTTCCTGTGTCATCGGGTGGTGTAGGTGTCCTGGAGGGCAGGTAGTTTGCCCCCGGTGATGCGTTGTGCAGACCTCACTTCCCTCTTGAGAGCCTTACGGTTGTGGGCGGAGCAGTTGCCGTACCAGGCGGTGATACAACCCAACAGGATGCTCTCGATTGTGCATCTTTAGAAGTTTGTGATGCACATGCCTACATTTTTTAAACACTTTTTTGGTTACGATAAGATTCCATGTGTTTTTTCGTAGTTTTGATGTCTTCACTATTATTCTACAATGTAGAAAATAGTACAAATAAAGAAAAACCCTTGAATGAGTAGGTGTTCTAAAACGTTTGACCGGTAGTGTACTTCAATAAACATCGGCAATTTTGCTACAACTCTTGTCTCTGTGTTGGTATGGAGTATGCTCATAGTCCATGAATGTTTATGCATTACACAGTATGTGTAAATGCATCTAACCCCGATGTCCTCTTTCCTTGCAAAGCCCACCTATTTCCTGTATCTTATGGTTAGGGCCTCATCTGCACCGAGCAACTTCATCTGCATGTTATGAGTTGATGGCTGTTTACTGATGTCAGCAAACTATTACGGAAGTGGCTTATTGACGTCTCTAACATTGTACAGCACTTGCGGGGAGAAAACACAAATTTAGAGACCTTGGAAAGGTCATGTGGTGGGAACAATGGTGGGTTATTTCTTAGAAATCCCCTCCAGAGGGGAAAGTTGACAGGTTTGTTCATGTGATCAGTATGAGTCACTGTATGAGTTCCCCCCAGAAAAGGATATGCCAATGTAGTGTCTTTCAGCCTAAAAAACAGCTACCAATAACATGTGTATGTTTGCTTACACCCACACACCTACAGTGATAAGTATATTATTAAGACACTGATATGTCATGACCTCATTCTCTTGATGGGGTGAGCAACTTCAGTAAAAAACATTGTTCACCAGATCATTTTTCCATAAACTCCCACAAGTCTACAATGTGTTTTCTTCAGCCAGAGTAATGATAACATCGCAATGTCTACACTGTTGGATCAAATATAAACCTTATAATTAGTTCACAAAAAAAAGATGTATTTATAATCTATTTCAAAGCTAGGAAAGGCGTTCTCTAGACTATTTCTTGAGTTCTGCTCAGGATTGCAGCAAAATGTATGAATTCAATGAGTCAGCTGAATGGTAAAGAGTGAGAGGAACTTCTTAGAGGATGCTCCCAAATACATGACACTTGCAACACGCCCCCTTCTCATGCCGTCAGTTATCTATCAGTCCTACTGAAACTCCCGAACACAGAACAGGAACTCCTGGGGTAGCAGAAAGTCAGAGACCTACAGTAGTCACACCTGGTTCATTTCTAGTCACGTCAACGGTTCTGCAAGAGCCTGAATGCCAAGGGGATGGCACATGACACCTCTCTCACGGGCTTTCGACTTGTTGGGTTGGTCCTTGCAGCATTGATTGTCAACGCAGTGTGTTTGATCTGGATTTGTTCTGTGAAGGTAAGGTAGGCTAGTGGTTACAAGCGTTGGGCCAGTAACCAAAATCTGTCTGTGTCCTTGAGCAAGGCACTTAACCCTAATTGTTCCTGTAAGTTGATTTGGATAAGAGTGTTTGCCAAATGACTAAAATGTAAATGCTATGCTGATTAATGCTGTACAGACTACATTAAATGTACAAAACATTAAGGACACCTGCTGTTTCCATGACATAGACTATCCAGGTGAAAGCTATAATCCCTTATTGATGCCACTTCAATCAGTGTAGATTAAGGGGAGGTGACAGGTTAAAGAAGGATTTTTAAGCATTTAGACAATTGAGAGATGGATTGTGTATGTGTGCCATTCAGAGGGTGAATGGACCAGGTGCCAGGCGCAACGGTTTGTCTCAAGAACTGCAACGCTTATGGGTTTTTCACACTCAACAGTTTCCTGTATGTATCAAGAATGGTCCACCACCCAAAGGACATCCAGTCAACTTGACACAAATGTGGGAAGCATTGGAGTCAACATGGACCAGCATCCTGTGAAGGCTTTTGACATCTTGGAGAGCCCAGGTCCCAACGAACGGAGGCTGTTCTGAGGGCCAAAGTGGGGGGGTACAACTCAATATTAGGAAGTTGTCGTGAACCGTTACTTAAATTAGTTAACTGTTAGAGGTCATTGGGCTATAAATATTAAAGTATTTACTCTATGTAGTCTATGCTTCTCTAGTGCTGCAAAGTTGACAATTTTTGTTCAATCTCAAAATAAAATTGCTTTGTTACTGCATGAGTCTGGCTCTTGGGCTTTGAGATTAGATGATTTCTATATATTATATAAAATAACAAGAGACCTGGTGCACCAGGGCAAATTCATACTATAAACATCTCAAAGCCCAGAGTTAGACTCAAGACATACAAAGCTGTATTTGGTCACAGATCTGCTAGGGTTCTATACGGCCTATTGTGATAGGCTCATTCGATTCAGGCTCGTAAATGTTTCTCTAAAAATAAATACATTAAAACATTTAGAATTGTCTGTGCAATATATTCCGCCAACATGTTTTCCTATTTTGGATACGATATGATTGTTCTATTATTTGAGGTGTAACAGCGCTTGAGAGGATTGGTTAATTGGTTCTCCTGTTTTTTATTTTAGCATGGTGAATCATCGTCAGGAGCTAGGGTATTTCCAGTTCATGGTAAGCTTTATTCTGTGGGGGGAAGGGGAAGTTATACATGTATTTGGCAATTTAACAGACATAACCATAATTTTGTTTGAAGGCAGTGAGATATTTTCTTGTCTGTTAAAACTATGCTAAAACATTTCTCCGTCTCACTGACACTTATTAACAAATTCATTACTGCGCCTGGCACCTGGGCCCCTATGGAGTTACAGGAAACTGCACCCCCACACCGGCGCCCACATGCTTCCCACCTGAAAACAGTTCGGAACAGTTTGTGGATATATTATGGTGACATTTTGTGACGTTTTGGTCTACGGAAAGGTTTCTTTCCCAATGATTTACAGTGCATTCGGAAAGTATTCAGACCCCTTCCATTTTTTCCACATTTTGTTACATTACAGCCTTATTCTAAATGGAATAAAAAAATCCTCATTCCTCATCTCACAATACCCCATAATGACAAAGTGAAAACAAGTTATTTTTTTTTTGCACATTTATTAAAAACAAAAACAGAAATAACTTATTTACATAAGTATTCAGACTCTTTGCAATGAGACTCAAAATTGAGTTCAGGTGCATCCTGCTTCCATTGATCATCCTTGAGATGTTTCTACAAATTGATTGGAGTCCAAATGTGGTAAATTCAAATGATTGGACATGATTTGGAAAGGCACACACCTGTCTATATAAGGTCCCACAGTTGACAGTGCATGTCAGAGCAAAAACTAAGCCACGAGGTTGAAGGAATTGTCCGTAGAGCTCAAAGACAGGATCGTGTTGAGGCACAGATCTGTAGCATTGAAGGTCCCCAAGAACACAGTGACCTCCATCATTAAATTGAGGAAGTTTCTAGAGCTGGCCTTCCATCAAACTGAGCAATCGGGGGAGAAGGGCCTTGCTCAGGGAGACCAAAAACCTAATGGTCACTCTGCCAGAGCTCCAGAGTTCCTCTGTGGAGATGGGAGAACCTTCCAGAAGGACAACCATCTCTGCAGCACTCCACCAATCAGGCCTTTATGGTAGAGTGGCCAGACAGAAGCCACTCCTCAGTAAAAGGCACATGACAGCTCACTTGGAGTTTGACAAAAGGCACCTAAAGGACTCTCAGTCCATGAGAAACAAAATTCTCTGGTCTGATGAAGCCAAGATTGAACTATTTGGCCTAAATGCCAATCGTCACGTCTGGAAGAAACCTGGCAACATCCCTACGGTGAAGCATGGTGGTGAAAGCATCATGCTGTGGGGATGTTTTTCAGTGGCAGGGACTGAGAGAATAGTCAGAATCAAGGGAAAGATGAATGGAGCAAAGTACAGAGAGATCCTTGAAGAAAACCTGCTCCAGAGCACTCAGGACCTCAGACTGGGGTGAAGGTTCACCTTCCAACAGGACAACGATCCTAAGCACACAGCCAAGACAATGCAGGAGTGGCTTCGGGACAAGTCTCTGAATGTCCTTGAGTGGCCCAGCCAGAACCCGGACTTGAACCCGATTGAACATCTCTGGAGAGACTTGAAAATATCTGTGCAGCGACTATCCCCATCCAACCTGACAGAGAAGAATTGGAGAAACTCCCCAAATACAGGTGTGCCAAGCTTGTAGCATCATACCCAAGAAGATTTGAGGCTGTAATTGCTGCCAACTGTGCTTCAACAAAGTACTGAGCAAAGGGTCTGAATACTTACGGAAATGTGATATTTACGTTTTTAATTTTGAATAAATTTGCAAAAGTTTCAAAAAAACTGTTTTTGCTTTGTCATTATGGGGTATTGAAAGTAGATTGATAAGGGGGGGAAACTATTTAATACATGTTATAATAAGGCTGTAACTTAACAAAATGTGGAAAAAGTCAAGGGGTCTGAAAACTTTCAGAATGCACTGTATATAAACCCTGGATTGCTGATGCTATGTATTGGCCTTTGAAAGGCTTTGAAGCCACCTGTCGGTAATATTGGCACAGTTCTGAACTGGAATTAATGGAATTCTACAGTATTTCAATTAAATGTTTCATGGCCAGTATCATTAGTAATCTCTAAAAAGTATATGTTAACAAAAATATATATATATACATTTTTATGTTAAGCTCACATAATATAATTTAAAAGAATGCATTAAGGTGTCTGTAATGTGGCAAAAACGAATGGTAGGGAAGTGCCAAGATGGAGTCACGGTGGCTTTAACACAGCGCCTTCTACCAGTCATCTAGTGTATAAATCAAAGTATATTTACATGCACAGTAATAATTAGATATTAAACCGATTATACAATAGTCAAGTAAACACCTTACTCTGCTTATCTTAATTGGCGTAAGGTCAAAATTGAAGTAAGCATACGCTGATTAAAGGACCTGGTTTTCTGAGCAATCTTTCAAATTATTTGGACATGTAAACTAGCGGTGCGCGGGTCAGCTGTTTGGCAATTGCTAATAACCCATCCGTAACTGCCCCACCATATGTGATAAAGAGAATATCTGAGGCCCGCACCCAACCCTAACCCTCAAATGTAGAAAATGCGCTACAGTCAAAGACAGCAGAATCATTTTTTGACAGGGGGTGCAGGATTTTGATTTGCGTGATTTTAGATATGTTTCTGCTTATAGTTTCCAACATTTTGGTAGGCTATTTGTTCGTCAACTTGTCTATAATTAGACACGTGTCGCTTCTCTTCTGTCATTATATGTTGCGCTAGAAGACTAAACAAACCCTTGCTCAACAGAATAATGTAATAGATCGATAGAACGAATGCTTCAATCTAGATGACGTCGATAAAGTTCTCTGTCATCTTTCGCAGAGCATAGAGGTTTTAGGGACTGGGAAGAAAATACAATAAACGCAAAAACAAATGGGAAAGATTTTCTGTGCAAAATGTCCAAATGACATCAGTTTGACCTGAAAAAGGAAGCTGTGAAAACGACACAATGTGTTTCTGATAAGATTTCAGTTCAGCTTTGATGCACAACTATGTGGTTGAAATACTATCCGCTTTATGATACTTTTAGAATGAAGACAGCACCTCTACGGATCGTACAGTATATAACTGAAGAAGCCTAAGAAGAATGAGAACTTTTGAGTGAGCATGTTTGCAGTTTTATTATGCATTTGTGAAAATAAAAAGCAAAAGTGTCTTCTTTGTCCCACAGACTTGGCCAAATTCCTCAGAAGTCCCTCCTCCAATTCTAGTGTGTTCTTTAAAGGTTGGTGACCCAGCCATGACTTTGCATTGTTGATACTGTATCTGTTTATTCCTCAAATATACACTATTGTTAAAAAGTTTGGGGTCACTTAGAAATGTAATTGTTTTTGAAAGAAAAGCACATTTTTTGTCCATTAAAATAACATCAAATTGATCAGAAATACAGTGTAGACATTGTTAATGCTGTACATTTTTATTGTAGATGGAAATGGCAGATTTTTTATGGAATATCTACATAGGCGTACAGAGGCGCATTATCAGCAACCATCACTCCTGTGTTCCAATGGCATGTTGTGTTAGCTAATCCAAGTTTATCATTTTAAAAGGCTAATTGATCATTAGAAAACCCTTTTGCAATTATGTTAGCACAGCTGAAAACTGTTGTTCTGATTAAAGAAGCAATAAAACTGGCCTTCTTTAGACTAGTTGAGTATCTGGAGCATCAGCATTTGTGGTTATGATTCCATCTCAATAGGGCCCAGAAACAAAGCACTTTCTTCTGAAACTCAGTCTATTCTTGTTCTGAGAAATGAAGGCTATTCCATGCGAGAAATTGCCAAGAAACTGAAGATCTCGTACAATGCTGTGTACTACTCCCTTCTCAGAACAGCGCAAACTGCCTCTAACCAGACTAGAAAGAGGTGTGGGAGGCCCCGGTGCACAACTGAGCAAGAGGACAAGTGCATTAGAGTGTCTAGTTTGAGAAACAGACGCCTCAAGTCCTCAACTGGCAGCTTCATTAAATAGTGCCCGCAAAACACCAGTCTCAACGTCAACAGTTGTCACGGCCGTCAAAAGGAGGAGACCAAGGCGCAGCGTGGTATGCGCACATTCTACTTAATTATAAGAATGAACACAGAACAAAACTAACAAAATAACAAAACGAACCGTGAAGCTATACAAATGAGTGCTGACAGACAACTACACATAGACAAGAACCCACGAACACAAAAGGGAAAATGGCTACCTAAATATGATCCCCAATCAGAGACAACGATAAACAGCTGCCTCTGATTGGGAACCATATCAGGCCACCATAAACTTACACATCACCTAGACCTACATACCCTAGACTTACAAAAACCCTAGACAATACAAAACCCCTAGACAACAGAAAAACTAGCTTACCCACCATCGTCACACCCTTACATAACCAAAATATAAAGAAAACATAGATATCTAAGGTCAGAGCGTGACAGTATCCCCTCCCAAAGGTGCGGACTCCCGGCCGCAAACCTGAACCTATAGGGGAGGGTCCGGGTGGAAAACTACCTTCGGTGGCGGTTCCGGTTCTGGACGCAGCCCCCCCTCTTTACGCTGATCCCTCCGCCTTTGTAGAACAGGACCGTGGATCATCGCCGGAGGCCCCGTACTGGGTACCGTCGCCGGAGGCCCCGTACTGGGTACCGTCGCCGGAGGCCCCGGACTGGGTACCGTCGCCGGAGGCCCCGGACTGGGTACCGTCGCCGGGGGCCCCGGACTGGGTACCGTAGCCGGAAGCTCTGGTCTGTGGAAGCGCACTGGAAGCCTGATGCGTGGTGCCGGAACTGGTGGTACTGGGCTGAGGACACACACTTCAGGGCGAGTGCGGGGAAGAGGCACAGGCCGTACTGGACTGTGGAAGCGCACTGGAGGCCTGATGCGTGGTGCCGGAACTGGTGGTACCGGGCTGAGGACACGCACCTCAGGGCGAGTGAGGGGAAGAGGCACAGGCCGTACTGGACTGTGGAAGCGCACAGGAGGCCTGATGCGTGGTGCCGGAACAAAACTAACAAAACGAACTGTGAAGATATACAAATGAGTGCTGACAGACAACTACACATAGACAAGAACCCACGAACACAAAAGGGAAAATGGCTACCTAAAAATGATCCCCAATCAGAGACAACGATAAACAGCTGCCTCTGATTGGGAACCATATCAGGCCACCATAAACTTACATCACCTAGACATACATACCCTAGACTTACAAAATCCCTAGACAATACAAAACCCCTAGACAATACAAAAACTAGCGTACCCACCCTCGTCACACCCTGACCTAACCAAAATATAAAGAAAACATAGATATCTAAGGTCAGAGCGTGACAACAGTGAAGAGGTGACTCCAGGATGCTGGCCTTCTAGGCAGAGTTGCAAAGAAAAAGCCGTATCTCAGACTGGCCAATAAAAATAAAAGATTAAGATGGGCAAAAGAACAGACACTGGACAGAGGAACTCTGCCTAGAAGGCCAGCATCCCGGAGTCGCCTATTCACTGTTGAGGTTGAGACTGGTTTTTTGTGGGTACTATTTAATGAAGCTGCCAGTTGAGGACTTGTGAGGCATCTGTTTCTCAAACTAGACACTAATGTACTTGTCCTCTTTCTCAGTTGTGCACCGGGACCTCCCACTCCTCTTTCTAGTTTTATTGCTTCTATAATCAGAACAACAGTTTTCAGCTGTGCTAACATAATTGCAAAATTAGGTCAAAAATCATCGCCGCAAACATGACTCATCCCAGCATGCTCTCAGGAAAACAGGAAAACAGAATATTATTCACTAAGTAACTCCAAAGCCTCCTGTGTATACCTGTATATCTTTCTCAGGACAGCAAAATGTACACTGAGTATACAAAACATTAAGAGCACCTGATCTTTCCATGACAGAATGACTAGGTGAATCCAGGCGAAAGCTATGATCCTGTCACGCCCTGATCTGTCCCACCTGTCCTTGTGATTGTCTCCACCAACCCCCCCCTCCCCCTCCCAGGTGTCGCCCATCTTCCCCATTATCCCCTTTGTATTTATACCTGTGTTCTCTGTTTGCCTGTTGCCAGTTCATCTTGTTTGTCAAGTCAACCAGCGTTTTTCTCAGCTCCTGCTTTTCCCCAGTCTCTCTTATTCTCACCTTCCTGGTGTTGACCCTTGCCTGTCTGGACTCTGAGTCTGCCTGCCTGACCACTCTGCCTGCCCCTGAGCCTGCCTGCCTTCCTGTACCTTTGCCCCACTACTCTGGATTATCAAACCCTGCCTGCCTGGACCTGTTGTTTGCCTGCCCCGTTGCTGTAATAAACATTGTTACTTCAACACAATCTGCACTGAGGTCTTACCTGAAACGTTATAGATCCATCATTGATGGCACTTATTAAATCCAGAAGGATTTTTAACCCTTGAGACATCGATTGTGTATGTGTGCCATTCAGAGGGTGAATGGGCAAGACAAAAGTTTTAAGTGCCTTTGAACGGGGTATGGTAGTAGGTGCCAGGCGTATCGGTTTGTGTCAAGAACTGCAACGCTGCTGGGTTTTTCACGCTCAACAGTTTCCTGTGTGTATCAAGAATGGTCCACCATCCAAAGGACATCCAGCCAACTTGACACAACTGTGGGAAGCATTGGAGTCAACATGGGCCAGCATCCCTGTGGAATGCTTTCGACACCTTGTAGAGTCCATGCTCCAATGAATTGAGACTGTTCTGGGGGCAAAAGTGGGGGGCTGAAACTCAATATTAAGGTGTTTCTAATGTTTGGTATACTCAGTGTGTACTGTGTGAAACAAAAAACTAATTTGAATATAAAAAGTTCCTTACTCCCTAAATTTACCTATTTTTGGGTTTTCTCTGCCGCAGCTCTCCCTACCAAACAGAGCTTTGCTGAGCTAGGTGAGCTGGAGTGGGAGGAAGAGAGGAAGGAGATGGACAGCATGTTCCTGACCAAGAGTAGGACCCACATCCAGGTGACCGAGTCACGCTGGTACCTGGTCTTTGTCCAAGTCACCTTCAAGCTGCCAGCAGGGAAGGAGACCAGAGACCTAATGCTAAGGCTGCATTTCACCTATTCGGAACAGACGGACCAGATTGCCAGTGCCTTCGACACACGGCAGTTGCTGGAAGAGGAGCAAGATGCCACTCTGAGTTTCTCTGTCCTTGTGCGGGTGGGGCCGAAGAATAGACTGTCTGTCCTGGCAAGCCACAGGGCCCTGATTGATTATGAGAGGAAACCAGTCTCCACCTACATCACCATCATTGGATGTTCTGACTAGCCAAACTGGCCTGGCGTGTGGGCCAAGGTCTACTAGCTTTGGAATCACTGTCTGTATGCCAATCAAATGCCCACACTTAACAATGAAAGAAACAAGTACATCACCACAACCAAAGACAGGCCTAGATTCAATCTCTAAGCTGAATATCAGTGTAAAGGCGTCCGCATGCGTCCCAGCCGAAACAGTTAAGAAGAGTTGGTGCATACAGTTAAAGTCGGACGTTTACATACACCTTAGCCAAATACATTTAAACTCAGTTTTTCACAATTCCTGACATTTACTCCTAGTAAAGTTTCCCTGCCCTAGGTCAGTTAGGATCACCACTTTACTTTAAGAATGTGAAATGTCAGAATAATAGTAGAGAGAATTATTTATTTCAGCTTTTATTTCTTTCATCACATTCCGAGTGGGTCAGAAGTTTACATACACTCAATTAGTATTTGGTAGCATTAGCCTATCAGAAGCTTCTAAAGGCATGACATTATTTTCTGAAATTTTCCAAGCTGTTTAAAGGCACAGTTAACTTAGTGTATGTAAGCTTCTGACCCACTGGAATTGTGATACAGTGAATTATAAGTGAAATAATCTGTCTGTAAACAATTGTTGGAAAACTCACTTGAGTCATGCACAAAGTAGATGTCCTAACCGACTTGCCAAAACTATAGTTTGTTAACAAGACATTTGTGGAGTGGTTGAAAAACGAGTTTTAATGACTCCAACCTAAGTGTATGTAAACTTCCGACTTCAACTGTGAATATTTTAGTCTGGTAAACGCATCTGACTCTAAGATTTCCGAATGACACTGAAGTATCCATTCTAACAACCTACGACTTTGATCTCTTATGAACACAACCAGAGACTTTCTGTCGACTCTCTCCAGCAGACAGACCGGCGATCACAGAGAGAGAGACAACAAGACATACACTCATAAATTTGTAAATTTAAATGTATTTTCGAATGAGCGGTCATTCATGTAAGATATTAGCAATTTCTATGAGTGTATTTATCAGCTATGAGTTTTGTGCTCTTGAGTGGTCCACACCCGCTTTCCTTTGTCTACCAAGCCATCATATCGGTTTCGTCCGCTAGAGATTTTTTCTTTGTATCATGTAATACCCCATGTGTGAACTAATTGTGTGTGTTTTCATGTATTTCTGTGACTTGATTAGTTAGTTAGTAAATAAATAATTAAACCAATTTGTATATCGCTGATTCATAATTTATGCTAGGGTTCGTGCAGATATTCAAGGGTTTGCGACACTCAGTAATGAGAACTGATGAGGTAATAATTAATTAATAAGCGACTGTTTTGATAAGATATGAAAATATCTGAAGAGTTATAGTCGTCAAATTAACTCTATAAACAACATTTTCCCATGGTGCCCCGACTTCCTAGTTAATTAAAGTTACATGATTAGAGTAATTGCGTATTTAAATTACACAGAGAATTTATTTGATAATATACAGTCCTTACATTTAATGATAGTCCAGACACGACAGCCTTTACAGCATGATTTAAATTTAAAGGCAATGTTCCCACGTTCGTAGAGACTGCATTCACGGTAAACACTGCATATGTCGGCTCAATCGGAAATTACCTTTAAATTTCAGGTTCTATACCGCTGAACTTCGGCGATACAGATTGTATCCAGACCCTAAACTATAGGCGAATGTATGGCTTTGATCTTCAGTACAATGGCAAGCAAAACATTTTTAAAAAACTGCTCTTGTTATGAGCTGTCAATAAGTCACTGCTGGCTTGTTTATGACGTGTGACAGAGAAACTGTAGTTAGGATCAGTGGTGGTGATAGACATGAATATAGTCACGGGCACGAGGCAAGCGGGATGGGTGTATAGGATGTCCACCAGTCAATGAGCTAAGTTTCTTCCTCTTAATTTTCTGACTAATTTCTCTTCCCAAAATCGGAATGTCTGCATTGAAGACAAAAGAGTTATGATGTTAGGGTTCTAGCACAGTGCATCTCAATAGGAAGACTACAGTAAAGCCAGGATTTTATGTGGGCTGAAAAATCTAACCATGCATTTTGTATATTATATCTGGTACCTTTCTTAAAATACTCAACAATGGAATATGTTGCAGAAAAATAAAGTGCCTGACCACACTACACAACGTAATGTTTTGTAGCAATGATTGATGTACACTGAGTGTACAAAACATTAGGAACATCTGCTCTTTCCATGACATAGACTGATCAGGTGGATCCAGGTGAAAGCTATGATCCCTTATTGATGTCACTTGTTAAATCCACTTCAATCAGTGTAGATGAAGGGGAGGAGACAGGTTAAAGAAGGATTTTTAAGCCTTGAGACAATTGAGACATGGATTGACCGCTTAGTCACGGTAATTAGGCTTCTCCAAGCTCTGATGCTGCTGATGGTCATTAGTAGCCTACCAAACTTGCTAATTGCCTGGTACTTAGCACTATATTGTCCCTCTAATCACTCTGACATCAATGCAAACATTTAGTTAGTTTTCACTTTGCTAAATCTTAATCAGTCCAAACCACTTAAAATGTGAATTCTTACTTTCTAAATAACTTTCCAATTAACTTCACATGGTGCAAAACATTCTTAAGGGAATCATTTAAACAATTAAAAAGTTATACAGAAGTACACACTTCATCTGTACAAAGAGGACATTCATCCGTTGATGCATCGATCTCTGTCTTCTTAAACAATGTGGTGGCTGTGGTTTGCTGGACTCCTGTCCTGAGCCTGCTGTTGGCTCAGCTGTTATTAAGTCCCGTCGTGGGACTGTGCTGGTCCTCTTCAGTTGCATTGTGGCCACTTCTCCCAGGGCCCATACAACAGCTGCAATGAGAAGACTGACCACAAAAGCGACAAACATGATGCATTGAGTCCGGTCCTAGCCCTCCCATGGCCACTGGGGTTGCCTATGACAATTCATCGGCTGGTACATTTTCTTCTAGGTTGTGGGGCACCTTCCTGCGGTAGCTGTAGGGAAAAAACATGTGTTTAACAGAGACAGGAAGTGCAACAAAATAGCCTCCAAGTTTTCAACCAATTTAGAATGTGAAATTGTCTTACCAGATGAGGTGAGGAACCCACGTTGCTCCAGAGTGCACAACCCCAAATGCATACCTGCTGTCAGTATAAATCGTATCAGTTTTATTTTTAGCCAAAATAAATGCTCTAGTAAGAGCAAACAATTCCGCAGCCTGAGCTGACAGATGGGGTGGTAGTTTAACACTTTCTAAGGTAGTGGCAGCCGTAGTTACTGCGTAAGCCACTAATGGTTCACCTTAAGGTGATTTTTGAGCGGAACCATCAACAAATAGTTCCTAATCAGAATTCATTAAAGGCATGTCAGATAAATCAGGGCTTGGCTTACAGACCTGGTCAACTAAGACAGCACAGTTATAGGGCTCACCGTCATCGTCAGTTGATAAAGAGTGGCAAGGTTGAGGACGCTACAGCGCTTCAGTGTGACATGAGACATTGTTAACAGCACATTGTGGTAATGGAGCAGCCTTGCTGGGGTGAGCAGTACGTGCCTGTGAAATGAGAGCATGGACAGTGTGAGGAACTTTAAAGGCCAACACTGCCTCTGTAGCAGCTGCTTTCAGCTCCGATGCAACACACCGACACTCTCACCATACTGTCAAGTCTCTTAGAGTAGTATGGAACGGGCCACTGCTTCCCACTGTGATCCTGTATAATGACATAATACCACTTTTAATTTATTCTTTTTTTTCAAACACCAATAGATGAAATGGTTTAGAATGATCTGGCAAACCTAAACAAGGAGAAGCGGTCAGCGACTGTTTCAATTTGTCAAGTGCCTGCAAACCCTCAGGAGTCCACTTTATCTTGTCCTTCATCGCCATCTTGTGGCCATCAGAGTGCTTAACAGTTCATCATTTTGTGCTCATTCATTCCCAATAATGTGTGTCCACACATTAATTAATGGGGTTAACGAGATATCCGTCTACAGCTTTCAGCCTCATGTCCTTGTCTCGTTTATAATTAAAAGTTCATCTCTCTCTCGGCAACTTCCACTGCCGGCCCAGTTTAGTTTCTTATTTTTCATGAATTACGCTAACCAGCCCTCTTCCTCGCTTATCATGCAACAGTACAGCTCAAATACACTGCTCAAAAAAATAAAGGGAACACTTAAACAACACATGTAACTCCAAGTCAATCACACTTCTGTGAAATCAAACTGTCCACTTAGGAAGCAACACTGATTGACAATAAATTTCACATGCTGTTGTGCAAATGGAATAGACAAAAGGTGGAAATTATAGGCAATTAGCAAGACACCCCCAAAAAAGGAGTGATTCTGCAGGTGGTGATCACAGACCACTTCTCAGTTCCTATGCTTCCTGGCTGATGTTTTGGTCACTTTTGAATGCTGGCGGTGCTCTCACTCTAGTGGTAGCATGAGACGGAGTCTACAACCCACACAAGTGGCTCAGGTAGTGCAGTTCATCCAGGATGGCACATCAATGCGAGCTGTGGCAAAAAGGTTTGCTGTGTCTGTCAGCGTAGTGTCCAGAGCATGGAGGCGCTACCAGGAGACAGGCCAGTACATCAGGAGACGTGGAGGAGGCCGTAGGAGGGCAACAACCCAGCAGCAGGACCGCTACCTCCGCCATTGTGCAAGGAGGTGCACTGCCAGCGCCCTGCAAAATGACCTCCAGCAGGCCACAAATTGTTTAACTTGGGTCAAACGTGTTGAGTAGCCTTCCACAACCTTCCCACAATAAGTTGGGTGAATTTTGGCCCATTCCTCCTAACAGAGCTGGTGTAACTGAGTCAGGTTTGTAGGCCTCCTTGCTCGCACACGCTTTTCCAGTTCTGCCCACAAATTTTCTATAGGGTTGAGGTCAGAGCTTTGTGATGGGAACTTTTTGCCATTTTTCCACAACTTTGGAAGTATGCTGGGGTCATTGTCCATTTGGAAGACCCATTTGCGACCAAGCTTTAACCTCCTGACTGATGTCTTGAGATGTTGCTTAAATATATCCACATAATTTTCCATCCTCATGATGCCATCTATTTTGTGAAGTGCACCAGTCCCTCCTGCAGCAAAGCACCCCCAAAACATGATGCTGCCACCCCCGTGCTTCACGGTTGGGATGGTGTTCTTCGGCTTGCAAAGCCTCCCCATTTTTCCACCAAAAAAAACAATGGTCATTATGGCCAAACAGTTCAATTTTTGTTTCGTCAGACCAGAGGACATTTCTCCAAAAAGTTCGACCTTTGTCCCCATATGCAGTTGCAAACTGTAGTCTGGCTTTTTTATGGCCATTGATTTGCACTTTTTGCACCAAAGTACGTTCATCTCTAGAAGACAGAACCCGTCTCCTTCCTGAGCGGTATGACATCTGCATGGTCCCATGGTGTTTATACTTGCATACTATTGTTTGTACAGATGAACGTGGTACCTTCATTAATTTGGAAATTGCTCCCAAGGATGAACCAGACTTGTGGAGGTCTACAATTTTTTTTCTGAGGTCTTGGCTGATTTATTTAGATTTTCCCATGATGTCAAGCAAAGAGGCACTGAGTTTGAAGGTAGGCCTTGAAATACATCCACAGGTCCACCTCCAATTGACTCAAATTATGTCAATTAGCCTATCAGAAGCTTCTAAAGCCATGACATGATTTTCTGGAATTTTCCAAGCTGTTTAAAGGCACAGTCAACTTAGTGTATATAAACTTTTGACCCACTGGAATTGTGAAATTGTGAAAAGTGAAATAATCTGTCTGTAAACAATTGTTGGGAAAATGACTTGTGTCATGCACAAAGTAGATGCCCTAACCGACTTGCTATAGTTTGTTAACAAGAAATTTGTGGAGTGGTTGAAAAACAAGTTTTAATGACTCCAAACTAAGTGTATGTAAACTTCCGACTTCAACTGTGTATATATATATATATATATATATATATATATATATATTCATTGATTCTTGAAGAATATAACTTATAAATGCCTCATGAGCTTAGTTCAACTGTCACACTCCATGAGAACCCCAAATATTAACTTGTTTTACTCCAATGTTAGTAAACATTCAATGTAAACAAACACTGTGTAGCCTCATAACAAGGTTAAAACAATACTTTTGATATCAAAGATGGTCAGTCCTTGCATCCGTAGCTCTGTCTATTCATCTGAGAGTGGTTACATTTCTCCAGGGCCATCCCTCAGCTTTTTACCAAAACAGAGGCGGGGCGGCTGTTTTGTTATTGTTTGGATTTGCTTTGAACAGCTGCATATTATCAATATATCAAAGTGTCACCAACAAAAGGTTAAACAATAGGCCTATAGCAACTGCAGCATATGGCATTCATTTTTCACAGTAGTGCTCAAAGCATGCCATTCCATGAGCGCAGCATTTATTTCCAACTCGAATCAATGAGCACAATCAGTCCTCCATGACAACAAAATCATAAACAACAGAGTAGGGCTGGTTAATAAGTCCTTAGTTTTGGGGTTACGCTCAAGTAAAACAATTTGGCTGATCTATACTTCCATATTTCCAAGTCCTATTCTTGAAGATCAAGCGGTATAACATTTATTGGAATAACTGGAATTCTGATAGAATTTGGTTTTTAATGTAAAGATATAATTTAATCGTATTATTATATGTAGTAGAACGTGATGGGTTAGAAGAAGCCTACATAACCAACACATAAATTGCAATTTAACATCTATATATGGCCAGCTATGTAAAGTTTAACATTGATTTATCCTGCAATAGATTGGTAACATACATTTTTGTCTTCTAATGCCTCTTAAGGGGAAATAAATCTAAAAGTAACTGAATGTAATCAGATTACGTTACTGAGTTTGGGATATCAAAAGTTACGTTACTAATTACAATTTTGTACAAGGAACTAGTAACTAACTAATTAAATTTAGAAAGTAACCTGCCCAGTCCTGTTGTATGTTTGCATTGTCTAGCTAGACTGCTAGAACGTTCCCATCTGATCTCGCCTCCTCCCGAACTGCCTTTCGTGAATTGTATTTACATGTTTAGAGCGGTTCGTCGACGATCTTGTCCATATAGAAGATCATCTTTGTAGAAACTCACTTCGCTTGAGAACAGGAAGTTATACTCATTTACTTCCGATTTGTCTGCGGTTGTTGTTTTTAAAATGGCGCCGTTGGACTTGGATAAGTATATTGAGATTGCAAGACAGTGCAAATATTTACCAGAAAACGACCTAAAGGTGAGCAAGAATTTATTTTTATTCGTGTACTTAACCAATACCGTTATGTTAGTGCATTCGATCAGGCCAATATCCATCTTATTGCGACATCAATATTCAGAGAAACGGAAGCAGCTAATTTAGGTAACGTAACGTCAGCTAGCAAGTGACTTTAACTTGCCTGTTTGTTAGTTGTGCACGTCACAAATGTTAGCGACAAACCTAGGGGTAATCAAGGTAGAAGAGATGTTGTATATTCTCGTTAACTACTAGCTAGACCTGTGATGGATATGCACCTTAGAGACTAACGTTAACGTTTTTATGTACTGAACACATTCAACTCTTACAACCACTCGTATTATAAACACACACGCAGTCAACCCTGCTGTTCAACCGTTACTATATAACTTAAACCCCTTTCCAGTACGCGACATTCTGACGTCACTCACGGATGCGCCCGACTCTTGGCTGCAGTAAGATCGCCATCTGCGCACATTCAACATAGCCTAGATTTACGTTATGACTACTAAATAAAATAACTTTTTGGGGTTCTCATATGCTTACAATGATGTTGCGATTCTTGCTTGATCAGTCGATAAGATTATATTTGGTTGTGATTTTGCAAAGTAACTATTTTGGATGCAGTAGTTGTTAGCTAGAATGCTAACGCTCATTGACAGTCTGTAGCCGAAGATACGTTTGACTGGTTTAAGTGTTTTTTAAAAATATAATACAGTTAATTTGCGATGATGACACAAACATTAAGCAGGACATTTATACAAGCCTTAAAATCCAATTATAATCCAAAAGTAGTGTGAAATACACTCTTAACCAACATGTTAATGGAGGCTTTTTTGCTGGCATTCTGTAAGAACTTCCATGTTCTTCCACCACCTTGCGTGCAAGCGCCCTCTTACGGCAATGCTTGCAAACACAGAAACGGGTTTAAAAGTTAGCTAAAATTTATTCAACTGCGTGACCAAGGCATTAGATTCCCATTTTATATTTATAAATAGTCATACTTACAGCACATTCACTATCTATACAGTATATCCTATTGTGTATATACAGTGCACTCGGAATGTATTCAGACCCTTTGACCTTTTTCCACATTTTGTTACATTACAGCCTTTTTCTAAAATTGATTTTTTCCCCCGCATCATTCTACACACAATACCCCATAATGACGAAACAAAGTTTACATTTTTGTAAATGTATTACAAATAAAATTAAAATAAATCACATTTCTCGTAAGAATTTAGGCTCTTTACTCAGTACTTTGGTGAAGCACCTTTTGGCAGTGATTACAGCCTCGGGTCTTCTTGGGTATGACGCTACAGGCTTGGCACACCTGTATTTGTGGAATTTCACCCATTCTTCTCTGCAGATCCTATCAAGCTCTGTCAGGTTGGACGAGGAGCGTCGCTGCACAGCTATTTTCAGGTCTCCACAGATATTTGTTCAGGGTCAAGTAGCTGCCTTTTGGCAAGCTCCAAGCAGGTTGTCATGTGCCTTTTACTGAGGAGTGGTGTCTGTCTGGCCACTACCATAAAGGCCTTATTGGTGGGGTGCTGCAGAGATGGTTGTCCTTCTGGAAGGTTCTCCCATCTCCACAGAGGAGCTCTGGAGCTCTGTCAGAGTGACCATCGGGTTCTTGGTCACCTCCCTTACCAAGGCCTTTCTCCCCCGATTGCTCAGTTTGGCCCGGGCGGCCAGCTCTAGGAAGAGTCTTGGTGGTTCCAAACTTCTTCCATTTAAGAATGATGGAGGTCACTATGTTCTTGGGGACCTCCAATGCTGCAGAAATGTTTTGGTACCCTTCCCCAGATCTGTGCCTTGGCACAATCCTGTCTTGGAGCTCTACGGGAAATGTCTTTGACCTCATGGCTTGTGGGACCTTATATAGGCAGGTGTTTGCCTTTCAGAATCATGTCCAATCAATTGAATTTACCACAGGTGGACTCCAATCAAGTTGTAGAAACATCTCGAGGATGATCAATGGAAACAGGATGCACCTGAGCTCAATTTTGAATCTCATAGCAAAGGGTCTGAATACTTATGTGAATTAGGTTTTTCTGTTTTTTTTGCTAAAATGTTTGAAAACCTGTTTTAGCTTTGTTATTAAGGGGTATTGTGTGTAGATTGATGAGGATTTGTATTTATTTAATACATTTTATAACAAGGCTGTAACGTAACAATGTGGAAAAAGGGAAGGGCTCGGAATACTTTACGAATGCACTGTATCAGGCTATTATGCATACTACTACCTCTTATTTTATTTTTGATTATACGCTTTTTTTATTGTTATTATTGTACTACAATGTTGAATGAGCTAGCACACAAGCATTTTGCTACAACTTTTTATACCTGCTGTAAACTGTGTAGCTAACTTACGTGACATTTTATTTGACTTAAATAGCTAGCTAGCTTCATGTGGTGAAGGCCGCTTACTGACGTTCACTCTAGAGCTAGTTAGCAATGGTTTGTGAACTATCTAGGAAGGATATCAGCACGTACATTATAACGAGTTAGCCAGCTTATTGGACTAATAGTAGTGTAGAGCTCTTTTTACTTGCACACAATATAGCTGGGTTGCCCCGTCCTGTCCCTGGTGGTCCACCACCCTGCAGCCCCCCCCCCCCCCCCCCCCAACCCAACACACTCAGCTTTAGGATCTTAATGAATCATTCATTGGTTTTGGGCGTGTTAGGCCCGAGGCCAGAGTGACAACACGCAGGACGTCAGATCCACCAGGGCCAGGACTGAGCAGCCCATCAGCTAGCGATAGCCTAAATAGGTATCTCCCCTGACGTGGGCGTGTTTTCAGTACAGACTCCTTTAGTCGTACTGTATTCCATATAAGCCATCCAGACCTTATGACAGTTGCCTAGTATACCCTTCATCTTGTAATACATCTAGTGATACTTTACTTGACATTGTGCGAGGATAACCAACCTTCCAATTAATGGCAATGCATTTCTTAGCCGCTATACATGCTTGGTTACACAGTTTCTTAAGATAAGTCTCCAGTATCAACATTTCCAAGCAAACAAAAACAGGGAGAATCTGTAGACATGCTGAGATAAAAGATCTCAGCCTTCACAAGACTATAACATATGCAAATATGTCCCCTTTAGTGTTTTACACCTCCAGAAGAAGAATAACATTTCTAACTGCATGTAATTCAGTTTCACTGGCATATATTACATTTTATGGATAGTCTTAAACTGCAGCCATTTATGTTTGAGATTATATGAACATGACTGGGCATTGAAACATATCTGTATCCATTCATCATCTTCAATGGCTTCCATGTCTTCCTCGCATAATGACCATTATTCCCAGATCCCAGACTGTAGCTTTAAGCTGCTTTCCTGTAGCTACTGTAGGTCTACCCATCAAGTCAAGATGGAATGTTGTATCATTCACTGATATTGTTAATATACTGCAAAGTTCACCTGAGCTCTATAGACTGGTCTTCCCTGGCTGCCTGACCCTGCTGGAACCCCTGTCACCATCTGATCCTGCTAAGACATGATGAGCGTAGTGTTGTGTACAAAAGGGCTGCATTCCTGCGGGTCCAGACAGAGATCAATGCGGTCTGCATTTTTCATCTTGCGGGTATGAAAATATTTTTGTCCTACAAATTATTTGGAAATGTTCCTCTTTCTACTTTGTATGCGTTAGCCTACTTATTGTATTAAAAGCACATATTTTCCTCATAATTCGCGCACACAGAATTCACAGCTTCAACTTCAGTAGCCTACCTCTCCTAGTTGGGCGTGAGTGCGCCTAGTATGTGTGGTCTCATTGAAATGGCGTAAGCTGCTTGCATGGGCGGAGAATTATGTGGCAGTTAACTTGAATAGGAAATTATTAAATATGAATAGACTGTAGTTTACTACAGTGTCTGTAAATAGTCTAAGTGCAATAATAAATGATGTAATCATCATTGAAAAGGAAAAGGCACAACGCGCACAGGTTAGGCTACTGTGGTGAGCGAGCATTGCGCCTTTTCAATTTCAATAAGTATTGATTACCCATTTATTTGTCTCCGCCTGCAAATCGTCCTCATAAAAGTTACTCTATATCCTATAGGCCTATGCAGAACGTAGCAAGTGTTGCTGTCATCGTTCTTGCTCCTGTAAGTTCAGTAGCCATACCTGCGAGATCAGGTATGCGTGTGGTCTCAGTTAAATAGAGTAGGTTATAGCCTCTGCATGGGCAGAGATCCATGTGGGAGTTATCTTTCCAAGGAAATGTACTTCCTAAATAGGCCTATGTCGAGATGAAACGGTATGAACATTTCATATCACGATTATAGTGACCAAAATGATCACGGTATTCATTATTATCGCGGTAATGTTGAAATGTTCAAAAAAGTACTGATACACACACTGAAATAATTTCAGCAAGTTTTATATTGAAAACCAACAAACACATAAAATTAGCAACACTATGCACTTTTTGTGTGCATAAACATTAAAATAGTAACAGGGACACCATTGTTCCAGTTCCCAAGAAAGCGAAGGTAACTGAGCTAAATGACTATCGCCCCGTAGCACTCACCTCTGTCATCATGAAGTGCTTTGGGAGACTAGTCAAGGACCATATCACCTCCACCCTACCTGACACCCTTAGACCTACTTCAATTTGCTTACCGCCCCAATAGGTCTACAGACGACGCAATCACACTGCACACTGCCCTAACCCATCTGGACAAGAGGAATACCTATGTAAGAATGTTGTTCATCGACTACAGCTCAGCATTTAACACCATAGTACCCTCCCAATTCGTCATTAAGCTTGAGACCCTAGGTCTCGACCCCGCCCTGTGCAACTGGGTCCTGGACTTCCTGACGGGCCGCCCTCAGGTGGTGAGGGTAGGAAACAACATCTCCACCCCTCCACATTTACATTTACATTTAAGTCATTTAGCAGACGCTCTTATCCAGAGCGACTTACAAATTGTCCACCCCACTGGGACCACATAAGGGTGCGTTCTCAGCCCTCTCCTGTACTCCCTGTTCACCCATGACTGCGTGGCCATGCACGCCTCAACCTCAATCAAGTTTACAGACGACACTATAGTGGTAGGCTTGATTACCAATAACGATGAGACGGCCTACACGCTAACCATGTGTATGTGACAAATAAAATTTGATTCGATTTAACATTTAAAGATGGCACCACGTGGCCATGAGAGGCAAGTGTCCATAGTGCAGGTTTTAATGAACACAACCTTAAGTAAGAAAATCCACTAAAAGGTACTATGGTGTTGAACGCTGAGCTGTAGTCAATGAATAGCATTCTCGCATAAGTGTTCCTTTTGTCCAGGTGGGAAAGGGCAGTGTGGAGTGCAATAGAGATTGCATCACCTGTGGATCTGTTTGGGCGGTATGCAAATTGGAGTGGGTCTAGGGTTTCTGGGATAATGGTGTTGATATGAGCCATTACCAACCTTTCAAAGCACTTCATGGCTACGGACGTGAGTGCTACGGGTCTGTAGTCATTTAGGCAGGTTGCCTTTGTGTTCTTGGGCACAGGGACTATGGTGGTCTGCTTGAAACATGTCCCTGATTGAGTCTGTAATACCAACATGTTGAAAATGTCAGTGAAGACACCTGCCAGTTGGTCAGCACATGCCCGGAGCACACGTCCTGGTAATCCGTCTGGCCCCGCAGCCTTGTGTATGTTGACCTGTTTAAAGGTCTTACTCACATCGGCTACGGAGAGCGTGATCACACAGTCGTCCGGAACAGCTGATGCTCTCATGCATGCTTCAGTGTTGCTTTCCTTGAAGCGAGCGTAGAAGTGATTTAGCTCATCTGGTAGGCTTGTGTCACTGGGCAGCTAAGACGAGCGTCGGAGCCGGTGTAGTATGATTCAATCTTAGCCCTGTATTGAAGCTTTGCCTGTTTGATGGTTCGTCGCTGGGCATAGCAGGATTTCTTGTAAGCTAGAGTCAAGGTTAGAGTCCCGAACCTTGAAAGCGGCAGCTCTACCCACTGAGTTTGCCTGCTGCACACCCACTCTGTAAACAAGGGAATAGCTAATGTATTATTATTATTAGTGTTACATTATTATTATTATTATTACTCACACACAGACACACTATCTTCTGTGTTGCATTTGAGTATATGCAATGACCCCATGCTTAACTTACATGAATACAAATGAGTCTTAAGAAGAAAGTGATAGTAATTGCAATGAGCCCAACAATTTACATAAATATTGGAGTCTATAGTGTTTCTCCTGTTGGAACACTTTTACAACCAAGTCGACGACTGCCGGATTTTGAATGAACAAAATATGTTGGGTGACTAAACTACATAACGTGTTATCGTGTGCAATGGGCGACTAGTTTGCAGACACACGACACATGCAGGAGCAGAACAACGTGTAGTGTTTTTACAAGAGTAGGTAACACTGAAAGCTTCAGCTTACATTATTGACAAGCTATTAACAAGTTCCCCCATTCCGAAGTCCCCACATTATGCGTTGAGCTAACAGTTAACTTACCTTGCATTCGCTATAAAGTAGTGGGTAGTGGTCATGAAGATGACTCAAGAGATTTGAAGTGTTTTTTTTTTGCATGTTCTACAGGCAGGGTGACCATCTTCGATTTGAAGTTTCCCTCAGCACTCTTGTAAAACCCAAAATACGACCACACTTCAGATTTGGTCCTCTTAGAAGGCTGAAAAATCTCCCTTGCGCTGTCACTGCCTTCCGCCATGTTTTCACACAAAGCAAAAACCACATTGCGTGCTGCGCCTGCATCAGACTGTTGCCTAAATATTTATCACCCATATCTGTGTAACGGCTGTCTTCCTCCTCCTCCTCTGACGAGGAGGAGTAGTAAGGATCGGAGGACCAATGCGCAGCGTGGTACGTGTTATGCTCTTTATTAAAACAATCGAACACTGAAACAAAACAATAAACGACACTTGAAATAACCAACCGAAACAGTTCTGTGTGGCACACAGACACAGAAAATAAACACCCACGAATCACAGGTGGAAAGAGGCTACCTAAGTATGATTCTCAATCAGAGACAACGAACAACACCTGCCTCTGATTGAGAATCATACCAGGCCAAATGCAATATAGAAAAACGAACATAGATAACCCACCCAACTCATGCCCTGACCATACTAAAACAAAGAAATAACAAAAGAACTAAGGTCAGAACGTGACAATCTGTCTGAAAATCTTCCCACTCCGAAAAGGTAGGCTATAAAAATGGCTCAATAGTAAGTGCAAGTCAACTCTGCTCTCTTCAAACTACTTCTAGCATAAGGGCCATGTGAGAATCTCTGGTAATTTAACCTATTTCTTTAGTTATTTTTGCGCATTTGATATTGTCTATAGGGCGCAGAATTGCTGGGACCATGGCTGGCAAGTGAGCTGCGTCACATCCACCTAAAATAACATTGCAGTCTGCGGTTGGGTTTGGGACCAGTTCTTACGGTTGCGGGTAGGAGTCGGACAGAAAGCCAATGGCTGCCGTTAGGAATGGGATGAAGAAATCTGTCCCACGCAGACTTCTACTGTGCACATGACAGTGACGCTTGTAACATTAGAGCTGTTTTATTACTGTGTCAGTGGGAAAAGCAAGGAATTAGCTAGCGAAACTAACAGATCAATAACGTTACATTGTCATACTGACTAAAACTCACATTGCACATAAAAAATGTCAGAATATCAATCTTCAGTCATTTGGCTGATGGTTTCATAATTTGATTCAGATCTAGTGTGATTGAGGCAAAAAGAATAGCTAACATTAGCCAACTTTTGGCCAGCTTTCTCTAACGGTTGTCGTGATTTTACTTTCATTAATCTTATGACTGGTTTCTTATCAACTATGTTTAATTGTTACCCTTTTTTAAAAATATATTTTTATAACTAACAATTAAGTCATTAGTAATTGGGGCACCACGAGAGCGGTTGTTTAAATTAGAGGTCGACCGATGAATCGGAATGGCTGATTTTAATTAGGGCTGATTTAAAATTTTCAGAACAATCGGTAATCTGCATTTTTGGACACCGATCATGGCCGATTACATTGCACTCCACGAGGAGACTGCGTGGCAGGCTGACTACCTGTTATGCGAGTGCAGCAAGGAGCCATGGTAAGGTGCTTGCTAGCATTAAACATATCTTATAAAAACAATCAATCTAAACATAATCACTAGTTAACTACACATGGTTGATGATATTACTAGTTTATCTAGCTTGCCCTGCGTTGCATATAATCGATGCGGTGCCTGTTAATTTATCATTGAATCACAGCCTACTTTGCCAAACGGGTGATGATTTAACAAGCGCATTCGCGAAAAAAGCACTGTCGTTGCACCGATGTGTACCTAACCATAAACATCAACGCCTTTCTTAATCAATACACAAGTATATATTTTTAAACCTGCATATTTAGTTAATATTGCCTGCTAACATGAATTTATTTTAACTAGGGAAATTGTCACTTCTCTTGCGTACTGTGCAACAGAGTCAGGGTATATGCAGCAGTTTGGGCCGCCTGGCTCGTTGCGAACTGTGTGAAGACTATTTCTTCCTAACAAAGACAGCCAACTTCGCCAAACGAGAGCTGTGGTGTCCTTGCTGTCCTAAATCCAGCTGGCTGACCACTCAGATGTGCCTGCATGGTGCTAAAGCACACCATTGCTGCTATTTGTATCACATTGCAATGATAAAACTGGGGTTGGACAAAAATGCAATTTCAGATTGTGGGGGGTGCATGAACCCCCGTCCCCAGTGAAAGTCGTGCCCCTGATCGAAAATATTTCACAGCGGTTTAGCTGGTACAATGATTCTCTACACACTATACTAGCTTATTTTGTCACACACACTGAAATTAGGCTAACTATTAGTTTTAGTAACCAGGAAATGGCAGAGCGATTTCTGCATAGTGCAACTTTAATTTGAAGTTCCTGTTCTTTTTCAGACTTCTCACAAAAACAAACGTAACGCTGTGAAATGTCAACGGCGCCCTGACAGGCTGATTACACCGCTCGTGTTGTGAGCGTTGCAAAAGAAATTCAGAAATCTATATTATTCAATTATTACACCCACGCTGCTCGCGTGTGCAAACGAGCGTCTGCGTTGGCAAGGATTAAAATAGAAGTCAGTTCTAGTTCTGACGCAGATCGCACTGCAAGTCCTGCCTCTCCCATCTCCTTATTGGTTTATAGAAGCAGGTACCCACGTGCCATCTCCTCATTGGTTATACCCACGTGGGTGACTGAAAGACGAACGAGGTCCGTGGTGGTAATGCACCTAATTTATGAAAGTTGCCAATCGCAATATAAAGTCAAGAGAAGAAAAAGCCTGGAAGGAGGAGAGATGACTAGAAACGATTCGGTTGACCGTTTTATATGTGGATTAATTGGTGGAGTAGAGGCTCTTGTGCATTTCAGGTAAAATATCAACTCAATGTTTATATCCCAGGACAAATTAGCTAGCAATAGCAAGCTAGCTAAATAGCACAAATTAGCTAGCAAGTGCAAGCTAGCTAAATTGCCATAAATGTTTAATGCTTTTCGACCTGTCCCCAAATTAATATAATTGTTTCAGAGTTTGTTTTGATATTTTAACCTGTGTGTCGTGACCGCGTTTGGTGTGGGGGTACAAAATACATTTATGCACGATGGCGCACGCGCGCAGCCGGTTTGGGTTCCGTGTGAGCATACTGCAAGCTTTTTATTTTTCAAAGCCTTTTACATTTAATGCTGCTCATGTCATGCTAATGTAGCTATTTGCGACGCGCGGAAACAACTTCGAAGACGAGACAACCACAAAATGCGAAATCCTCAAAAGTTTCGCAAAGAAAGCTGCACCACTCTGTCAACAGAGCTCGATGTTTATTATCTGATGTTTTAGGCTACGAAATCTGACTTTTGGGCTATAACGAGATGTTAAAAACCCCACTGAATGTTTCAGAACATGAACAATCATATTTGTCTTGGTAACGTGTATTTTAGAACACAAGTAAGTAAAAAGTCATCACCAAAATGCGTTTTGACGGGGACACTCTACCACCCTCAAACTCAGCTCTGGACCTCGGAGCCAGTTCCACTGTTTTTTTTTATTGTTCCCCTCTACTCAGGGACTGATTTTAGAATGGGTAGAACAGAAAACCAGCAGGCTTCGGGCCTCGTAAGAGTTAAATACCGTTGCCCTGCAACATTACTTCAATTTTGATACCTCTAACGTTAACAAATTCAAATATGGTTGTGTCAAAATATCAGTAGGCCCAACGTTGCAAGTGTTATTTGGCAGCCTGATAATTTTGTCATGTCTCACCCCTTACAGAGATTATGTGACTACGTATGTGATTTGCTGCTCGAGGAATCAAATGTTCAACCAGTATCCACTCCAGTCACTGTTTGTGGAGACATTCATGGCCAGGTATTATCTCATTTTCTTTTTTGATACCCTTTCCCAAATTCCTTTGTTCTCTTACTATGCACATTCTAAATATCTCCATTTTTATAGTAGTATGATCCACTTGACATGAATGTGAAATTCTTTCTGATCCCTGTCTCCAGTTTTATGACCTATGTGAACTCTTCAGAACTGGCGGACAAGTTCCAGACACAAACTACATTTTTATGGTAAGAAGTTGTATTCCATTTTTTTTTAAAGTTGTTCTGTAGCAGGGATAATATTGAGAATGGTAAGAAATCAAATGTTATTTGTCACGTACACATGGTTAGCAGATGTTAATGCGAGTGTAGCGAAATGCTTGTGCTTCTAGTTTGGACAGTGCAGTAATATCTAACAGGTAATCTAGCAATCCCCAACAACTACCTAATACACACATGGCCGAGCGGCATAGGCAAGGTGCAATAGATGGTATAAAATACAGTTATATACATGTGATATGAGTAAGATATGTAAACTTTATAAATAAAATACAGTATATACATGTGATGCATACCTATGCATAGTCACTTCGCCCCCACCTACATGTACAGATTACCTCAACTAGCCTGTACCCCTGCACAGTGACCCGGTGCTCCCTGTATATAGCCTCGTTATTGTTACTTTTTATTATTACTTTTTATTTTAATATTTTGGTAAATATTCTCGTCTTCTTGAACTGCACTGTTGGTTAAGGGCTGGTCAGTAAGCATTTCACGGTAAAGTCTACACTTGTTGTATTCATAGCATGTGGCAAATAAAGTTTGATATGAGAAATGTAAGATATGTAAACATTATAAATAAAATGCAGTACATGCATGTGATATGAATAATGTAAGATATGTAAACATTATTAATGTGGCATTGTTTAGAGTGGCATTGTATGAAGTGACTAGTAATACATTTATTCAAGTGGCCAGTGATTGGGTCTCAATGTAGGCAGCAGCCTCTCTGAGTTAGTGACTGCTGTTTAGAAACTGGATGACTTGAGATTGATCTGAACCCTGGTCAGTGACTCTCTGTTTCCTCAGGGAGACTTTGTGGACAGGGGATACTACAGCTTGGAGACGTTCACGTACCTGCTAGCCTTAAAAGCCAAGTGGCCGGACCGCATCACGCTTCTACGAGGAAATCACGAAAGCAGGCAGATCACGCAGGTGTACGGCTTTTACGGTGAGCAACATGCCTAATTGCTGGGGGCACATCAACGCTAACAACATGGATCCTCGTAGGGTCTAGTGCCCTATTTATTGTGACCCGCTAACTTACTGGTTCTAACTAAATGAACAAACAAATAAGTCATTTCTAAGTTGACTTTCTTGGCTTATTCCTCTCACTTCTCTAGGATATGTGGGACACTAACGTCCCACTTGGCCAAAAGCCAGCGAAAATGCAGAGCGCCAAATTCAAATATATTACTATAAAAATCTAACTTTCGTGAAATCACACATGAAAGACACCAAGTTAAAGCTAAACTTGTTGTGAATCCAGCCAACATGTCTGATTTCAAAAAGGATTTACGGCGAAAGCACACCAAACGATTATGTTCGGTCAGTACATAGTCACAGAAAAACACAGCCATTTTTCCAGCCAAAGAGAGGAGTAACAAAAGCAGAAATAGAGATAAAATGAATCACTAACCTTTGATCTTCATCAGATGACACTCATAGGACTTCATGTTACACAATACATGCATGTTTTGTTCGGTAAAGTTCATATTTATATCCAAAAATCTGAGTTTAGGCGGTACGCTACTGTCTCACATGGCAAAAAGCCAGAGGAAATGCAGAGTGCCAAATTCAAATTAATTACTATGATAATTACTATAAAATCAAACTTTCATTAAATCACACATGAAAGATACCAAATTTAAAGCTATACTGGTTGTGAATCCAGCCACCATGTCAGAATTCAAATAGGCTTTTCGGCAAAAGCATACGATGCTATTATCTGAGTATAGCAACATTGTAAACAAAGAGATACGCATACGAGCTTTTGTTGTTGGCACTCCAATATGTCCCATAAACATCACAAATGGTCCTTTTGTTCTATTAATTCCGTCGATATATATCCAAAATGTCTATTTGGCGCGTTTGATCCAGAAAAATACCGCTTCCAAATTGCTCAAACATGACTACAAAATATCTCAAAGGTTACCTGAGCTTTGCCCAAAAATGTCAAACTACTTTTGTAATACAACTTTAGGTATTTTTTTACGCTAATAATCGATCAAATTGAAGACTGGATGATCTGTGTTCAATACAGGATTAAAACCAACTATAGCCAGCTTTCTGGTTACTCGCTTCTATCTAACAGGACACTTAATGTGACTCTCGTTCAAGATTGCCGTACTTCTTCATTACACAAAGGAATAACCTCAACCAATTTCTCAAGACTGTTGACATCCAGTGGAAGCGGTAGGAACTGCAAGCAGGTCAATTAGAAATCTGGTTCCCCAATGAAAACTCATTGAAAAGAGTGACCTCCAAAAAAAATCTGAATGGTTTTCCCTCGGGGTTTCGCCTGCTAAATAAGTTCTGTTATACTCACAGACATGATTCAAACAGTTTTAGAAACTTCAGAGTGTTTTCTATCCAAATCTACTAATAATATGCATATCTTCTGGGGATGAGTAGCTGGCAGTTGAATTTGGGTATGCTTTTCATCCAAACGTGAAAATGCTGCCCCCTATCCTAGAGAAGTTAAGTCCCTAGTGGCACGAAGGGCCTCTAGTGCATCTCCAGCAGACTCTGTTCGGAGCGGTTTTCTTGACCTCATTCCAGGTGGTTCCTGCCTTTGTCTCCTCATTTGGCCCGCATGCACAGTGATTGTGTGAACAGTGATGTCAGGGTACTGGCTACAATTTTGTTGTGCATCCCCCACACTTCTGCAGTATCATTACATCGACTGTTCCTGAGGACTCGGCGCCCTTTTTGAGAGAGGAAATATCCTCCGGTCTCCAGAAGCAGGCGATCCGAGTGGTTCCTATGTCGAAGATCCAGGGCGGCTGGTACCGCCGGTATTTCCTGGTTCCGAAAACGGCCTGGACTTTGCGCCCTATTATAGACCTACGTGCCCTCGACAAGCACCTCAGTCTACAAAATAAGAATGCTCACGAGCCGCTGGCTATTAGAGCTGATTGGCTGGTGGCAGCGGAGTCGAGGGGGCAACATATCCATGCTACTGTCCTGTATTCAGTCTCTAGGCTTCATAAGAAACCAGACAAAGCTGTCTGACTCCATCTCAGTGCATTCCTTTTCTGGGTCTCGAGCAAGACTCGCTCACGTATCACGCTTTTCTAGCCACGCGAAGGGTATTTGGGTTCCGGCTCTGCTTAGCCCAGGTGTTCCTAAATGTGTTTGGCCCACGACCCCATGTGCATATCTGAAAATTCTTGCGGCCCCACCTATGTGAAAACCATTATGTAATTAACAGCCAATGTAAACTTTTTTTATTTGGTGCTATGGCAGTCAATTGAAATACATTCTAACAGTATTTCTGATTGTCTTCACCATCACATACTTTTTAATGTTTGGCAGTCAATTGCAAATTAGTCTGAAATAATGCCTCTTATATCACCACCACTAATGAGATGGGTGTGCTTTGATGCATGTCGCGTCAGTGGGCATGGTCGATAGTGCGCACCTCATCTCTGCTGTCACATCCAACTTGGATCGATATTTGGTTTTAATGCAGACGAGAGCACTGAATCCAGCTTTGAACAGATATGAACTGGCGAATACAAGGTCAAATCATGACGTCAGTGATCTTTAGGTTGGAAAGTGAGAGCTCTAAAAAGAGGCCAGAGTTCCCGAGTTGGATGACCATAAACAATTTTTCCCAGTCGGAGCTTGTTTCTTTCCCGAGTTCCCAGTTGTCTCGAACGCACTGAAGTCGTGAGATTCCCGAGTTCCCAGTTCTTTTGAACGCGGCATTAACCTTTTCTCAATAGGGGGTGCTGTTTTCACTTTGTAAAAATTTCGTTCCCAAATTAAACTGCCTCGTACTCACTTCTTGCTCGTACAATATGCATATTATTATTACTATTGGATAGAAAACACTCTCTAGTTTCTAAAACCGTTTGAATTATATCTGTGAGTAAAACAGAACTCAAGTTGGAGCAAACTTCCTGTGAGAAATCTGAAATCAGGCAGGCTGTTCTGGGGTCAGTTTATTAATTTGCATGTCTTCTATTGGTTGAGATGCACTGCATACACCTTCCCCTAGATGTCAGCAAATAGTGAGAATTGGAATGGAGTTGCTAGGCAGATCTGAGGCCATATAAATGGGCTTGGAACGTGGGGTGCACTCCTTTCAACATTCGCCATGACGCAAGACAGACCTCAGGATGGCATTCTGGAAAGCTCCCGTTATAGGCCTTAGATATATCCGGCTCTGATTTTATTCGATATAGGTGTTAAAGACATCATAATGTTGTTATTTTAAACCAAGTTATATCAGTTTATATCAGTATATTGCGATTTTCGGATATTTCTTTGTGCTGCGTTATAGTGAGTTGGGCACGTCTGGGCCACATGGCTAATGTTTACTGCTAATTCCAAAGTTGAAGGCGACAATCTACAACCGAGCAACGATTCTTTTGGACAAAGGACAACTTGCCCAAGATTCTGATGAAAGCTCATCAAAAAGTAAGAACTATTTATGATGTTAATTCGTTGTTCTGTTGAAAAATGTAAAACTCCTATTCCGCCATTAATTTCGGTGCGGTCTCGCTTTAACGCACGCTGTATGTCGTAGTAACGTTAATTTTAAAAATCTAACACAGCGGTTGCATTAAGAACTAATGTATCTTTCATTTGCTGTCCAACCTGTATTTTTTTAGTCAAGTTTATGATTAGTTAATGATTAGATTAGGTGCCTCTCCCAAGATTTCTCCCGACATTTTGTTGGCAGCTTGGCTACTATTCTCATTGTATAACCACGATTTGTGCCGCTAAATATGCACATTTTCGAACAAACTCTATATGTATTGTGTACCGTAATTGCTGGACTATTAAGCGCACCTGAAAATAAGCCGCACCCACTGAATAAATAAAAAAAAAATGTATTTTGTACATAAATAAGCCGCACGTGTCTATAAGCCGCAGGTGCCTACCGGTACATTGAAACAAATGAACTTTACACAGCCTTTAAACGAAACACGTCTTGTAACAAAAATAAATAGGCTTTGACGAAACAGGCTTGTAACTCTTTTTTTTTTTTAAATAGCAGTAAACAGTAGCCTACCAAGAAAGTCCTTGGTCACTATCTTCCTCCTGTGCACTGAAACCACTGAAGTCATCTCCTTTGGTGTCGGAGTTGAATAGCCTCAGAATTGCTTCATCCGATGTTGGATCGTTTTCATTGTGCTCTCCTCACTTTCATCCGGAGGCAAATTCCCCGCTGAGCTTATGCTGCCCTCTTCAATACGCAGCAGCTCCACGCTGTCAGGACCCACTGGCAGACTTGACCATAAATCGCTCTTCGCATGCGGCCCGTTTTAGTGAAGGATTTCTCCCCACTTGTCATCCAAGCCTCATTTTCTAGTTCGGGCCATCTGCTTTTCTTTCCTCTGAAAGCTTTTGTTGTCTTTTTGCACTAAGTCAGTTTCTCACGCTGCTGTTTCCAACGTCTTTTAATCGACTCATTAAGGCCAAGCTCCCGTGCAGCAGCTCTATTTACTTTTCAAACAGCCAGATCGATCGCCTTCAAATTGAAAGCTGCATCATATGCATTTCTCCGTGTCTTTGCCATGATGAGGGTGACAAAATGACTACCGTAATCAGAATGATGGAAAGTTTGAGCGCGCTCGATTTACTTCACATTATGTGACGGTGCTCAGTTTTTTGGCGTCATGAATTTGTGAAAGCGGGAAAAATCCATAAATTAGCCGCGTCATTGTATAAAGCGCAAGGTTCATAGCGTGGGAAAAAAGTAGCGGCTTATAGTCCGGAAATTACGGTAATATGATGTTATAGGACTGTCATCTGAAGAAGTTTGAGAAGGTTAGTGAAAAAATTTATATATTTTGCTGGTTTATTCGTTATCGCTATTGTTGGCTTGAATCAATGCTGTTGTGTGGTTGGCTATTGTAGTAAGCTAATATAATGCTATATTGTGTTTTCGCTGTAAAACAATTAAAAAATCTGAAATATTGGCTGGATTCACAAGATCTTTGTCTTTCATTTGCTGTACGCTGTGTATTTTTCATAAATGTTTTATGATGAGTATTTAGGTAATTCACGTTGGTCTCTGTAGTTATTCTAGTTGCTTTGGTGAGAGTTGTGATGGTGGCTGCAATGTAAAACTATGATTTATACCTGAAATATGCACATTTTTCTAACAAAACATATGCTATACAATAAATATGTTATCAGACTGTCATCTGATGAAGTTGTTTCTTGGTTAGTGACTATTTATATCTTTATTTGGTCGAAATTGTGATAGCTACCTATGCAGGAAAAAAATGGTGGGGAAAAAAAGTGGTGTCTTTTGCTATCGTGGTTAGCTAATAGAAATATATTGTGTCTTCCCTGTAAAACATTTTAAAAATCAGAAATGATGGCTGGATTCACAAGATGTGTGTCTTTCATCTGGTGTCTTGGACTTGTGAATTAATGATATTTAGATGCTAGTATTTACTTGTGACGCTATGCTAGGCTATGCTAGTCAGCTTTTTTACTGATGGGGGTGCTCCCGGATCCGGGATTGTGATGAAGTAGAAGTTAATGCTCATAGGGAGACGGGAGGCTGTTCTCTGAGTCAGGGACCAAAAGTCCTCCGTAGTGACCAATGAATGCGTTGTCTGCAGCATTTGGTCACGACAGCTCGATCAGCTGTTCGATTTCACTTACCGGTATGTCAACTGAGCCCGGATCACAGTCAAATGGATTGGGAAGTAGGTCCAACCCAAACTGCTCTTCCAGGCGTTGGAGATGAGCATTCATCACTCGTGTGGTACACTTACTGATGCTTTTTTCCATTCATTTATTTTCTTTACATGCATTGTGAATGTCAACAGTTCCTTTCTCAATGTGAAAAATCTTTCCAACTCTCCCCCGCAATAACCACCAAACGTCTGTGTGAAATGGAATATTGTCATGCTCTGAACCTATATCTCCACATAGTTTTGCACGAAGTGGCTGTGGTTTGAAGTTACCTGCTTGCTGTACACTGTATCTCCGAGTTCTGTGCTCTGCTCATTTGCCACCAGTTGCTCTTGGTGTATCATACAATGCGTCCATATGGCAGAGGGAGACTCATTCATATCTGGAGTGCAGAGGCCTGGCCGCCGTTCCGGGATAGATTTTTGTCTATATATATATATATATACAGGGCATTCGGAAACGATTCAGAACCCTTCCTTCCACATTTTAATTCGTTACAGCCTTATTCTAAAATGGGTGTGTGATTTAGGAACTACTGTTCCCTGAAGGAGCCAAACACCTGTTTGGCCACTCGTTCCTGTGCTTGGTGAAGAGTGGCGTTAAATTGAAGGAATGAATCCGAGCCTCATGCTTATCACCTGTGGAAGGTTGGGCTTCCAGCGAGGCGTGGATTTCGTTGGCCTTGTCGAGTGTGATTTTTAAAACCTTCGACCGAAGTCGCGAGATTGCCACTCCCCTTAGTATGTTGTACCTAATTTCCCTCCTTCAGGGAACAGTAATTTATAGTTATAACATTACGTTTGGATATCTCTGCAGGATTGCTACAGCAGTTGACGTTCTGTTTCAGCTACCTCCTTTCCTCTATAAGAATCCAGGTTGCATCTGAGAGCCACTCTTTCCGATTGTTTTCCTTACAGCCCCAATGACTTACAGCCCAAATTTCTGACCAGGTGTTGTTTAACGTGGTCCACTGCTCGTCCAGTGTGTTTTTCCTCAGTGAGATGGTGCTGAATCTGTTCTGCAGCGTGACAGCTTATGTCTCCTACATCGGTTGTGTTCTGAGGCTCTGGGTATTGAACTTGTGATGTGGTTTGTTACTTGGCATCTTTTGAAGGCTCTCAGCTTGGTTTTGAGGGTTCCCACGACCAGGTGGTGGTCGGAGGCCATGTCAGTGCCTCTCCTAACCCTGATGTCAAGTAAGCTCCTTCTTCATTTGCCCTCTGGTGATATTGTCGAGTCCCAGGTTGCTTTATGGAGTCTCTTGTGGGGAAAAGCTCCTCCCTCCTACAACTAGGTTGTTATTGGCACAGATGTGAATAGCTCTCCCCAACAAGGGGGCCATTTTATCTGACCAAGGCCCTGAACCCCCATTATGGTCTCTTTACCTGTGTTGTCTGAACCTATCTTGGCGTTTAGGTCTCCCGTTAGGATCTTGATGTCTCTTCTGGGTGTTGCATCACAGACTGTTTGTAGATTCTCGTAATAGAGTTGTTTTGATTCCTCCACTGCATTGTTGCCAATGGTGACTTTCCTGGCTTTGCAGTTTAACCTTGCTGCGATGGTCCTTGGTGAAACTGCCTCCCGTTATGTGTGGTCTTCATTCTCATGTCCTGAATAGGCAGCCACTTCCCGCTTTGATAGTGTGGTCAAACCTGCACCATTCCAGCAAGCTTCAGCTAGTTGTTGTATTCCTTTATAACTTGGGCATCTTGTGCTGCTTTTCCTGCTTAGTATGTTGTACAGACATTCCAGGTCCCAAGTCGGATCGAGGTCTTGGTTGTAAGAAGATTTTTCCGCAGGCTTTCATCAGGCTACTTCATTAGTCCCCTCGGGAAGGGGTGGGGTCCATTTTTAGTTTTTAGAGTTTGCATTGTTAGGTTTCTGTAACAGCGTTTTGTTTTACGTAAACAGGGTTGTTAGCCCTGCGCACAACCCCCAACCTGGAGAACAAATGTATAGGTTATTACTGTGTAATTATCATTTTTTTCCATTATCTGTGAATGTTGTACCATAAAAGGAACCACTGGCAGAATTATATGTGAAGTGTAATATAAATTGTTTTTTTTGCAGATGAGTGCCAAACGAAATACGGGAATGCGAACGCCTGGCGATACTGCACTAAAGTGTTTGACATGCTAACAGTAGCCGCTGTAAGTCCAGCCATTGATTTCAAATATTTAAAAAAAAATAGCAATCACCTTGACTTCTCTCTTCTTTTAAGTGCATGTGCTTTTGCTATGTTACATTTTCCCACACTTATGAGTCAATAACTAATAGGAGTTTCTGACCATAGTTGATAGACGAGCAGATCCTTTGTGTGCATGGTGGCCTTTCACCTGACATCAAGACCCTGGACCAGATCCGCACGATCGAGCGCAACCAAGAGATTCCCCACAAGGGGGCCTTCTGTGACCTGGTGTGGTCAGACCCAGAGGATGTGGACACCTGGGCCATCAGTCCGCGAGGTGCAGGCTGGCTCTTTGGCGCCAAGGTCACTAATGAGGTAAAAGCATTAAATATGTATCCTGTGTCGAGGGGGTAACTACAAAAGGGAATTATGATAAATGCAGGCCTAGACAGGCTTCCAGACTGACTGTTTTGGTTGCATTTGTTCTCTGGCCTCCTGTCAATCACAAGGCGTCATTGCCTATGCAGAGAGTAAGTGACATGGTCATTCTAACTATCGACACCTTCAGTGCTTGAATTGTAAACTGAGGGGGGTGACTGTCCTGGGGTTTATACCCTAGCACAATACCGCTGATTCTAATAATCAAAGCTTAAAGATGAGTTGGTTATTTGAATCCGCTCTAATGCTAGGGCAAAAACAATGAGCACCCAGTGTGGGCACCAGGACCGTGTTTTGGGAAACTCTGATCTAGGGGGGTCCAGGGGGCAACTTTTGATAGCACATGTGGGAAAAGTTAATCTGTAGCCTTGGAGGTCCAAGTGGAAAGGACTCTTTGGGGCGCACCTCACCTATGTTGAATACTGAGTTCCATCCATGATCCTTCTTTCCCAAATTCAGTTTGTTCACATCAACAATCTGAAGCTGATCTGCCGTGCACACCAGCTGGTCCATGAGGGCTACAAGTTCATGTTCGATGAGAAGCTGGTGACGGTGTGGTCTGCACCCAACTATTGTTACCGCTGTGGAAACATTGCCTCCATCATGGTCTTCAAGGACGTGAACACACGGGAGCCCAAGCTGTTCCGCGCCGTGCCCGACTCTGAGCGGGTCATCCCTCCCCGAACAACAACACCTTACTTCCTCTAATTACAAGAGCCATTTTGTTCAGTTCCAAAATAAACCCCAGCCTCTTCCCCTTGCCCCTTTCCCTTTTGGTGTTTGCAGTCTTAAGGGAGCGGATTGGTGTAACTAAGAAATATTACAATGGCTTCACCATGGTCTGGTCCAGAAACGACCATAGCTCTTGTCCCTTCAATGTTTACAGATCTGAAGGAATGAGATGGGTGTTTTCAATATGATAGAAGCTCCCCTATACCTCATTGGAAAGCTAGGTGGAGCTGTCACTAGTTTGTTTTACTTTACGCCTGTCTGATCCTTTCAGATCTACAAACACCAAAGTGATAGACGCTTCAATCAGTCAATTGATTCACATCAGCAGTTGTCGACAGAGTGCTTTTACAGATATCCAGCCTAAAACCCCCAAAAAGCAAGCAATGCGGATCGTGATGCACAGAGGCTAGGAAAAACACCAGAAAGGCAGGAACCTAGGAAGAAACCTAGAGAGGAACCAGGCTCTGAGGGGTGGCCAATCCTCTGGCTGTACCGGGTGGATATCATAAGAGTACATGTCCATTTAGGCCAGATTTGTTCTTCATGATTGTTTAAACAGTCATTGACGACCAGCGCATGGTCAAAAAATAGTCGGTGGTTATAGAAGGTGCAACAGGTCGGCACCTCAAGAGTACATGTCAGTTGGCGGAACAGCAGATGCTTCTGGGCTGAATCTTCTAATGGGTTTAGGGCAGCTATCTATATATTTTGTACACCTATCTGGTTCCTTGTTATCTGAAAAGGGGTGTAGGTTAACGGGTTTGGGACTGGGCTATTGTCCCCACTGTCAACTACCCACCCTCAGCTTCTCCCAAGGGGACTTGCATCTCTCTGTTTTGTCTCCATTTTTTTTTCTTGAAATATACAAACTCAGACCTCCCCCTTCCCTTGAAAGTATTTGATGTTGCCTAATGTGTTTTTATTTGCATTTATTTTTTTACGGGTAACATTGCTGCATTGTATGAATTGAGTCAAAAGTCCTGTTGGCCCCTCATTTCAATTGAAGCCCCATCTTCATACATTACTACGTGCCAATGCTACTCCCTCAAATTCCATTCGACGGTAGTAAATGGGACATGCTTTTCCAATAAAGTTGAATTGTAGCCAACAATGTATTTGTATGAATACTCAATGTTCTGCAGCTTTGTGCACATTCAAGTCATTCATCTGCTCTGCTTCTTTATAGGGTTATCATGATGTCTCGGATTGAATTCCTTTGATTGCACTGTGTCACAGAATTCCACGGTAACTATTGAATGGAGTTCAGTGGTGTGTTTGAGTGTTATCGTTCCAACTGGGTCGATATTGCAATTATGCTAAAAGCATGTCACCTGATAATATGGTCTTTCTCAGATGTAATCTATAGTAGAAAACGTATAATTTCCACCAAAGACAGCAATTGAAGTATCCTGTTGTTGATTTTTAAACCAGATCACAGTCGATGGGGATGGGGACAGTCTTGGGGACTGAGTGGGTTATGATGCTTTTGTACATTCAAATAATTTGATTGATTATTGTTCCTATTTTTCTCTGCTCGGATTTGTTGCATCTTATTATTGTAGACTGCAACCCAAATACCAATTGAAAATAAAAGGCCTTTACTAACTTAAGTACCTGTTTTTGTATTTTGTTGAAAAAGATCCGAGAAATATCTTCTAATGGTGGTTGATGCATTGGCGCAAATCCATTCAAGGGAGTTAACTCTAAACTTGCCTTGGCTTGAAGTCAGGGTTTGAGCCCTGCCGTGGTTGCACTGATTTCCATTTTGGTTGCCTAATTTACAGGTGCACAGCAAAGCTGAAACAACATTGTTATTCTCTCAATTCTTATTTTTTCCTTCACATGGTTAAATAACTCAAGCGTAGATTGGTAACTTTCTAATTTGGCGCACTGAAACTAGAGCCCATAAGTAACTTTGTCAAAAAGAATGGCAGATTGGCCTATAGGTGGCGCTGTTATACGCGGTCTCACTTAAAAACCGTCATATCCGTCGCCCCGGTTTGACCTAGAGACTTGACACTTTGTTTAGAGGTTTCTTTCCTCGTGGTGAACAAATTTGCCTCAAGGACCTGTCAGGATAGATTTTCCTCCATCTTGGACATTTTGGAAAAACTTCTCATGAACCATAAATCCAAATGACAACAGTATGTAGGCCAATGGTACATCACTTAACTTAGTTTGTGAAAATCTAAGGGATCGGTTAAGAGCTGGCCCAGTTATTGATAAATCAGATTTTACGTGTCTATTTAAATCCTTTGTAAATCCCCTCCAACATGGCCTACCAACTTGAAACTTAGGATCATCAAAGACATTACCATGATGAACCAGATTGTTTGGCATTGATATCTTAAAAAAAAAAAAAAAGTAAACTATTAACAATTCACTTGTTTGACTATGTAACACTAATGCTTAAAATAATTAGGACTTAAAGTCATATTCATTCCAAATGTGGTCTTTGGACTCATCACAATAGTCCCTAAAGAGTTTGAGAAAATAACGTTGATGCGTTCGAAGATTAACACACATGACCAAAAGTAAGTGGACACTTGCTTGTCGAACATATCATTCGAATATCATGGGCATTAATACGGAGTTGGTCCCCCCCCCCCCCCTTTGCTATAACAACCTCCACTCTTCTGGGAGGGCTTTCCTCTAGATGTTGGAACATTGCTGCGGGGACTTGCTTCCATTCAGCCACGAGCATTAGTGAGGTCGGGCACTGATTAGGCCTAGCAATTGGCGTTCCAGGATAGGGCCTTCCCCAAACTGTTGCCACAAAGTATGAAGCACAGAATCGTATTGTATGCTGTAGAGTAAAGATTACCCTTCACTGGAAGTAAGGGGCCTAGCCCAAACCATGAAAAATAGCCACAGACCATTATTCCTCCTTCACCGAACTTTACAGTTGACACTATGCATTCGGGCAAGTAGCGTTCTTCTGACATCCGCCAAACCCAGATTCGTCCGTCAGACTGACAGATGGTGAAACGTGATTCATCTCTCCAGAGAATGTTTCCACTGCTCCAGAGTCAAATGGCGGCGAGCTTTACACCACTCTTGTTGGAAACTCATTGAGCTCTTCAGTAAGGCCATTCTACTGCCAATGTTTGTCGATGGAGATTGCATGGCTGTGTGCTCGATTTTATACACCTTTTGGCAACGGGTGTGGCTGAAATAGCCGAATCCACTAATTTGAACGGGTGCTCACATACTTTTGTATACAGTACCAGTCAAAAGACACCTACTCATTCAAGGGTCTTTCTTTATTGTTACTATTTACTACATTGTAGAATAATACTGAAGACATCAAAACTATGAAATAACTCATATGGAATCATGTAGTAACCAAAGAAGTTTTAAACAAATCCAAATATATTTTAGATTTCAGATTCTTCAAAGTAGCCACCCTTTGAGTTAATGACAGCTTTGCACACTCTTGGCATTCTCTCAACCAGCTTCATGAGGTAGTCACCTGGAATGCATTTCAATTAACAGGTGTGCCTTGTTAAAAGTTCATTTGTGGAATTTCTTTCCTTCTTAATGCGTTTGAGCCAATCAGTTGTGTTGTGACAAGGTAGGGGTGGCATACAGAAGATAGCCCTATTTGGTAAAAGACCAAGTCCATATTATGGCAAGAACAGCTCAAATAAGCAAAGAGAAACGACAGTCCATCATTACTTTAAGACATGAAGGTCAGTCAATGTGGAAAATTTGCACTTGAATTTGCACAAAAACCATCAAGCGCTATGATGAAACTGGCTCTCATGAGGACCGCCACAGGAAAGGAAGACCCAGAGTTACCTCTGCTGCAGAGGATATGTACCAGCCTCAGAAAATGCAGTCCAAATAAATGCTCCACAGAGTTCAAGTAACAGACACATCTCAACATCAACTGTTCAGAGGAGACTGCGTGAATCAGGCCTTCATGATCGAATTGCTGCAAAGAAATCACTACTAAAGTACACCATAAGAAAAATAAAAAGTACACATAAGAAAAAGACACTTGCTTGGGCCAAGAAACATGAGCAATTGACATTAGGCCGGTGGAAATCTGTCCTTTGGGTCAAATTTGAGATTTTTGGTTCCAACCGCCGTGTCTTTGTGAGATGCAGAGTAGGTGAACTGATGACCTCCGCATGTGTGGTTCCCACAGTGAAGCATGGAGGAGGAGGTGTGATGGTGTTGGGGTGCTTTGCTGGTGACACTGTCAGTGATTTATTTACAATTCAAGGCACACTTAACCAGCATGGCTACCATAGCATTCTGAAGCGATATGCCATCCCATCTGGTTTGCGCTTAGTGGGAATATCATTTGTTTTCAACAGGACAATGACCCAACACACCTCCAGGCTGTGTAAGGGCTATTTGACCAAGAAGGAGAGTGATGGAGTGCTGTAACAGATGACCTGGCCTCCACAATCACCCGACCTCAACCCAATTGTGATGGTTTGGAATGAGTTGGACCGCAGAGTGAAGAAAAAGCAGCCAACAAGTGCTCAGCATATGTCGAAACTCCTTCAAGACTGTTGGAAAAGCATTCCAGGTTGAGAGAATGCCAAGAGTGTGCAAAGCTGTCATCAAGGCAAAGGGTGGCTACTTTGAATAATCTAAAATATATTTTGATTTGTTTAACACTTTTTTGGTTACTACATGATTCCATATGTGTTAATTCATAGTTTTGATGTCTTTATTATTATTCTACAATGTAGAAAATAGTTAAAATACAGAAAAACCCTTGAATGAGGTGTTCTAAAACTTTTGACTGGTATTGTGTATATATATTCTCTGGACACCGCCATTGCTCGTCCTAATATTTATATATTTATATATTCCATTCTTTTACTTTTAGATTTGTGTGTATTGCTGTGAATTGTTATTACTGCACTGTTGGAGCTAGGGACAAAAGCATTTGGCTACACCCGCAATAACATCTGCTAAATATGTGTATGCGACCAATACAATTTAATTTGATATAGTGTAACCTATCAATCAGTGCATATCCTACATACCCTACATTACTTTACATACCCTACATTACTCACATACCCTACATTATTCATCTCATATGTATATGTATATACTGTACTCTATATCATCTACTGCATCTTGCCATCTTTATGTAATACATGTATCACTAGCCACTTTAAACTATGCCACTTTATGTTTACATACCCTACATTACTCATCTCATATGTATATACTGTACTCTATACCATCTACTGCATCTTGCCTATGCCGTTCTGTACCATCACTCATTCATATATCTTTATGTACATATTCTTTATCCCTTTACACTTGTGTGTATAAGGTAGTAGTTGTGGAATTGTTAGGTTAGATTACTTGTTGGTTATTACTGCATTGTCGGAACTAGAAGCACAAGCATTTCGCTACACTCGCGTTAACATCTACTAACCATGTGTATGTGACAAATAAAATTTGAATTGATTTGATTTTGATTTTGATTTGATATCAAGTGCTGTCGAGGGCACAAACTTATAATGTTTCAGTCTAGAAATGAAAGCTTTACCATCTATGCCCAAAGCCTGGGCCTCTGATGGATACTGTATAGCTGTCATCAACGCATGCTTAATTATTCCCCCTCCGCACAAGGAGCGTTTGTGTTCCCAGGCCTCATTGATGTATGGAAAGGATCCCACCACATTCACCAATGTAGCTGACCGATGTAGAGAGACAAGTGCCTTAACAGAATGCAATCTAAAGCTGGCGTGGTCCAGAGACGAGAACTCTACCATCTATGACAAAAGCGTGGGCTCCCCACTGCATGTTACAACAGTAAAATACTCTGTTTGTCACTTGTTAAACTGATTCTACATTGAATTTAGTCTTTGAGATGCCCAAACGAGCATGTGTATCTGTAGTTGGTGTTCTTCAAATCTAAATTACAGTAGACTGTGTAAGACAAAACCGCAAAGAAAAGATAACCGGGCAAATGCATATGCTGTCCCAATGGCTAAATAGTGACGGGAGGGCTAGTTCAAACTGCAGTAGGATGGTTCTCACAGGTGAGTGAATCAGTCCTTGCTTGGTGAATAGCACTTGGTTGATCTCTGGGAACAGGACACAGGTGAGCTGAATAGATCACGAGAGACAAGAATGAATCAAATAAATAATCAGAGCAAAGGAATGTAGTTTGTAAACTAGAAAATGAACGTCCTGACAGTCCGAGACAGGGTGCTCTGCAACCATCCTACTCCAACTATTGACAGGGATAATGTTGCATTTATTATTTGTCAGTATGAATGAAATTAGTGGGTCCTGTCTTGATGATTCTATTAGTTTTATTTACACTACTTGTCCTATTGATTTTTGTAGTCTTAAATTATTACTCTGAATAAACTGCTTGCTAAAATGATCCTTGTCCCTGAATGACATGCTAGCTAGTGATAAAGCAATCTGCTCCTGATAACTAACAACAGATCTACTTGTCGTAACTAGCTAGCTACATTACTAAGGTTGCTGTGTTCTAAGTTGGGAGTCATTTTACAGCGTGCATTGATGGTATCAGGTTTCTATAACTATAAAGTTAGATTACAAGTAAAAATACTTGACTTGATAGCAGTCTGACAGACGGAAGTCTCTGTCGAGATGTCACCAGCTGTCTAATACCTTAGAAATGGATAACGTGATTGGCAGATGTGATCAGTAGAGATAGTACCATGGATAGTACACAAGTTTTGATTGGTTTACAGTTTAGTACTTGGTGGATTTTGCCTGTCCAGCTAGCGAACATAAAAGTAAGTACTTACATGTGTAAGAATTGACATTGCCAAAAAACAGAAATGTGTTCAGAAGAAATAGATATCCACAATATGTAAAAACCAGCCCCTCCCTCGACAGATATCGATCATCTCGAAAACTAAAGCAGATAGCTTGCTATGGCCCACCACCTACGTGGATGTCCTTAAGATGAACCACACTGACTTTGGTATTGATATCTCAAAAAACAAGGCAACTATTAATAACAAATTATTTTCATGTGTAACGCTAATGCTCAAAATCATCTGCAATCAAACCCCCACTGTCTTCCGTTCTACTAGCTAACGTGCAATCATTGGAAAATAAAATCGACGACCTACGAGGAAGACTAAACTACCGACGGGACATTAAAAACTGTAATATCTTATGCTTCACGGAGTCGTGGCTGAACGACAACATTATCGACGGACAGCTAGCTGGTTATACGCTGTAACGGCAGGATAGAACAGCGGCGTCTGGTAAGACAAAGGGGGGCTGTCTACATACCACCACAGACCGATGCTGGCACTAAGACCACATTCAATGAGCTGTATTCCGCCATAAGCAAACAAGAAAACGCTCATCCAGAGGCGGCACTCCTAGTGGACAGGGACTTTAATGCAGGGAAACTTAAATCCGTTTTACCAAATTTTTATCAGCATGTTAAATGTGCAACCAGAGGGAAAAAAACTCTAGACTGGTCTTTACTCCACACACAGAAAGGTGTACAAAGCTCTCCCTCGCCCTCCATTTGGCAAATCTGACCACAATTCTATCCTCCTGATTCCTGCTTACAAACAAAAATGAAAGCAGGAAGCACTAGTGACTCGGTCAATAAAAAGTGGTCAGGTGAAGCAGATGCTAAGCTCCAGAACTGCTAGCACAGACTGGAATATGTTCCGGGAAATACCATTTGTAAAAGGCACATGACAGATCACTTGGAGTTTGCCAAAAGGCACCTAAAGGACTCTCAGAATTTCTGGTCTGATGAAACAAAAATTTAACTCTTTGGCCTGAATGCCAACCGTCATGTCTGGAGGAAACCTGGTACCATCCCTACAGTGAAGCATTCTGGTGGCAGCATTTTTCTGTGGGTGTCACGATCGTCGTAATGATGAGACCAAGGTGTAGCGTGCATAGAGTCCCACATAATTTTAATAAAGAGAAACTCACAAAACAAAACAATAAAGAACAAACGAAACGTGAAGCTGTTGGAGTGCACAAAGGCAACTTACTGTAGACAAGATCCCACAACTAACAATGGGGAAATGGCTACCTAAATATGATCCCCAATCAGAGACAACGATAAACAGCTGTCTCTGATTGGGAACCATATCAGGCCAACATAGACATACAAACACCTAGATGACCCACCCTAGTCACTATCACGCCCCAACCAACACAGAGAAAAACAGTTTACTATGGTCAGGGCGTGACAGTGGGGATGTTTTTCACCTGCAGGGACTGGGAGACTCGTCAGGATCGAGGCAAAGATGAACAGAGCAAAGTACAGAGAGATCCTTGATGAAAACCTGCTCCAGAGCGCTCAGGACCTCAGACTGGGGCGAAGGTTCACCTTCCAACAGGACAATGACCCTAAGCACACAGCCAAGACAATGTAGGAGTGGCTTTGTGACAAGTCTCTGAATGTCCTTGAGTGGCCCAGCCAGAGCCCGGACTTGAACCCGATTGAACATCTCTGGAGAGACCTGTAAATTGCTGTGCAGTGACGCTCCCCATCTAACCTGACAGAGCTTGAGTGGATCTGCAGAGAATAATGTGAGAAACTCTCCAAATACAGTTGTGCCAAGCTTGTAGCGTCATACCCAACAAGACTGGAGGCTGTAATCGCTGCCAAAGGTGCTTCAACAAAGTACTGAGTAAAGGGTCTGAATACTTAAAAAACTTTTTTTGCTTTGTAATAATTGGGTATTGTGAGTAGATTGATGAGGGAAATAAACTGTCAAGGGTTCTGAATACTTTCTGAATTCACTGTATAAACTCAATATATTAAGTAATGACATTGAGAATGATTACCTGCTGCATTCAAAGGTAACCAACCTACACTGCTAGACTAAAATTTACTTGCGTCATCCTTGTGGTATTGATAAACATGGTAATGGTTTCACTGATTGCATATGAAGGAGGATAGTTCCTACATGATAGAATGCTCTCTTTGTTATCCAACTAATCTTGTGTACATTCTGTCATCCTTTGAACCCCGTTCATTGCTGCTCACAGCAATATTTTACTTTACTTTCATACTTACATGATTTAAAGCTTTCATCAAGTGTCAAAGGAATATACTTTGATTTTGGGTTATTATAAATTGAGGCAGTTTTACAAATTAAAGTATCTAATGAAAGTATAAGTGAATTCTTCAATATCAAGATGTTCATATTTATTGAAACGACAGAAAGTCTTACAGACGGTGCCTTTAACGAGTTAGCAAAGAGGACTGACTGAAAACGCGAACTTGATTGATCATAAATTCCCTCGTGCAGAACGTTTATGCTTTTTCTCCACTGGCCCACCCTCCTATACCACAGCACACACCTTCATATACACATTGGCACGCACATACAACCACCCGCAGCTAGTTGAGACTGGCAACTGTTAGGTGCTACACCGGTCCGTTAACTGTGAAACAGCTGTATATGACGGTGCGGCACTGCATTGGATGCTCTGATTTAAAAGGGTTTATACATTTAGCTACATAGAGGACGACTGATGGAGACAACAACAGTAGGAATGAGTCAGTTCGTTAACGTTAGCTAGGTAGTATATTTGGAGTAGTCAATAAATGGCTAGTTTACTTTTCTTTAGCTAGCTAACGTTACCGATAGTTGCTACGTCTCCCACTGCCCAGCTGTTCTAGCAGCTAACGTTACTTATCGGTAGTAGCCAGATTAAATTACTTGCAGATCATACTAGCTACAGTAGCTAGATATTGTTAGTTCGCTACCTGCTGTATCACAGAGTATCTAAACCTTTGCCTGGATCGTGCTCCTTAAATTGATACACTGTTAATAGCTAGCTAGGTAACGTTACCTAGCTAAATGCATTGCTACTAATTGATTGGATAGAGGCTATTTTTGCATGAACGATTCAAAATCTAACGTTACAACGTTAACAACTAACGACGTTAGTTAGGCGAACTAGGTAGCTGGCTAGTTACTAAATGCATTATTGATGAGTCCAGCCATTACCGTTTGCTGGCAAGCTATGTACGTAGCTATTTTCACACCGTTAAATCACCAACATAAAATCGTGCACGCTGAATGTAACACTAGTTTATCGTTAAGTTAGCGTTAAGTTAGCGTTTTAGCTAGCTAGTTATGTAGTAGGGCAACTTTCAAGTGGACTCGGATTTACCACCCGCAGCTACTTGACACAAGCCGGCCTGTTCTTTAAGGTGAGTACATGTCATATTCTGTAGCCTAGGTCGCTTTTGCTCTGGGGACTTTAGATGCTTTCTCACAGCATCTCGAGTTGAAAGTGCTTTAAAAAAACGTCCACTGAAAATAAATGACAATGAAGCAAATTGTAAAAAAAATAAATAATCTCGACTTCCAGCTCCAGTCTGGTGATGGAGCTATTAATTTGAATGGAACCTAGTTGACTAGAAGCCATACACCCCCTTGCACAGTTGTCACATTTTGGTGTCCTGATTGCAATGTCAGTGCAATCAACTTTCCCCTTGATCCTGACATGTCCTAATTCATTGCTGATGACAATCGAACCAAATACAGTTATTCACTTGGGATGGAAGAGGTGCAGGATCTGTCTTATTCCAAGTCGGTGCATGAGACTATGTTTACCGAAGTTCACAAATGACATTATGCTATAGAGACCTTTTGATTATTCACTGTAATTAAGTCTTATTCCATCGAGGTCTAGTAGCCGATCAGACAACAATAATACACCCTTAAAATGTACTATACGATACTGCCCTATTTATTTATTGGGCCAAGTTCAAGAGTTTGTTAATGTAATTCAATATTACATTTGTATAAGCTCTCAAATTCATAAACATTAATAAACAAAACCCTTTGTACCAGGACTAAATAAAACACTGATAAACATGGAATACCTCCATGAAATGCCACTTAAGTATTGAGTGCTACAATTCCTAGAAAGCAAAGGCATCAGTGCTATCAAGAAGATATACAGTATAGGATAAAATAATAGTTTTAACAGTCTGGTCTTCATAAGGAATGATTTTAAATGGTACAGTTGGTTCAAGAACAGATCGACACATTATAAGCAGAGGTAATGCATAAAGGCAGCATTCAAGTATACACGCATCTGTCATGTTTTGTTATTGATTATCATGTCTTGTCCCTGTGCTTCCCTTCTATTCGTTTCCCTCTGCTGGTCTTATTTGGTTCTTTCCCTCTTTCTATCCCTCTCTCTCCCCCTCCCTCTCTCCCTCTCTCGCTCTCACTCTCTTTCGTTCCGTCCCTGCTCCCAGCTGTTCCTCATTCTCCTAACTACCTCATTTACTCTTTCACACCTGTTCCCTATTTTGCCCTCTGATTAGAGTCCCTATTTCTCCCTCTGTTTTCCGCTTCTGTCCTTGTCGGATCCTTGTTTGATGTTTGCTTTTCTGTGTCCTTGTTCCGCCCTGTCGTGTTTTTGCCTTCTTCAGATGCTGCGTGTGAGCAGGTGTCACCTAAGATATATCCAGGAGTATCGTTTTTGTTTAAGACTGGAATAAAGACTCTGTTTATGTTAAGTCGCTTTTGGGTCCTCATTCACCAGCATAACAGCATCTTCACATAATCAAGCAATAAGCCCGGGGGGGGGGGGGGGGGGGGGTTAATATACCACGGCTAAGGGCTGTTCTCAAGCGCTACACAACGTGGAGTGCCTGGATACACACCCTAAGACATGGTATATTGGCCATATACCACAAACCCCAGAGGTCCCTTATTGCTATTATTAAGGCTTTGTGACTTTTTTGTAGGCTTGTAGGCTTTGTAGGCTTGTCAGTATGCTAACAAGCATATCAGTACCACTGTACACTAGCGCCTACAAACAAGTTTCATAAACAGATTAGGTCTAGTTAACAGAGGGACCTTGCGTGCCAGGACTGACATAACATTCATGATGTTAAACAAGTCACTGTCCAGGTGCTGAAGCTCCGAGCACTTTAACTGCTTCTTTGGAGGAGCTGGCCATGGTGCTGAAATGCAGTGAAGAGAGGGAGGACTGGTGTGTGAAGTAGGTTGAACAAACAATTGTTTAAATTGTATGCCTATTAGCATATCATTTTCAAATCTATACACTTTAGCCTTACCATATCAAACCAAGCTCCACATTGCTTTGTGTGTTCTTTGGCAGGGCAGTCGGTTGTGTTGGCGTGTCTCCTTCCTTTACTCAGCCATGTCTTCACATATGGCAAGGGGTGGAACAGCAGCAGTGGTTGATCGTTGCGTTTGAGGAAAAGCAAATTGGAGAGGTGGCTCACTGCGAGCGCGTTTCACGATGTCATTCATGCTGCTGAATGCACGCTCGCATTCACTGGTGGATATGGCGATGGTTTCTACTGCTTTCATCAGAGGTGACAAGGAGACTGGCTTTTTTGTAGCTTTGGAGTCCTTGAACTCATGGAATCCCCAAACACTCTCCGTACCATCTACTCTGAACTAGAGGTCGATTAATTATGATTTTTCAACGCCGATACTGATTTTTGGAGGACCAAAAAAAGCCGATGCCAATTAAAAAATATATATATATGCAGTTATATATATATATATATATATAAACAGCGAGTGGCAGCTGTGTAAAAACAAAGGGGGGGGGGGGGTCAATGTAAATAGTCCGGTGGCCATTTGATTAATTGTTCAGCAGTCTTATGGCTTGGGAGTAGAAGTTGTTGAGGAGTCCTGGTACCGCTTGCCATGCGGTAGGAGAGAGAACAGTCTGACCTAAATAATTCATTTCCGTTCCTTCTTAGGCTAGCTGGCTTGCTCCTGACTTGTTTAGAGTAACGTCAGTTGATAGTGACAGAATCACACATTACTTCCCAAGCAAAGTCAATTTCTTTATCTCCTCGGCTATAGAAGATTGTAGCGCAGCCTCTGAATGTCATAGATTCCAGCCAAAGATCTCCCATATGCGTCGGAGTCACGTCTTTCCCCGGCATTTTACAGCTTGTTTCTAGCACAAAGCATTGCGGACTAAAGATGGATCGCTTAGTATAATAAGATAGTAGGTGCCAGGCGCACTGGGTTGAGTGTGTCAAGAACTGCAACGCTGCTTGGGTTTTCATGCTCAACAGTTTATTGTGTGTATCAAGAATGGTCCTCTACCCAAAGGACATCTAGCCTACTTGACACAACCTTGGGAAGCATTGGAGTCAACATTGGCCAGCATCCCTGTGGAACGCTTTTTCTACCATTCCTGTGGAATGCTTTCGACACCTTGTAGTCCATGCCCCGACGAATTGAGGATGTTCTGAGGGCAAACGGGGGTGCAACTCAAATATTAGGAAGGTGTTCTTGATGTTTTGTACTCTTGTGTAGGCTCCCACACAAAGCCCTTTTGTTAGTAGCATGAAGTGAATACTTTTTTAAATGAATTAGGCCTTGTCGAATTGGCTTACTTTCAGCACCAATTCACTGTTCATCTTTTTGGCTGCTGCTTCATAGCAGTAAATTAAATTACTCGAAATATGGCTTTTTGTGAGGTGTGAGCTGACCAAGTAATTTGGTGTTACTCTAAAGCGGAACGGTGGAATAAACGAGTCAGGAGTAGGTTTTCTTGATTGAACACAGTTCTCTATTGAGGGATTTCTGTCAATACAAACACTCCAACACAATCAATGAGAATCTCCCAAGGAAAAACACATATCTTCTTCAGATGAAACAGAAACACAAGACGATTATCTTTACACTATAACAAAAATCACGGGTTTGTCACCGTCATAATGGTTCTTCGTGGATAGCTCCCCTCTCTTGGTGGCCATTCTCCAGAGATAGTTTATCTCCTTCTCCTTGCCTTCCAAAAGATACGTCCTCTCCTTTGGTGGAGCAACCACTCTTATACTTTCTTTTGCCTCCCCTCTCTGCTGGTTCCCTCCTCTTTCTTTTAGGGGAAAGAGAATATGTCATATGTACCGTCAGCTGTGCTTAATTGCCTCTGGTCACCTTGACTCACATGCCTGGTTGGGCTACTATCCGTGAGCCCAGCCTGCCCTCTGGTGGTCCTTCCACAGAGGTCAATTACTCTGATAAATAGCTTCATTATGGGCAAAGAAACATTTGTTTTTATTAAATCAATTATAGCAGGAGCAAGCTTACCTCATCTTCCCGTCGTCTCTCTCAAACTGAACAGAACATCAGTAGGCCTAGTCCATGCTCACAGATATTGCATTTTCTGGACAAAAAAATAACTATTTTCGGAAGAGGCCTTTGACTCGTTTCCTGAAGTGCCACTGTACACAGCACAGCCATTAGTTAGGCAGCACCAAAGGGTTTACATCATCAAGAGCAGGCTAGGGCTCATGATTGTGTCACGGCTCCTCCTCTGCAGTGCAGGGGGCGGTTCCTCCTGCAGGCAGAGGAGGGTCGTTAAGTGATTGGAGCCACCTGGGCTCAGGGTATAAAACTGCTTACTAATCACCTCTCTCTCTCTCTCTCTCTCTCTGCTCCTCCAGGTATGCTCATGATTTGTTTGTTCCTTTTTAGTTTTGCATAGTTTTCACTCAGTCATGTTCACACACACATATTCATGCACCCATGCACTTTACATACACCTTACATTATGATACATCCACACCTCATTCCTGTTTCTTAGTTTAAAGTTAATAGTTTTGTTTATAATAAAGAACACTTTTAAATTGGCCTATACCTGTTGTTCGTGTCCCCTCATTTTTGTCACAGGCTATGAGCCGGCTTGTGACAAGTGGGGGCTCATCCGGGATAGTAGTTAACTTTGGTTAGTTTAGTTCAGATTGACAATTTTTTTTTGTTTGAGTGGATGTTTTGGTTGGGCCAATTTTTGTTTAAGAGAGAGTTGAGAGCCATGTGTTCTTTTGGTTCAGTTAGCTTGGTAGCTAAGCAATTCACTTTGTGTTTTTCTGGGTTTTGTTCAGGTGGGAGTCCTCTCCTGTTCAGGCATATCAGCAAGTGTCAATAGGAGGCTTGTGGTGTTTTTGTTTTAGGTGGCAGTGAACGTGGGTAGAGCATCCCTTTCCCTTTTCCCCTACATCGGCTCGGGAGCACCTCCGTGGTTATGGGAGGGCCGCCAGTTTCTTGTTGTCTTTTCCACTCCACTGGTTTTGTGTGCATAAAACCCCACCACATGTGACTGCACGAAGACCAGGGCCAGTTAGTTAGTAGTTTTTGGAGGATAGTGGGGTGTGGCTCCTGTCCTTGAACCCAGACTGACAGCAGGTGAGTTGTGTTTTTTTTGGAGCATTTGTAATAGTTGTATTGCTTAAGGAAAATGTCTTCCATTTTGTGTAGTTTTGTTCAAGCTCCTTCAGAGGTAGCCTTAGAGTTGTGTACTAAGGAGCAGTTAATTGAAATTGCTGAAGGGTCTTAGGGAAATGGGTGTTTTTGGCGGTCAGTCTGCTAGTAGTGAGGGTGCAAGTTTTCAGTCTAGCCCTTCATTAACTTTTGAGCAGCAGAGGGAACTGTTGCAAATGCAATTAGAGATAGAGCGATTGAGAAATGCTAATAGACCGGAAAGACTACCACAGTTTGATGTTTCACAGAATCTTTGTTTGTTGCCTAAATTTGATGAGTCAGATCCAGACACATACTTTACTTTATTTGAGCGTATTGCGGAAGCTAGAGCTTGGTCAGATTTGGACATGACTATGTTGCAATGTGTACTTACAGGTAAAGCACGTGAGGCTTTTGCAGCACTGAGTGTAGCTGACAGTAAAGTTTATGCTAAAGTTAAATCAGCAGTTCTGAAGGTCTACGAGCTTGTGCCAGAGGCATATCGTCAACGTTTTCGTTACAGGAAAAAGTTAGATTCACAAACCTATTCTGAGTTTGTTTGTGATTTGACTACTGCATTTAATCGTTGGTGTACAGCTTCTGAAGTTAGTACTTTTGAGGGTCTGTCTAATTTGATTGTGTTAGAATAGTTCAAAAATTCTGTGTCTGACCAGGTTGCTACATACATGAATGAACGTAAAGTTAAGTCTCCAAGTGATGCAGCCATCCTTGCAGATGAGTACAGGCTAACACATAAAAGCCATTTTGAGTCAAACAGTGACATGTACCATAAAAATAACTTTACTCCTAGGAATAGGAGGTCACCTTTTTTTGGAGATTTTTTCAAAAGGCCTCAGCAGAAGTTTGGGTCTGGAGGACTTAAAACACCGGTTAATGCTAATGCCTGTCGCTACTGCTTAGTTGAAGGACATTGGAAGAAAAATTGTCCTCTGCTTAAATCAAAACAGTCAGTTCAAGTTAAACCTGTTGTGATGGCAAGTCCTGTTACAGCCTCTGACCACCAGGGTGAGCTGTTTCAGCCACTAGTTGAGTTTGATTCTCAGTTTTCCCGCTGTGATTTTTCAGCCTTTATTTCAGATGGTGTAGTGTCCCTGGGAGATGGCAACCAGAATGTTAAAATCAAGATCCTAAGAGACACTGGAGCTTTAGATTCTTTTATTCTGGAATCTGTTTTGCCGTTCTCTAAAGAGTCTGATACTGGCCGTTGTGTAATGGTATGTGGTATGGGTTTAGTTCCATTCTCTTGTCCTTTACATGGAGTTACCCTAAAATGTGGTCTGGTAGAGGGTGATGTAGATGTTGGGGTTAGACCTCAGTTGCCAGTAGAGGGAGTACACATGATTTTGGGGAATGACTTGGCAGGTAGTAAGGTGTGGGCAGATGGTAAACTAAACATCTATAAGAAGCAACCTTCAGTGTCCCCTGCAAGGGAATCTCCGGATCAGAACTGTGTGTCTTTTGAGGTATTTCCAGTTTGTGCGGTTACCCGCGCAGCCTCTCGTAAGGAGATTGAGAGTAAGCCAGAAAGTCTTGAGTTGCCAGTCAAACTCCAGACAGAACAGTTGACTAGTTCTAGAGATTCATTGATGGCTGAGCAAAAAGCCGATACTACTTTAGCTGATCTGTTTGATAAAGTGGTTCCTGATTCAGTGGTGAGGAATAGTGCTCAGTGTTATTTTCTTCTTGATGGGCTGTTGGTCAGGAAATGGGTTCCACACTATGATCAGGGTCTAGGAGAACCAGTCTTTCAAATAGTTGTACCTACTACTTTGCGAAATAAAGTGTTGCAAACTTCACATGGTGATGTGGCAGGTCATATGGGTGTTCGTAAAACTTATGATCGCATACTTCGTTATTTTTTCTGGCCACGTTTAAAGCGGGATGTATCTCAGTTTATTAAAACTTGTGATACGTGTCAGCGCACAAGCAAGCCAAATCAGGTTGTAAAGCCTGCACCGTTGTATCCAATACCAGCCGTAGGGCAACCTTTTGAGCATCTTATTATCGATTGTGTTGGGCCATTACCAAGGTCCAAGTCAGGTCATAGCTACTTATTAACTGTTGTGTCAAGCAACCAGATATCCGGCAGCTTTTTCCTTGCGTACCATAACTTCAAAATCAGTAGTTAAAGCTTTAACTCAATTTATTTCAACATTTGGGATTCCAAAAACCATCCAGTCTGATCAGGGGTCTAACTTTACCTCTCATTTATTTGCTCAGGTTCTCAAACAGCTTAAAGTTAAACACAACAAGTCTACTGCGTTCCATGCCCAGAGCCAGGGAGCTTTGGAACGTTTTCATCAAACTTTAAAATCCTTGCTTCGTGCATATTGTACGGAACTGTCTGCCGACTGGGAGGAGGGGTTACCTTGGCTGTTACTAGCTGCTCGTGAAGTAGTGCAGGAAAGCACAGGGTTTAGCCCAAATGACTTAGTGTTTGGCCATAAGGTGCGTGGGCCTTTAGCAGTGTTGCAGGATGGTTGTTTGCCTGAGGAACCACCTCGGAACCTTATTGACTATGTAAATGGCTTTAGGTTGAAGTTGTATAGGGCTGGTGAACTAGCGAAAGAAACTAAAATGTTCTCAACGGAAAATGAAACTGAAATATGACGGACAGGCTGAGCTGCGTGAGTTTAGTCCCGGTGATCGGGTACTTGCTCTTCTGCCTCTTGTAAGTTAACCTTTTCAGGCAAAATACTGTGGTCCTTTCACTGTGTTGCGTAAAGTGTCAGATTTGAACTATCTTATTGAAACCCCTAGTCATAGGAAGTCCTCTAAATTATGCCATGTGAACCTGTTAAAATGTTATCACTCCCGTGATCTAAGCAAAGTTGAAGGCACTCCAGCAGTGAGGTCAGTGTTGACTGCTGCCCCAGTCCCTGCATCTTGTGGCTTTAATTTGGTGGAGGGGGGAGAAGAGGAAGTTAAAGTTTCAGATGAGGTCTTACAAGGACGGTTGAAAAACTCCCAGACTTTGCAAAACCTTGGGGTTTTGGTAGATCATTTAGACTCTGAGAAACGTGATGAATTGGTAGCTCTTATTAGAAACTACCCTGTTTTGTTTTCTGACACTCCATCACAAACCCACTTAATTGAACATGATATAGACATCGGAGATGCTAAGCCTATCAAACACAGATTTTATCGTGTATCTGAGGAGAAGAGACTAAAACTGGAAACAGAGATGCAGTATATGTTGGACACAGGTATTGATTTGGCAAAATGTGAGTTTGCCAAAGCTACAGTCACATACCTAGGCAAGGTTGTTGGTCAGGGATTTGTCTGTCCCGTAGAAGCCAAGGTTCAGGCTGTGAAGCAGTTCCCACAGCCCTCTACAAAGAAAGAACTGATGCGCTTCCTGGGAATGGCGGGGTACTACCGTGCTTTTTGTAAACTTTTCGGTAGTAGTGTCCCCACTGACCAATCTGTTGAAGGCCAAGGCTGAATTTATCTGGTCCACCCAGTGTCAAGAGGCATTTGATGCAGTTAAGACTCTTTTGTATTTGGCACCTGTGTTGGCAGCACCAAATTTTGGGAAACCTTTCAAATTGCAGGTAGACGCCAGTCAAATCGGTGCTGGGGCTGTGTTTCTCCAGGAGAATGACGACAAGGTTGAGTGTCCAGTCAGTTTCTTCTCCCGAAAATTTAATAAGTATCAGAAACTATTCTGTAATTGAAAAGGAGGCTTTAGGTCTCATTTGGGCTTTACAGCACTTCGAGGTCTATGTTGGTTCTGGTTTGACCCCTTTAACTGTGTTCACTGACCACAACCCACTTGTTTTTCTGAGGTCCCTGCAAAACCCCAACCAGCGCCTGATGCGTTGGGCTTTGTTCTTGCAACCATTCAACCTTGATATTAGACACATTAGTGGTAAGGATAATATCATTGCTGATGCTCTGTCCCGTGCTCCTTTAACCTAGCTTGTATCTTTTCTCTGCTGACCCCTACGGGCTGTCTGTGCCTCTTTTCTCTTAAATTGCTCCCCAGGTACCAGGGCTGCTGAGTTTGAGGGGCGGACAGTCAGCTGGGGGACACGGGGCTACTGCTAGGAGCCGGGATTGGTATTTTTGTTTATTTGTTTTTTGGGAAATTTGAATTATTTTGAATATGTTGGAGGAAGTTGGGTTGAGGGTGGGACCCTCATTTTAAGGAGGGGGGGTGTCACGGCTCCTCCTCTGCAGTGCAGGGGGCGGTTCCTCCTGCAGGCAGAGGAGGGTCGTTAAGTGATTGGAGCCACCTGGGCTCAGGGTATAAAACTGCTTACTAATCACCTCTCTCTCTCTCTCTCTCTCTCTGCTCCTCCAGGTATGCTCATGATTTGTTTGTTCCTTTTTAGTTTTGCATAGTTTTCACTCAGTCATTTTCACACACACATATTCATGCACCCATGCACTTTACATACACCTTACATTATGATACATCCACACCTCATTCCTGTTTCTTAGTTTAAAGTTAATAGTTCTGTTTATAATAAAGAACACTTTTAATTGGCCTATACCTGTTGTTCGTGTCCCCTCATTTTTGTCACAGGCTATGAGCCGGCTTGTGACAATTGGGAGAGCAGATCCATTGCAGTGTGTAATGCAGTGTAGCTCAGTTTTATGTACACCATCCCAGCAGCGCAAAACCCCGAAGGAAGTACATTTTCTTAGAAATCCAGCTTTGCCCTGTGCCGAGCATGCTCTTCGTATAGCCTAGGCCTATAGCATAGGCTATGGATCATTTGATTGAGACCACACTAGGCGTACTTGATATTGTGTGCAAATCAGGGATGAGGGTGCAGCATCAGACACACATTGGTATATAATAAGCAACTATTTCTCAAACATTGAGCAACATGACATTTAATCGATTACAAATGACATGACCCTCTCCTGGAGTAAAATATTAAACCCATCCTCTGACTGAAATTGAAAAAGCATGACCATCCCCCATTTTCCTCCGGGTAACAATTGTGTACATTTCGACCTCTCCCTAAGGTCGAAGTCTTTCTGCTTGGCTCTGATGTGATTTGACAACATGGAACAGTGCATGCTGCACATTCTCAATCTTGAACAGTCTACTGGCACACATACGCCAGATTACAGAGTAGTGGCAAAAAATAACCGGTATGCAGTTCACCAACAATTAGAGGTGCCGGTTGTGAGAGCAAAATTGCAAGATTATGTAATACTTTTATTGCATCAAATGGTTGTTTTATGCAACATAATAGAGGGTTCTTATAACTCTATTGTGTCTGTGTTAACTGAAAGGGGGCCTTTGGGAGATAACACTGACAGGAGATTTTTGGGGTATAAAACCTAAAGAGACCGCATTCCATAGCATGAGTTAATGTTTCTGTTCTCTATGGTACCAGGGAGAGATGACCCCAGGGCCCGACCCTTGTCTCTACACAAAGATAACTGTTTTTATAGCAGATACTGTCTGCTGTGAATAATAAGTATCTTTCATACAAATCTTAACTTTGTGACCCATTCCATCCATCTGTTGTTCGTCATGTAGACTGAAAGGGGTGTATCTTGGCTATAAAAGACCTTTGCACTTTTGTCTGGGGGCTCTCGACGAATCATCTGAGGGTGATTCGTCAGCCAGCCATCATTATCGTAGAGCACTCAATCGATTCACTTTATATGTGTGTGTTTTATTGACCTGCTTCCTTATTAATAAGTGAATAAAGATTTAGTTTAAGTATAACTGACTTGTGTGATAAGTTTGTCTCTCCTCATTTGATAGTAAAGAAATGAACCACCACACGGTACGGCACTCCGTCCCAAGTCAAGCACTGTACCCATAACATGGTACAGCCATCGCATGCTTTAAATTATGGATGGTTTCACTCAGTGATGTTGGATTGCCCCTAGCTATACTGAACAAAAATATAAACGCAACATGTAAAATGTGGGTCCCATGTTTCAAGAGCTGAAATAAAATGTCCCAGAAATGTTCCATATGCACAACGTGTATTTCTCTCAAATGTTGTGCACAATAATGTTTACATCCCTGTTAGTGAGCAATTCTCCTTCGCCAAGATAATCCATCCACTTGACCGGTGTGGCATATCAAGAAGCTGATTAAACAGCATGATCCTTACACCGGTGCACCTTGTGCTGGGGGCAAAAGGCCACTCTAAAATGTGCAGTTTTGTCACAACACAATGACAGATCTCAGGTTTTGAGGGAGCATGCAATTGGCATGCTGACTGCAGGAATGTCCACCATAGCTGTTGCCAGATAATTGAATGTTCATTTCTCTACTAAAAGCCGCCTCCAATGTCGTTTTAGAGAACTTGTCAGTACATCCAACTGGCCTCACAAAAAAGGTGCCACATTTTTCTGTAAAATTGGTTATACTTTTTCTGCAAAATAGGTAGTGCTTGAGCTGGTTGCCCTTGACAGCAGTTAGCCTAAGTGTTAGACAGTGTAGAGCCCTTTGGTCATTTGGTAATGGCAAAAAAATGAAACTCACACAAGAAGTTTCAGTGTGTGTGACCCGATCTTACACTCTCTCACACGTACAGGCACACACCTTGTATGTATGCACTGGTTGGCAAGACTCATGCTTATAGCCAGAGCCTGATCACCAGAGCTTGACAGTGAATTGTTGGACAGTGTAGAGCACTTTGGTTGTTTGATGATGCAGAAAAGACGCAACTTTTTTTGCAGTCTTTTATCTTCCAAACAATATGTATTCCACAGACATGGTGTTTGCAGTCTTTAATTGAAAAACTCATTTTTGAGTATACTTCCATTATTGTCAGATACATATTATCTACAAAAAATAATAATACATGACAAAATGCCCTTTTAGTTTTACTGTTTGTATTATATGGCCTCTGTCAAGTCAAAGAGGCTCTCTTGTTTTTCAGGGGTGAGAGGCAGGTGCCATGACTGGGGCTGAGGATGACATCCCATTGGGTGAAAGCAAGACAGTCACAGACTTCTGCTACCTACTGGACAAATCCAAACAACTCTTCAATGGCCTACGGTCAGCCTGCCTGTCTGCCTGCCTGCCTGTCTGCCTGTCTGCCTGCCTGTCTGTCTGTCTGTCTGTCTCTCTGTCTCTGTCTGTCTGTCTCTCTCTCTTGAGGCCTCTGTATTTGTGTTTTTGACTGTTGATAAGTCGTTTTGAATTGTTTGATTGGCCTACTTTTAAATGATCTGACATTCAATGCAGTAAGCTATACGAAAATAACTTCACACTTAGTTATTTAATAAATGGTTCGTAGACCTAAATGATCAGTTAGTTATTTAATAAATGGCTCATAGACCTAAATGATCAGTTAGTTATTTAATAAATGGTTCGTAGACCTAAATGATCAGTTAGTTATTTAATAAATACCTCATAGACCTAAATGATCAATGGTAAAAAGATGGTCCACACTCTCAGAATTAAGGTGAATGAAAATACACCATTTCTGTAATACCACCATTTCTTAGTATCAACCCCAATTTGAAGAGTACAACCTTTTCAGTTTGACGTGGCACTTAGTCTTATTTGTCAACCTTTAAGGGCCATCCACACCAAGGACGATAACTGTAATGATAAATTATACATAACTAAAGGTTGGCGAGCATCCACACCAACGGACCATTTATCGTTCTGCAGTACACCTGTCAATCAACTGGTCAAAGCATCTTATGGCACTCTAGTTCTGTTAATAAGGTGGTAACACAAGTCCATTCAGTGCTTCAGGGTGTTTTTATTGTCATAGTGACGACTGCAAATAATACTTAATGACAAATAACATAGAAAATCATATTTAAATGTTGCATTTCAACAACAAATGCTGTTTAGACTGAGCATCTTTTATGTCATGCCATTCATTGCTTGCCTTGTTGCTCAAGTGGTTTGCAAGTTTCCATTTTACTAATGATTGTCTGTTCATTCATTCATCTTTTTCGATGTGCGACAGTTCATTTGGCCTAGGCCTATTTTACATTTAGCAATTAGCAAGAGCTAGCCTGCTTTTCTCCACGGAAAGGCTATTAGACCTAGTATAAAACATTTTACAAGTTAAAATATTTTTTTAGGCTTGGTATGTCAGTAGCTGCAGGCTGTATCTTCTCCGTTGCTCGCTTGCACTCTCACTCTCCTTCTGTCTCCCTCCCCCCTCTGTCCTATAGTAGTAACAACACGTGCCTGAGCGATTGTCTGAGAACTTGGAATTGGTTGCTTCATTACTTCTCTTAGTAATGAACCCCCATTCCGCTCGTCCCTGTGATGTATGGATAGAAACTGGAGCGGCGACCCAATCTGAAACAAGAAGAGACAGGAAACACTGTGAGCTCACTGCAACGGTGTTGTCAGACACAAGTTGTAAATAAGCCTCCTCCGTTTTTAGAGAATTTGTCAGTCAGGGCCTACAAACTTTTTTTTAAATACCAGCCAATATCATTTTTTGGGCCATAATGACCCATGCATGCTTAGTAGTGTTTTATTTATTCCCCTCTCCCCCACTCTCTTTTCTCCCCAATTTCAATCGGGCTCGGAAGAGGCGAATGTGAAGTCATGCGTACTCCGAAACAACATGACCCGCCTAACCACGCTACTTAACACCTGCCAGCTTAACCCGGAAGCCAGCCAATGTGTTGAAGGAAACACAGTTCAACTGGCGACCGGGTTCAGCCTGCAGGCACCCGGCCCGTCACAAGGAGTTGCTAGTGTGTGATGAGCCAAGTAAAACCCCTCTAGCTAAACCCTCCCCCTAACCCGGACGATGCTGAGCCAATTGTGTGCCGTCCTATGGCACAATTGTGCGCCGTCCTATGGCACCCTGCCATGACCGGTTGTGGCACAGCCTGGGAATGAACCCGGGTCTATAGGAACACCTCTAGCCTGATGCAGTGCCTTAGACCGCTGCGCCACTCGGGAGGCCCCAGAAATGTTTCTAAAACAAGAAATGTATTACTAGGAAGAAGTAATGTGATATATTGCTCTATTTAATTTTATATTCTGTGACCAGAGTATTTTAACAAAAATCTAGACTCTGTTCCACATGGAGTATGATGCCCGTAGGTCCAAGGAGCATAGCTTTTTGGACAAGGTCTGCTTGTGAAATCTGGGGCACATTGACCCTGTCTCTGGAGGCTCAGTCCCACCCTGGAATCAACCAATGCCAGCCCTGCTGCAGTGCTCTGTTCCTCCATGCTAATTACACTTAGGTTTGGTTATTAGAATCAGACCAAAAATTGGGATCAGTGACCTAGTTTTGCTTGGGGACTTTGCTTGTTTGGGGCCCAGTCAGATTTCAGTTAAATAATTGGAATTGTTATGAATAAACTAGGGGCATTTTAGCATTAGGCCTATACGGTAACTGCAGACAGGTCAAATGTGTACTGAACAAATATATATACTCAACATGCAGCAATTTCAAAGGTTTAACTGAGTTACAGTTCATATAAGGAAATCAGTCAATTTTAAACAAATTAATTTGGCCCTAATCTATGGATTTCACATGACTGGGCAGGGGTGCAGCCATGGGTGGGCCTTGGAGGGCATAGACCCACCCACTTGGCAGCCAGGCCCAGCCAATCAGAATGAGTTTTTCTCCACAAAAGGGCTTTATTTCAGACAGAAATACTCCTCAGCGGGGCGCGCCCCCCTCAGACGATCCCGCAGGTAAAGAAGCGGATATGGCGGTCCTGGGTTGGCGTGGTTACACGTAGTCTGCAGTTGAGGCCTGTTGGACATACTTCCAAATTCTCTAAAACGACGTTGGAGGCAGCTTATGGTAGAGAAATTAACATTTAATTCTCTGACAACAGCTCTAGTGGACATTCCTGCAGTCAGCATGCCAATTGCACACTCTCTCAAAACTTGAGACATCTGTAGCATTGTGTTGTGTGACCAAAAGTGCACATTTTAGAGTGGCCTTTTATTGCCCCCAGCACAAGGTGCACCTGTGTAATGATCATGCCGTTTAATCAGCTTCTTGATATGCCACACCTGTCAGGTGGATGGATTATCTTGGCAAAGGAGAAATGCTCACTAACAGGGATGTAAACAAATTTGTGCACAACATTTTTGAGAAAAGCTTTTTGTGCGTATGGAAAATTGCTGGGATTTTGTATTTCAGCTCATGAAACATGAGACCAACAGTTTACATGTTGTGTTTATATTTTTGTTCAGTGTAACTACATGACATTGGACCAGCTAATGTAAAATGAGAGAGAAAATGTGTGGATGATTAAATAAATAACCTTTAGGCATATTAAGTGTCATATACTAACTGAGAGACCGCTTGTATGATGTGTTTCCAGTGTCTAGCAGTCTGACCAGAAACAACAGAGCAGGAATTTCCTTATCTAGCCCTCTCTTCGCTCTGTTTGGCAATATGTCTTGTAGGTGTTAATCTTGTTCATAGGGATACAAAATTAATGGCGCATGGAATTTGACTAAATAGAATTCTGCTTGATTATCTGACCCATCATCCTGATATGACAGTCAAGACATCGTTTGCCACAGCCAGCAAGGTCATTAGGGTAAGAAACAAATCACTAAGCCTTAGTGTTACCAATGTATGGGAGCACACGTTTTTTATGTAAAATTTACAAGTTAAATCTTCTTCCCATTCTTCATCCTTTCATTATCTGAGTAAGGCAGTCTGTTCAATCTTTTGACATTGGGCCCAGCACCCTGCAGTTTCACAAAGAAGTGCACCTCAAGTCTCTCCTTAATTGAAGTGAGTGGTGTATTTACATAAACCAAGGGCTTTGTAGGTTTGTATATTTGTGTAAAAAAGACTAGAGATTTATATTTGTCTGACTATCGTGTGTGTGTACTGTATCTGTGTTCCATATTCTGTATGCTAGTGTGGCACACATAAAAGTACCTAATTGACAAACTTGAGTAAAAGTAAAGACACCTTAATAGAAAAAGACTCAAGTAAAAGTCACCCAGTAAAATATGACTTGATTGAAAGTCTAAAAGTATTTGGATTTAAATATACTTAAGTATCAAAAGTGAAAGTGTAAATCATTTCATATTCCATATTAAGCAAACCAGATGGCACCATTTTCAGATGTAATTTTTTTTTAGCGGATAGCCAGGGGCACACTCCAACACAACATAATTTACAAATTAAGCATGTGTCTTTAGCAGTGATGCCAACTTAGCAATTTTGTTGCTAGATTTAGCAACTTTTCAGACTACCCTGGAAACTTTTTTATCAAACAGCACCTAGCAACAAATTTAGCTACTTTAAAAAATGTATTTTGAACTTTTAGAAACTTTTGAAAAGTGACTCAAACGCTAAAATGCACGCATTTTCCCTCTAAATGACACAAAAACAATTTTCTCTGTCACACACTCAGTCACAACACACGTGCCTGGCTGCAAAAGTGCATTGTGAGTGACGTCAGCAGCAGGCGCTCAGCTCGTGCACAGGCAGCAGCAGGCCTGCAGCAATTTCAGTAAATTGCAAATCATTGTTGGCTGACTGCAGCAGCAGTAGTACGGGTTCGACGAGCCAAACCCAATGAGAGTTGGTCACGAATGTTTGATCTTGAACAGTACTTACAACATCAATCAACATGTCTCAATCAAAATTGTACAGCCAGAAGTACAGAAAAGAGTGGGAGTCTGTACCTGAACAAATGTCAAATCATATTTTTTGCCGAGATGGCCAGTCAATTTGAGTAACGTTATTGTGTATTCTACGTAATGATGCAGTTTTAGGTTATCACGCAATGACATCAGAATGTCATTTAGCAACTTTTAGCAACAAATCAACCTGCCTCTAGCAACTTACCCTGAAAATTAGTTGGCAACACTGGTCTTTAGTGAGTCTGCCAGATCAGAGGCAGTAGGGATGACCAGGGATATTCTCTTGATAAGTATGTGAATTGGACCATTTTCCTGTCCTGCTAAGCATTCTAAATATAACAAGTATTTTTGGGTGTCTGAGAAAATGTATGGAGTAAAAAGTACATTATTTTCTTAAAGTAAAAGTTGTCAAAAATATAAGTAGTAAAGTACAGATACCCCCAAAAACAACTGAAGTATTATTTTAAAGTATTTTTTACTTAAGTACTTTACACCACTGCAAAGTAGTGCCAAACATGATATTGCACGGAAAGATTTTGAGTGTGTTATGTTTACCAGTAGAGTGTTGTGTGTTTTTAGGCTATGCATGCATTTGCTGCTGCACTTTTGCTGCTACAGCCACCATTGCCTGCTCCGCTGCTCCTTATTAATCAACCTACCAGGGTGTTTACAAACACTACAGGAACAAGATCATCTACATGTATTGATCACATGTTTACGAATTCTGTTGAAATTTGTTCTAAAGCTATATACGTACCCATTGGATGCAGTGATCACAATATAGTGGCTATATCCAGGAAAGCCAAAGTTCCAACAGCTGGGCCTAAAATAGTGTATCATACAAAAGATTTTGCTGTGACTCTTATGTGGATGATGTTACAAATATTTTGGTCTGATGTGATTAATGAGGAGCATCCAGTCGCTGCACTTGATGAATATATGAAATTGCTTCTTCCAATTATTGATAAACATGCACCTGTTAAGAAACTGACTGTTAAGGCTTCATGGATTGATGGGGAATTGAAAAACTGTATGGTTGAAAGAGATGGGGGAAAAGGAGTGGCTAATAAGTCTGGCTGTACATCTGACTGGCTTACTTACTGCAAATTGAGAAATGATGTGACTGAACTCAACAAAAAGAAGAAGAAACTTTATTATGAAGCCAAGGTCAATGATATGAAGAATGATGGAAAAAACCTTTGGAGTACTTTAAATTAAATTATTGGTAGAAAGACATTCCACTCCATCTTTCATCGAATCAGATGGCTTATTCATCACAAAACCATTTGATGTTGACAATTATTTTAATGATTATTTCATTGGCAAAGTGGGCAAACTTAGGCAGGAAATGCCCACGACAAAGAGTGAGCAATTATATTCATGCATAAAAAAAAACTAATAATGAAAGAAAAGCAGTGCAAGTTTGAATTTTGTAAAGTTAGTGTGGGAGAGGTGGGAAAATTATTGTTAACGATCAATAATGACAAACCTCCTGGAATTGACAACTTAGATGGAAAGCTACTGAGGATAGTAGCTGACTCTATAGCCAATCCTATCTGTCATATTTTTAATCTGAGCCTAGAGGAAAGTCTTTGTCCTCAGGCCTGGAGGGAAGCCAAAGTAATTCCACTACCCAAGAGTCGTAAAGCGGCCTTCACTGGATCTAACAGCAGACCTATAAGCTTGTTGCCAGCTCTTAGCAAACTGTTGGAACAAATTGTGTTTGACCAAATACAATGCTATTTCTCTGTAAACAAATTATCAACAGACTTTCAGCATGCTTATAGAGAAGGGCACTCAACATGTACTGCACTGACACAAATGACTGATGATTGGTTGAAAGAAATTGTTAATAAGAAGATTGTGGGAGCTGTACTGTTAGATTCCAGTGCAGCCTTTTGATATTATTGATCATAGCCTGTGTTGAAAAAACTTAAGTGCTATGGCTTTTCAACCTCTGCCATATCGTGGATTCAGAGCTATCTATCTAATAGAACTCAAAGGGTTTTCTTTAATGGAAGCGTCTCTAATGTCAAACATGTAAAGTGTGGTGTACCGCAGGGCAGCTTTCTAGGCCCTCTACTCTTTTATATTTTTACCAATGACCTGCCACTGGCATTAAAGAAAGAATCTGTGTCTATGTATGCTGATGATGCAACCATATACGCATCAGCAACCACAGCCAATGAAGTCACTGAAACCCTTAACATAGAATTGCGGTCTGTTTTGGAATGGGTGGCCAGTAATAAACTGGTCCTGAACATCTCTAAAACTAAGAGCATTGTAATTGGTACAAACCATTCCTTAAGTGCTAGACCTCAGCTGAATCTGGTAATGAATGGTGTGGCTGTTGAGCAAGTTGAGGAGACTAAATTACTTGGTGTTACCTTAGATTGTAAACTGTCTTGGTCAAAACATATAGATTCAATGGTTGCAAAGATGGGGATAGGTCTAGCCGTAATAAAGAGATATTCTGCTTTTTTGACACCGCACTCCAAGAAGCAAGTTCTGCAGGCTCTAGTTTTGTCTAATCTTGATTGTTGTCCAGTCGTGTGGTCTAGTGCTGCAATGAAAGACATAGTTAAGCTGCAGATGGCCCAGAACAGAGTGGCACGTTTTGCTCTTAATTGTAATCAGAGGGCTAATTTTAATACTATGCATGCCAGTCTCTCTTGGCTAAGAGTTGAGGAGAGACTGACTGCATTTACTTCTTATTTTTATAAGAAACATTAATGTGTTGAAAACACCAAGTTGTTTGCATAGTCAACTTACACACAGCTCTGACACACACACCAGACATGCCACCAGGGGTCTTTTCATATTCCCCAAAATCAGAACAAATTCAAGAAAATGTACAGTATTATATAGAGCCCTTATTGCATGGAACTTCCTTCCATCTCATATTGCTCAAACAAACAGCAAACCTGGTTTAGAAAAACAGATCAAGCAACACCTTGCGGCACAACGCCTCTCCCCGATTTGACCTAGATAGTTTGTGTGTATGCATTGTAGGTAGCCTAGTAGTTACAGCGTTGGACTCGTAACCGAAAGGTTGCAAGATCGAATCCCCGAGCTGACATTTTAAAAATCTGTCGTCCTGCCCCTGAACAAGGCAGTTAACCCACTGTTCCTAGGTCGTCATTGAAAATAAGAATTTGTTTTTAACTGACTTGCCTAGTTAAATAAAGGTAAAATAAAAATTGTTATGTGGGCTACATGTGCCTTTTTAAAAATGTTTGTAGTTCTTTCCTTGAGCTGTTCTTGTTAAATGATGTTCTGTATTATGCAATTCTGTATTATGTTTTGTGTGGACTCCAGGAAGAGTAGCTGCTGCTTTTGCTACAGCTAATGGGGGTCCTAATAAAATACCAAAAATTCATACGTAGCAACAAAAATGTTGAATAGAATTCACAAAAATAATAAACCGTTTTAAAGGTGATACATGTAGTATTTACACCTGCAAATGGAGTTAAATGTCAATTATATATTTGTAGTAGTAAAGGCCTCCCCAATCCTGCCAAGACAAGGCACTAAGCTCTAATGAAGAGGTGTCATCACATTACGATTTCATAATTTGTTATGATGTTGGAAGGCTCGAAGGTTGCCCTTTCTCGCATCCGGAGAGAAGGTTTTAGACTGTGTTACTTAGCTGCATTTTTCTTCCTCTCACCCCCTCTTAACCCCTTCCCCTCTTGTCTCTCGCAGAGATCTTCCTCAGTACCGGCACAAGCAGTGGCAGTCCTACTTCGGGCGCACCTTTGACGTCTACACCAAGCTGGGGAAGTTTCAGCAGCAGCACAGGTCAGCTGACCACTGACAGCTCCTTTCTTTCACACACATTTCCCCAGATGGATAGATCAAGAACGTTTGAGCCTAGATGATGAGATGTAGAGATGCAGTGCTCCGAGATTTTCAATCCCTGCTCACAGAGAATATATTTAAGCAATAAGGCGAGAGGGTGGCCAGTATATGGCCAGTATACCACAACTAAGGGCTGTTATTAAGCTCCACGCGATGCAGATTGCCTGGACACAGCCCTTAGCCGTGGTATATTAGCCATATATCACAAACCCCTGAGGTGCCTTATTGCTATTATGAACTGGATACCAACGAAGTTAGAGCTGTACAAAAAAAAATATGTCGTACCCGTGGTATACGGTCTGATTTACCATGGCTGTCGGCCAATCAGCATTTAGTGTTCGAACCAGCCAGTTTATAATTTAGTCTTTAATAGCTCAAAAAGGACAGAGTTCAGTTGACTCTCAGGAAGGAGGAAAAACAGTTACTGGTGTCTCCTAAAATGTCAGCATTTAAAATATGGGCGGTGTCTGTTTGTGTGACGTATACTAGCCTCTATCTTTGGATTGTTATGTTTGACAGTTTAAAGGCCTATACATCTTCAATGTGTTGACCTTAATGTTCGTTTTAAACACGCCATTGCTTATTTTCTTTCTATTTTTGCTTGTGAGCAGGCAGGTCCTGGAATATCGGCCTGGCCTGAAGAGATGGCAGATAGGGGAGGTGGCATCCAAAGTAGGCCAGCTCTACTATCACTACTAGTAAGGGTCCTCCAACTGCACCACATCACCACACACGCGCACACCACCTCCATTTTAGGATGTTGTGTCCAGGGGTTGGAATCAAAATTATTTCCATTGTTTTGTTTTGAACGGAACCGTTAATATATTATATTAAAGTTCTGAACTGGTTCGAACCACAAAAAATGTATGTTTTATATAATTCCTTTTTAAACTTCAATCTATTTTTGTTTTACATTTATCTCGACATTAAATGACTTCACCAATTGATAGAGCAGCTGGCTATGGAGTGGGCAAAGCTACATACATGCATTGGACAGACACGTGTGGTGTAGGATGTGACTGAAATGTTGCAGGTGAGGAGAGCGCTGTGCATGAAGCGCTGGGCATCTTGTTGTTATGACATGCATTATCTGAATTAGGCCCACAGAATTGTACCTACGGAGGAGTGGCTTCTATGAAGTCTTGTGTGTGCAGAGTGGCACCAGAATTAAAATCAAAACACATCCTACCTTTTTGTAGTTAATACATCCAACGTGATAACTACAGTATCCTCAACTAGCATTGAAAAAGTGAATCCATTGTTCTCCAATTAAAAAACATCTCTCCTGAAGCACGCATGTAACGTCAGTAGCTACAGTAGACGATGCATGCTTCAGAGGGAGGGAGAGGGGCAGGTAGCCTACACACACACACTGGCAAAGATTTTCAGCTGGCAGGCAGACACTGGAATAAGTTTGAGTGACAGTGATGGCTTTGCATAGGTGCTTTGTTGCATTTGTTTGTGGGACCCCAAAAAATGCCTGGAATATAAAATAACGTTATTAATCGGTTCCCATGCTTCTAAAATAACGTTTGGGTTCTGGTTCTGTTCCTCAATGTTTATTTTCCAGTTTCCAGTTCTGTTGTCTGAACTGGTTCCAACCCTTGGTTGTGTCACGTATCCGTCCCATTCATATCCTGGAACAAATTGTTGGTCTGATCCATGCTGTAACTTGTGTGATAATGATACCTGGTTCATACAAATTCTGGTACTTGATAGGGAGGTTGGTCTAGGATCTAGGACCTAGGGGTAGGCCAGAATCTGAATTCGTTATTCGGATGTGCACAAATGATGAAATTGAAAAAGTACAGTAAAAAAAAAAATCTGAATATTAACCGCAATTTGTGTAACCCTGTTTGCATGCACCTGTGAATTAAGCAATACAAATGTACAATGGCTAAAAATAGGAGAACGATATTGTCAGCTAAAATGACTTACTTTTTCGGCATTCAAATTAATATGAATAATATGCATACCTGAATTATGAAAGACTGAGACACAATCAAAAACTGGTGGGAAAAGAAACACTCTCTGGGACCTGAGTTCCATGTCCAATTTGTACAGTATAAAAACAAGCTACCAAGCTGACATCATGCAGGATTTGTATTTTATAAAGCGTTTGTAGATTTGTAGTTTTAAGTTGATGAAATCTGTTTAGTTCATACACTTATTCGGGAACTACCTGGTACTAGTGTCACAGTCAATACAGAGAGGTCTTAGCACACATTTTCTCTTTTTGTGTCGTAGCCTTCGTACCTCAGAAACAAGGTACCTGAATGAGGCGTTCTCGTTCTACTCGGCCATACGCCAGCGGTCCTACTACTATCAGGTCAACAAAGAGGATAGGTGAGTGCCAACTCATGGCATTTTATTGATTAAGAAATGTGTTTTAGCACTCTGAACATGCCCAATTGGCATCCATTCAGTGTTGGTCTCAGGAGGTCCATGTTAGTCAGAGGCTGTTGTAATATAACAAAATAACTGAACTAAGCACTTAATGGCGGCCTGGGTCAATTGATACAGACACGGTAGGGATAAAAACACATACATTTGTATTTTGAGGGAAGTATCCCTGAAAGTCGGACAACTCAACAATAATGCAACATGCAATAATAGATTATAGGAGTAGCAGGGATAATTGATATACTCGCAACAATTTCAGTGATGAAATAACATTTTAGTATTAACCTCTTTTTAACCCTTAGAACTTAAATGTTGTTCTAATAACATAGCTAGCTTGCTAATGTTGGAAATGTGGTGTAACTAGCGACATTGTCCACATTATTAGGGCTGTAAATGGCTCTGTTTCATCATCTTTTGGTTGAAAAGGTGAAAGGTCAGTGATAAAACTCGTAGACTCGGGTGTCAAATTCTGAGTTTCCACCTTGTATCTCCGACAGCATTTGAATGCCCCAATTTACTGGTTCAGCAGTAATTGTCTGTTTACTGATGAACCCGGTGAACGCAGTGATGGATTAGCTGGCTTGCTAACATAGCATGGCAGCAACACAACATGACAGAATTGTTTTCAGGACCCAGCTAAACCACTGAGATGTGAAAGGTGGTGCGTGATTTAGCTTGCAACAATCCATATTGGGATAATGATATGTTTTTTTATTTTTTTTATAATAGTTAAAGGTTTTTATGGCAGGCAGAGCCAAATTACTGTCACATTTAAACAGTGCCTTCAGAAAGTATACCCCTTGACTTATTCCACATTTTGTTGTTCGAGCCTGAATTCAAAATGGATTAAACATTAAAGGGAAAACATGTTTTTAGAAATGTATGCTAATTTATTGAAAATGAAATACAATAATATTTCAGAAGTATTCACACCCCTGAGTCAAAACATATTAGAATCACCGTTGGCAGTGATTACAGCTGTGAGTCTTTCTGGGTAAGAGTAAGTGCTTTGCACACCAGGATTGTACAATATTTGCCCATTTTATTATTTTCAAAATTCTTCAAGCTCTCAAATTGATTGATCATTGCTGGACAGACAATTTCAAGTCTTGCCATAGATTTTCAAGCAGATGTAATTAAAAACTAACTCGGCCACTCAGGAACATTCACTGTCATCTTGTTAAGCAACTCCAGTGTAGATGTGGCCTTGTGTTTTAGGTTATTGTCCTGCTGAAAGGTGAATTCATCTCGCAGTGTCTGGTGCAAAGCAGTCAACCAGATTTTCCTCAAGGATTTTGCCTGTACTTACCTCCATTCCATAAATGTTCTTATCCTGAAAAACTCCCCAGTCCTTAAAACCTCATTAGGATAGGGGGTGCTGTTGTCACTTTTTCTGGAAATCGTGTAATTTTTAAACGGCTTCCTACTCAATTCTTGCTCGTACAATATCCATATTATTATTATTATTGGATAGAAAACAGTCTCTAGTTTCTATAGCCGTTGAAATTCTGTCTCTGAGTGGAACAGAACTCATTCTACAGCAATTTCCCTAACATGGAGTCAGATTTCACACATCTTGGCCCCTGATCTGGAGTCAGTTTAAAGGTCCCCGTGAATGCTATGAGGATACAGACACTGCTTACGTCTTCCCCTGGATGTCTTTACGTGATGACGCTTTGAATGGTTTCGATTGCGCAATCACAGCCTCTATAAAACAGATCAACGTGTAGGTAGTAACTCTTTTTCAACTGCGCCGGACGCGCGGTGGACACCGACCTGCTCTTTTTCCAAGCATTAGTGTAGCCAGTAATATTTCTCCGGTCATGTTTTTACTTGTAATAGGTGTTAAAGACATCATAAGGTAGTTAATTTAAACCGTTTTATAGCAATTTATATCCGTTTAGTGCGATTTTGGGACATTTATTTCTGAGACACTTTGAATCTCTAGGCACGTTTCCAGTTCATGCCGAACGCAGTGGGCATTTCCACATGGCAAGAGGACAGCTTTCGACCAAAAGACGATTAGACCCAAGAAAGGATTCTTTGCCCAAGATTCTGATGGAAGAACAGCTCAAAGTAAGAACAATTTATTATGATAAATCGTGTTTCTGTCGAAAAATGTTAATCGCTTATGCGGCCATTTTGTTAGATGTAGCTTCGCTTGGCGCAAATTGTATTGAAAAGTAAGGATAATTTAAAAAATGTAAATCAGCGATTGTATTAAGAATTAAATTGTCTATCAATCGCTGTCCACCCTATATTTTTTAGTCACGTTTATGAGTATTTATGTATACGACTAGATCACTGTCTAATATGGCGCACGACATTTTCTGACCAGCTGGGCAACTTTTGTCATTGTCTAACCATGGTTTTGGTGGCTAAATATGCACATTTTCGAACAAACGCTATATGTATGTTGTAATATGATGTTACAGGAGTGTCATCTGAAGAATTCTGAGAAGGTTAGTGAAAAAATGTATATATTTTGGCGATGTTGACGTTATCGCTCTCTTTGGCTAGAATCAATGCTCTGGTAATGTTTGCACATGTGGTATGCTAATATAACGATTTATTGTGTTTTCGCTGTAAGACACTTAGAAAATCTGAAATATTGTCTGTATTCACAGGATCTGTGTCTTTCGATTAGTGTATGCTGTGTATTTTTACGAAATGTTTGATGATTAGTAATTAGGTAATACACGTTGCTCTATGTATTTATTCTAGTCGATTTGTGACGGTGGGTGCAATTGTAAACTATGATATCTACCTGAAATATGCACATTTTTCTAACAAAACCTATCCTATACCATAAATATGTTATCAGACTGTCATCTGATGAGGTTTTTTCTTGGTTAGTGGCTATCAATATCTTAGTTTAGCCGAATTGGTGATAGCTACTGGTGTTGGTGGACAAAGAAAAGATGGTGTCTTTTGCTAAGGTGTTTAGCTAATAGATTTACATATTGTGTCTTCCCTGTAAAACATTTTAAAAATCGGACATGTTGGCTGGATTCACACGATCTGTGTCTTTCATTATCTGTATTGGACTTGTTAATGTGTGAAAGTTAAATATTTAAAAAAAATATTTTTTTTGAATTTCGCGCTCTGCCTTTTCAGTGGAATGTGGGAGGAGTGCCGCTAGCGGCACCCCGGGGCTAGACAGGTTTTAACAAGCACACCCATAACATGATGCCGCTACCACTATGCTTGAAAATATGGAAAGTGGTACTCAGTTATGTTTGGGTCAAATCCAATACAACACACAACACTTTGTATTCAGGACAAAAAGTTAATTGCTTTGCCATATTTCTTGCAGTTTTACTTTCGTTCCTTGTTGCAAACAGGATGCATGTTTTTGAATATTTTTATTCTGTACAGAATTCCTTCTTTTCACTCTGTCAATTAGGTTAGTATTAACAATGTTGTTGATCCATCCTCAATTTTTTCCTATCACAGCCATTAAACTCTGTAACTGTTTTAAAGTCACCACTGGCCTCATGATGAAATCCCTGAGCGGTTTCCTTCCTCTCCGGCAAACGAGATAGGAAGGAAGCTTATCTTTATATTGACTGGGTATATTGATACCAGAGTATGTGAGCGGAGCTGAAGCGGAGCTGGAGCGGAGCGTGCCCAATTTGACTGGAGCGTGTAGCGAGATTCCCAAATGCTGGAGCATCAGCCTTCTTGCCCGCTCCAATTTTGCCACAGTAGCGTTCACTTCATGAGGTCCGGGCATGCTCGGCCCAGCATGCATTTGCAGTCTACTTGTGTCCTGCTATAGCCCCTTGCTTTAGCTACCGTCATGGAGTTCGCTAAATATTTTCATAAAGAAACTGATAGAACACACAGGTGCTAAATGAAGGTGACGTACAAAGATGAGTAGCAAGAAAAACATCATATCTTAAACGTTTCATTCATTCATTTTCATTCATAATTAATTTTGGCCCAATAGGCCTGGCATATTCCCACGTTCAAGGAGCTTTCCGTTTTGATTGGGTTATTTTGCCTAAAAACCTTTAGGCCTACCTATAGACAAATTTAAAACAGCCTGGCAAGAGTGGGCAAAAAGGTGTTTAGCATCCCCAGTGGCTTTGCAAGTGGGTAGAGGTTATTCACTGCTGCTGGCCTGTTCTCTAGGCACCATCGCATGAGCCTGAAGCCGCAGACTGGCCTAACTCGTGTATCTAAATATGAAATCAAAAAATGAATTCCAAGGCACTAAGTAATTTTTCATTTAATTTGTATTTAATTCTAAGTCACAGCCTATATGCACAATTGATAGACTATAATCATTTAATACAATGCTTCCACTGTTCTGCCTGCGGCTATGGAACCCTGACCTGTTCACTGGACGTGCTACCTTGTCCTTGGACCTGCTCTGTCTACCGCACCTGCTGTCTCTAATTGAATGATCGGCTATGAAAAGCCAACTGACATTTACTGTATTATTATCTGACCCTGCTGGTCATCTATGAACGTTTGAACATCTTGGCCATGTTCTGTTATAATCTCCACTCGGCACAGCCAGAAGAGGACTGGCCACCCGTCCGAACCTGGTTCCTCTCTAGGTCTCTTCCTAGGTTCCTCGGCGGTCGACGTCACCGGCCTTCTAGCCATCGCCGATCCACCTTTCATTTTCCATTGGTTTTGTCTTGATATAATTGAAATAATATAGCCCAAATAATTCATTTTCATTCCTCCTTAGGCTCCCTGTCTGGCTCCTGAGCTATTTGGAGTGTTTATATTCTGTTTAATATGACATGTAGCCTATTCGAAATGATGTGCACTTCTTACATTCACCTTTTCATGTTTATTCAAGTACCTTTCATTCAAATCTATGGTTTGGTTTCAATACTTCAAAACCAAATGGTAGTCACAAAAGTAGATGGGTGTTGGTTAAATTGGCATTTTTAATGAATGGAGAAAATTTGGAGCTGCATTTCTTTTCCTTTTGAGCGCTGAGCGTTTTTTAGTGGAGCTCACATGCTCTGATACACCATCCAAAGTGTAATTAATAACTTCACCATGCTCAAAAGGATATTCAATGCCTGCCCCCCCCCCCCCCCCCATCTACCAATTGGTGCCTTTCTTTGCGAGGCATTGGAAAACCTTCAGGGTCTGTGTGGCTGAATCTGTGTTTGAAATTCACTGCTGGTCTGAAGGACCTGACAGATAATTGTGTGGGGTACAGAGATGAGGTAGTCATTCAAAAATCATGTTAAACACAATTTCTGCACACAGTGAGTCCATGCAACTTATTATGTGACTTGTTAAGCACATTTTTACTCCTGAACTTATTTATGCTTCCCATAACAAAGGGGTTGAATACTTATTGACTCAAGACATTTCAGCTTTTCATTTTCTATTTGTAAAATTTAGAAAAACATAATTCCACTTTGACATTATGGGGTATTGTGTGTGTGTGTGTAGGCCAGTGAAAAAAAAAATCCCAATTTCATCTATTTTAAATTCAGGCTGTAACACAACAAAATGTGGAAAAAGCAAAGGGGTGTGAATACCTTCTGAAGGCACTGTATACATTCTGTTGAATGAGCTTTCTAAAAGTCATGGAATCAATAGATAGATAGTGTATTTGGAACTATTCAGACCCCTTCCCCTTTTCCACATTTTGTTAAGTTATAGCCTTATTCTAAAATTGATTATAAACTCAGCAAAAAAAGAAATGTCCTATCGCTGTCAACTGCCTTTATTTTCAGCAAACTTAACATGTGTAAATATTTGAATGAACATAAGATTCAACAACTGAGAAATAAACTGAACAAGTTCCACAGACGTGTGACTAACATAAATGGAATAATGTGTTGCTGAACAAAGGGGGGTCAAAATCAAAAGTAACAGTCAGTATCTAGTGTGGCCACCAGCTGCATTAAGTACTGCAGTGTATTTCCTCATGGACTGTACCAGATTTGCCAGTTCTTGTTGTGAGATGTTACCCCACTCTTCCACCAAGGCACCTGCAAGTTCCCAGACATTTCTGGGGAGAATGGCCCTAGCCCTCACCCTCCGATCCAACAGGTCCCAGACGTGCTCAATGGGATTGAGATCAGGGCTCTTCGCTGGCCACGGCAGAACACTGACATTCCTGTCTTGCAGGAAATCACGCACAGAACGAGCAGTATGGATGGTGGCATTGTCATGCTGGAGGGTCATGTCAGGATGAGCCTGCAGGAAGGGTACCACATGAGGGAGGAGGATGTCTTCCCTGTAACACACATCTTTGAGATTGCCTGCAATGACAACAAGCTCAGTCCGATGATGCTGTGACACACCGCCCCAGACCATGACGGACCCTCCACCTCCAAATCGCTCCCGCTCCAGAGTACAGACCTCGGTGTAATGCTCATTCCTTCGACGATAAACGCGAATCTGATCATCACTCCTGGCAAGACAAAACTTCGACTCGTCAGTGAAGAGCACTTTTTGCCAGTCCTGTCTGGTCCATCGACGGTGGGTTTGTGCCCATAGGCGACGTTGTTGCCGGTGATGTCTGGTGAGGAGCCTTATAACAGGCCTACAAGCCCTCTGTTCAGCTTCTTTCAGCCTATTGCGGACAGTCTGAACACTGATGAAGAGATTGTACGTTCCTGGTGTAACTCGGGCAGTTGTTGTTGCCATCCTGTACCTGTCCCGCAGGTGTGATATTCGGATGTACCGATCCTGTGCAGGTGTTGATACACGTGGTCTGCCACTGTGAGGACGATCAGCTGTCCGTCCTGTCTCCCTGTAGGGCTGTCTTAGGTGTCTCACAGTACGGACATTGCAATTTATTGCACTGGCCGCATCTGCAGTCCTCATGCCTCCTTGCAGCATGCCTAAGGCACGTTCATGCAGATGAGCAGGGACCCTGGGCATCTTTCTTTTGGTGTTTTTCAGAGTCAGTAGAAAGGCCTCTTTAGTGTCCTACGTTTTCATAAATGTGACCTTAATTGCCTACCGTTTGTAAGCTGTTAGTGTCTTAACTTCTTATGGCTGGGGGCAGTATTGAGTAGTTTGGATGAATAAGGTGCCCAAAGTAAACTGCCTGCTACTCAGGCCCAGAAGCTAAGATATGCATATTATTAGTAGATTTGTATAGAAAACACTCTGAAGTTTCTAAAACGGTTTGAATGATGTCTGTGAGTATAACAGAACTCATATGGCAGGCAAAAAATTGAACCAGGAAGTGGGAAATCTGCGGTTTGTAGGTTTTCAAGTCTTTGCCTATCCAATATACAGTGTCTATGGGGTCATATTGCACTTCCTAAGGCTTCCACTAGATGTCAAAAGTCTTTAGAAGGCTTCTACTGTGAAGGGGGAGCGAATAAGAGCTGTTTGACTAAGGGGTCTGGCAGAATGCCATGAGCTAAGTCAGGCGTGCGGCCGTGAGAGCGAGCTCTGTTCCTTTTCATTTCTAAAGACAAAGGAATTGTCCGGTTGAAACATTATTGAAGATTTATGATAAAAACATCCTAAAGATTGATTCTATACATCGTTTGACATGTTTCTACGAACTGTAATGGAACTGTTTAGACTTTTCGTCTGGACTTTCGCCTGGCCTTGTGAATTTCGATTGGTGAACTAAACGTGAAAATAGCGCCCCCAGCCATAAGAAGTTAACGACCGTTCCACAGGTGCATGTTCATTAATTGTTTATGGTTCATTGAACAAGCGTGGGAAACGGTGTTTAAACCCTTTACAATGAAGATCTGTGAAGTTATTTGGATTTTTACGAATTATCTTTGAAAGACAGGGTCCTGAAAAAGGGACGTTTCTGTTTTTTGCTGAGTTTATACTTTTTTCCCCTCATCAATGTACACACACTACCCCATAATGACAAAGCAAAAACTGTTTTTTAGAAATGTTTGCAAATTTATTAAAACAAAAAAAACTGATACCTTATGTAAATAAGTATTCAGACGCTTTGCTATGAGACTCGAAATGGAGCTCAGGTGCATCCTGTTTCCATTGATCATTCTTGATGTTTCTAGAACTTGATTGGAGTCCACCTGTGGTAAATTCAATTGATTGGACATGATTTGGAAAGGCACACACCTGTCTATATAAGGTTTCATAGTTGTCAGTGCATGTCAGAGCAAAAACTAACCAATGAGGTCAAAATGAATTATCCGTAGAGCTCCGAGACAGGATTGTGTCAAGGCAGAGATTTGGGGAAGGGTACCAAAACATTTCTGCAGCATTGAAGAAGTTGGAAACCACCAAGACTCTTCCTAGATCTGGTCGCCCAGCCAAACTGAGCAATCGGGGGAGAAGGGGCTTGGTCAGGAAGGTGACCAAAAACCGATGGTCACTCTGACAGAGCTCCAGAGTTCCTCTGTGGAGATGGGAGAACCTTCCAGAAGAACAACCATTTTTAATATTTTTATTTAACCTTTATTTAACGAGCCAGGTCAGTTAAGAACAAAATCTTATTTACAATGACGGCCTACCAAAAGGCAAAAAGCCTCCTGCGTAGACACATCAGGACAAGAGAGACAACACTACATAAAGAGAGATCTAAGACAACAACACAGCATGGCAGCAACACATGGCATCATAGCATGGCAGTAACACAACAGGACAATAACATGGTAGCAGCAGAACATGGTTGCAGCATAAAACAGGGTACAAACATTATTTGGCACAGACAACAGCACGAAGGACAAGAAGGTAGAGACAACAATACATCACGCAAAGCAGCCACAACTGTCAGTAAGAGTGTCCATGATTGAGTCTTTGAATGAAGAGATTGAGATAAAACTGTCCAGTTTGAGTGTTTGTTGCAGCTCGTTCCAGTCGCTAGCTGCAGCGAACTGAAAAGACGAGTGGCCCAGGGATGTGTGTGCTTTGGGGACCTTTAACAGAATGTGACTGGCAGAACAGGTGTTGTATGTGGAGGATGAGGGCTGCAGTAGATATCTCAGATAGGGAGGAGTGAGGACTAAGAGGGTTATATAAATAAGCATCAACCAGTGGGTCTTGCTACGGATATACAGAGATGACCAGCTTACAGAGGAGTATAGAGTGCAGTGATGTGTCCTATAAGGAGCATTGGTGGCAAATCTGATGGCCGAATGGTAAAGAACATCTAGCCACTCGAGAGCATCCTTACCCTGCCGATCTATAAAATATGTCTCTGTAATCTAGCATGGGTAGGATGGTCATCTGAATCAGGATTAGTTTGGCAGCTGGGGTGAAAGAGGAGCGATTACAATAGAGGAAACCAAGTCTAGTTTTAACTTTTGCCTGCAGCTTTGATATGTCTTGAGAAAAGGACAGTGTACCGTCTAACCATACTCCCAAGTACTTGTATGAGGTAGTCACACCTGTGGGGAGAGGGGCATTCTTCTTACCGAACCACATGACCTTTGTTTTGGAGGTGTTCAGAACAAGGTTAAGGGCAGAGAAAGCTTGTTGGACACTAAGAAAGCTTTATTGTAGAGTGTTTAACCCAAAATGCGGGAGGGGCCAGCTGAGTATAAGATGGTATCTGCATATAAATGGATGAGAGAGCTTCCTACTGCCTGAGCTATGTTGATGTAAATTGAGAAGACCGTGGGGCCTAGGCTACACCCTTGGTGACAGACAGGCAGTAGCTGAGACAGCAGATGTTCTGACTTTATCAGGGATGCAAACTAGTCACTTTTCTGCGAAATTCACATTTTGAATCCAAAATTGTTCAGATGAGAAAAGTTTGAGGGGGGGGGGGGGGGGGGATGCGCGTTTGGAGCAATACTGGCTGTATCCAAGGCTCAGCCAATCGTTAACAAATAACAAAATGCAGCATGCGACTGAAGAGTGAAGAGATGACCAACTTACTAGTTACAGCATCAGAGCGCGCTCTGGAAAGACTGCGGAGAGTGGAAAAGCAGTTTGAAACTTACAGCAGAAGTGAGGACGAAGAGGTTGTTGAGAAGCCTGCCGACGGAGGTGAGAAGGTGATAAAGTGTACTTAAACTCAATTATTTTATCAGCTCATTATGGTGTGAAAATTAGCTGGCTAACAAAGTCATACAGCTAGCTTTAGCTAGCTAGCTAAAGTTACAACATCAGATGAGCTAACGTTAGCTATGGTATTAACTAGTATACGACTCCTTAACGTTCCTCAAGCTATAACGTTGTTAGTTGCTCACTGGACCCTGATGGAAATCTGTGAGAAATGTTAACTAGATAGTTAGTACTTAGTTCATAGATAGCTAACGACTTAATGTTTTCCCTCTGTGGTTCATTTTCAGAATGAGAGAGTTAGGTGAAGACGAGGCGTTGTTTGTTTACAAGTGGATTCAGGGATTAAGTGTAGCTGGAGCTGGGCCTGGTTTAAACTGGGTGTCACTATAGAGGTGAAAGGAACTTCCTCCCTCTTTCTCACTTTTTCAATACAGTGGATAAAAAGGGGTATGCCAGGTGTACTCTCTGCCTGAAAGAAATTATGCCAACAAAAGGTCTAATGCTCTGCTGGCACATTGTAGAACAGATGTACAAAGGCAGAAAGTGTACAATGTAATAACAACGTGCAGTGTAGCTCAGATACTGCTCAGGGAGACACCACCAGCACCATTCCACCAGGGGCCAGAGAAGATTAAGGATCAACAGGCTCAGCTTCCCGTGCCCACTATAGACCGCATAGCAAATGCAGTGGTAGGTGTGTTAGGTCAGCAGCATCAGTATTTGAGAAGTCAACATAGCACATGTCAGGCAAACTGTTAGTATAGGTCAAATAAACACTGTTGAGCAATTTACACAAGATAAAAAAAATATGTAGTGTGCCTACTTTTAGTTAATTTCATAATTTGTGTCTTCTAGGCTATGGTCCTTGGTGTCCTAGCAGAGCATTCCCTCCACCTTCGTTTGCTCCAGTAATTGTTGAGCTAGCGCAAAGTCTTGCCATTGACAAGGTGGCTTTGGAGAGGATGAAGCTCTCAACAACCGCGGCATCCTCCAAGATGGTCCATGGCCTAGTGCGGACCTTCTCCAAAAGGACCGTCTCAAACCTGAGCAGGTTTCCCTGTTCTTTGAACTTGGATGAGAGCACATCTAACAGCAACAAGAAGGTTGTTCTCATATGTAATTATTACTTTCTTATATCTATTTGCCATTCTATAGTCTCTACTCTATTTGCACTACTTTTCTCTTGTTTTAATATTCTCTTACCGTACATTGTTGAGAAAGAGAAAGAGAAAGCTCAAGGAACAAGCATTTCATTGTCCAGTCAACATATGTTTACTGTGCATTTGACAAATAAATCCTGATTTTATTTGGTTTGATTTGAAGGTCCTCTCCATGCTAGTAAGCTACTACCATGATGACACGAGGAAGGTGATAGTGGAGCACTTGGGGTCCCTGGAGGTCATCAAGGTGAATGCCGTCAGCTTGGAGAGGGCGCTCTGCCACTTCTTCAACCATAACATCCCATGGAATATTCTGGTGAGCAAGACCGGCATCGAGACAAGGATCCGTCAGATGCAATGTCCAAACCTGCTCGACATTGATGGAGACTCCTGTCATCACATCCACAATGCGGCAAAGAAGTTTGCAGAGCCCTTGAGCAGCTCTTCAATGATCTGCACACTGATCATCAGTGGTCTCCAGATCAAGTAAAAACAAGTATATTTGAATGTTTGGTATTTACTTATCACTCAATGTATGAAATTAATTAAATCTTTATTAATTTGATTCATTAATTCATCTGAATACTGAATTTATTCCAAATCTATCTTGTTTCTGTGCAATCCTACCTTAAATGATGAAGAACAATAAAGGGGCAGTATATGGAAATAAATAATTTTATAGTCTCTTTTTGTCAGATGATGTACCTCAAGGAGATATGCCGGTACCTGAACATCCCTGCCTCAGAGGTTTGTGTCTACATATGTCACCATTTGACACACAGAATGCTGCCGGCGTACTACGGGTTCCTGAGCAACGAAGACCAGGAGCTGTACAAGGACCCACTGGAACACATTTACAAAGAACACCACGTGAGCGAGACGGCACAAGCGCGGATCAAGTCTTTGCACGAGGACCTCAACAGAAAAGGTGAAGGTCATCACTAGTTCTATGTTAAGCTTAGTATTGAGTTTGTTTACATCCTGGTTACCAGCGATGAGCAAAATGTACCTTATTGACACTTAACTTACTGATTCTGTTTCCACAGGCATGAAAGTAAAAGTAAAAGTTTTAAAAAGAAGTAAAAGACAGAAGCAAGAGGGTGACCAGGAAGGTGTGGCATGAGGGCACTACAAGTGACCTACAACTCAGCATTTACGTGGGTGTACTGGCTATCCCGAAGGAGTACGTAATGGTTTTTCAGGTGGGTATTTTCTATCTGCGACTGTTGGCTATACTTGTATAGACAATATTGTATTTCACAACAGTTTGTTTTACATTCACAGGGTAGCCAGATGTTGGTACATAAGCTCCACGACAAACAGCTGTCAGCTTTTTTCTTGCTTCGTCAAAGCTGAATACATAACTAAAGTGTCACCCAAGACTATGGGAGTGATGGCACTTCAGGAGAAGATGCTGCTGTCTGCCAGGGAGATGTGTGTGGTGTGGGAAGCAGATGGAATCAGAACCAGGAATCCTAATCATGCTGTTAGTACCCTGCAATTTAAATTACATTTAATACGTTGATATCTGTTTTGTCATTGTTTCAAAACATGTAGTAATTGTCAGTTTTGTGGTGGTCCATATTTCAGCTGCTGAAGTCCTTCATGGAACAGGTCACCAAAGCCTACACCACCTCTGCACTTCACATGCAGAATAAGTTGCCCTTGTAAAGTCACACACTGAGGTCACTGTCTGCTCTGGACACGATTTTGAGAGGCCACTCGCAGGCAGCGATCCAGTTGAAGAAGCTGAGCGCAATGTTGGGCCACCTCTCACCAGCCAGCAGTGATCTCCACCACGAGATCATGTGATACAACATCGATCCATGCCTGGCCAGCTTCACAGAGGGAGATGGCATGGTGGAGTGGTGGGCTCATGTCTTGGCCCAGACACTGAAGTATCCAGCCCTGGGTAATGTGGTGAAAGGTGCCTTCTCCGTCTTTCATGGTACCAGGGTTGAGTCTTTGTTTAGCTGGATGAACGACATCATTGATACACGAAGCCCCAACATGAACATCTCAACGTTCAATGCAATACAGACTGTGAATTACACTGTAGTGGAGATGTTTAAACGGGAGGATGCAAGGTGGACCAAAGGCTCTGCAGAAACTTCAGGTCAGCAGGAACAGTAGACAAGACACAGTGGCAGCAGAGTCTGCTGGAAGACCGAAGACGACATCTCGAGTATGGCTGTCAGCCATCTGGAAGTGCTCAGGAGAGCAAGAGGGCGGCAGCTGAAAGGAGAAGCGGGCGAGGCTCAAGCATGCTGCAAAACAGCGCAAGTGGGCACTTGAAATACTTGTCCAGGCTAAGAAAAAGAAGTAGGGGAAAACCCTCTACCCAGCCATCGCCTTCCCTCCAGTACTCTCCCTTTGTCAAATAAATCCCAGATTGTTAGGACGCATCTGAGGCCTGTTTTCTGCCACCATTTACCTTAATTTTATGGACTATGTTTTTATGTTTGCAATTCATATATTATTAAAAGAAAGTGTTGTGAAAACGTATGTGGGTATAGGAAAGGAGAGTTCTATTTGTGTTTCGTTTAACTTCCCCTCTGAAATGTATTACCTATGAATGTTCTGTTCTGTTGGGCAGTACAGTATCATAGGGACTGTTCCTGAAAGCTGGATCAATGAGTTAGCTAGCTAACTTTCCAGAATATCTGGAAATAACTCCATCCTTTGAGAAATATTGACCTAAAATGTATGTGGCATTATATTGACTCGACTACATAAACCAGTATAAAATATGAATTAATTGTTTATTCTGTGGACTTGAGTGTCATTTGCAGTAAAGTCAAGGCAACAAAAAAGAACATGATAGAATGGCGCCGGAGAGGATGGCTGACGTTTTACGTGCTCCTAACCAACTGTGCTATTTTGTTCGTTTTTTTGCGCTGTTTGTAACTTTAAAAAAAATAATATTTTATACATAATGTTGCTGCTACCATCTCTTATGACCGAATAACTTCTGGACATCAGAACAGCTATTACTCACTACGAACTGGTAGAAGCTTATTCCTTTAATGCGTCTGACGAGTCCGATGTGAAGGATATACTGCTTTCCCAGGAACAGGCCCAAATCCTCGTCATTTGTGTGAAGAGAAGACAACGGAGAAAAAGGGGGCGGATGTCGGGCTGCCTTCCGAGAATTCGAAGGCGAGTGAGTAAACCTCCACTGCCATGACGTTCTATTGGCAAACATGCAATCATTGGAAAATAAAGTTGATGACCTACGAGCAAGATAAAACTCCCAACGGGACATTAACTGTAATATCTTATGGTTCACTGAGTCGTGGCTGAACGATGACATGAACAACATACAGCTGGCGGGTTTTACACTGTATCGGCAGGATAGAACAGCAGCCTCTGGTAAGACAAGGGGTGGCGGTCTATGTATATTTGTAAACAACAGCTGGTGCATGATATCTAAGGAAGTCTTGAGGTTTTAATCGCCTGAGGTAGAGTTTTTATCCATATTTTTCGTAGCTGTTTACATACCACCACAGACCGATGCTTGCACTAAGAACACACTTAATGAGCTGTATACCGTCATAAGCAAACAGGAAAATGCTCTTAGTGGCTGGGGACTTTACTGCAGGGAAACTTTAAATCCCTTTACCAAATTTCCACCATCATGTTAAATGTGCAACCAGAGGGGGAAAAACTCTAGACCACCCTTACTCCACACACAGAGACGGACAAAGCTCTCCCTCACCCTCCATTTGGCAGATCTGACCATAATTCTATTCTCCTGATTCCTCCTTACAAGCAACAATTAAAGGAGGAAGCACCAGTGACTCGGTCAATAAAAAGGTGATCAGATGAAGCAGATGCTAAGCTACAGGACTATTTTGCTAGCACAGACTGGAATATGTTCTGGAATTCTTCCGATGGCATTGAGGAGTACACCACGTCAGTCACTGGCTTCATCAGTAGCCCACAGTGACTGTACGTACATATCCCAACCAGAAGTCATGGATTACAGGCAACATCCGCACTGAGCTAAATGGTAGAGCTGCCGCTTTCAAGGAGCGGGACTCCAACCTAGAAGTTTATAATAAATCCCACTATGCCCTCCGACGAACCATCAAACAGGCAAAGCATCAATACAGGGCTAAGATCGAATCCAACTACACTGGCTCCGACGCTCGTCGGATGTGGCAGGGCTTGCAAACTATTACAGATTACAAAGGGAAACGCAGCAAAGAGTTGCCCAGTGACACAAGCCTACCAGATGAGCTAAATTACTTCTATGCTCACTTCGAGGCAAATAACACTGAAACATGCATGAGAGCATCAGCTGTTCCAGACGACTGTGTGATCACGCCTTCCGCAGCCGATGTGAGTAAGTCCTTTAAATAGGTCAACATTCACAAGACCGCAGGGCCAGATGGATTACCGGGACATGTACTCCGAGCATGCGCTGACCTTCTAACAAGTGTCTTCACTGACATTTTCATCCTCTCCCTGTCTGAGTCTGTAATACCATTTTTCAAGCAGACCACCATAGTCCCTGTGCCCAGGAACACCAAGGTAACCTGCCTAAATGTCTACCGACCCGTAGCACTCAAGTCTGTAGCCATGAAGTACTTTGAAAGACTGGTCATGGCTCACATCAACACCATTATCCCAGAAACCCTAGACCCACTACAATTTGCATACCGCGTTAACAGATCCACAGATGATGCAATCTCTATTGCGCTCCACACTGCCTTTTCCCACCTGGACAAAAGTAACACCTATGTGAAAATGCTTTTCATTGACTACAGGTCAGCGTTCAACACCATAGTGCCCTCAAAGCTCATCACTAAGCTAAGGACCCTGGGACTTAACACCTCCCTCTGCAACTGGATCGTCGACTTCCTGACGGGCGGCCCCAGGTGGTAAGCGTAGGCAACAACACGTCGGCCACACTGATCCTCAACATGGGGGCCCCTCAGGTGCGTGCTCAGTCCCCTCCTGTTCTCCCTGTTCACTCATGACTGCACGGCCTGGCACAACTCCAACACCATCAAGTTTGTCGATGACACAACAGTGCCTGTTCACCGACAATGACGAGACAGCCATTTGGGGTAGTTGTCCTGTGGTGCCAGGACAACTACCTCTCCCTCAACGTGATCAAGACAAAGGAGATGTTTGTGGACTACAGGAAAAGGAGTACTGAGCACACTCCCATTCTCATCGACGTGGCTATAGTGGAGCAGGTTGAGAGCTTCAAGTTCCTTGGTGACCACATCACCAACAAACTAACATGGTCCAAGCACACCAATAAGTTGTGAAGAGGGTACAACAAAACCTATTCCCCCTCAGGAGACTGAAAAGATTTGGTATTGGTCTTCAGATCTTCAAAAGGTTCTACAGCTGCATAATCGAGGGCATCCTGACTGGTTGCATCACGGCCTGGTATTGCAACTGTTCGGCCTCCGACCGCAAGGCACTACAGAGGGTAGTCCGTACGGCCCAGTACATCACTGGGGCCAAGCTTCCTGCCATTCAGGACCTATTTACCAGGCGGTGTCAGAGGAACGCCCTAAAAATGGTCAGATTCTAGCCACCCTAGTCATAGACTGTTTTCTCTGCTACCGCAAGGCAAGCGATGCCGGAGCGCCAAGTCTAGGTCCAAGAGGCTTCTAAACAGTTTCTACCCTCAAGCCATAAGACTCCTGAACATCTAATCAAATGACTAACTAGACTATTTGCATTGCCCCCACCCCCTTTACACTGTTGCTACTCTCTGTTATTATCTATGCATAGTAACTCTACCTACATGTACATATTACCTCAATTACCTTGACTAACTGGTGCCCCCACATTGACTCTGTATCGGTACCCCCTGTATATAGCCTAGCCTCGTTATTGTTATTTTACTACTGCTCTTTTTTTTCAATTTTTTTAATTTTTTACCCCCTTTTCTCCCCAATTTCGTGGTATCCAATTGTTAGTAATTACTATCTTGTCTCATCGCTACAACTCCCGTACGGGCTCGGGAGAGACGAAGGTCAAAAGCCATGCGTCCTCTGAAACACAACCCAACCAAGCCGCACTGCTTCTTAACACAGCGCGCCTCCAACCCGGAAGCCAGCCGCACCAATGTGTCCGTGCACCTGGCTACCTTGGTTAGCGCGCACTGCGCCCGGCCCGCCACCGGAGTCGCTGGTGCGCGATGAGACAAGGATATCCCTACCGACCAAACCCTCCCTAACCCGGACGACGCTAGGCCAATAGTGCGTCGCCCCACGGACCTCCCGGTCACGGCCGGCTGCGACAGAGCCTGGGCGCGAACCCAGAATCTCTGGTGGCACAGCTAGCGCTGCGATGCAGTGCCCTAGACCACTGCGCCACCTGGGAGGCCCCTTTTACTGCTGCTCTTTAAATTATTTGTTACTTTTATTTCATATTGTTATTATTATTTATTTTTTAATTGCATTGTTGGTTAGGGCTTGTAAGTAAGCATTTCACTGTGAGATCTACACCTGTTGTATTCGGCGAATGTGACAAATACAATTTGATTTGATTTGAAATAACATTGGATTGTTTTCCTGAAAATGTTTAGCTGTGAGTTAGGCTCACATTAACCACTCTTACAAACAGAGACTGATCGTGTAGATCATATTCTTTGTTGTTTAATTAGTACACAGTTAACCTGCATTTCAAGAAGGGATTCAGCCTAAAAGTCACTAGAAATTAGAATTTTAAAGCTGATTTAAAATAAAAATCCCCTTAGCAGAGACGTTTTGTGTGTTTCAGTGCAAAGAAAATGTGTCACCTTTTTGTGTCCTCACCAGTTTGCATCCCTGCTTTTTACACTGCACTCTTTGAGAGAGGTAGTTAGCAAACCAGGCCAAAGACCCCTCAGAGACACCAATACTCCTTAGCCGGCCAAAAAGAATGGAATGGTCTACCGTATCAAAAGCTTTGGCCAAGTCAATAAAAATAGCAGCACAACATTGCTTAGAATCAAGGGCAATGGTGACATCATTGAGGACCTTAAAGGTTGCAGTGACACGTCCATAACCTGAGCGGAAACCAGATTGCATACCAGAGAGAATACTATAGACGTCAAGTAAGCCAGTCAGTTGATTATTGACAAGTTTTTTCAACACTTGTGATAAACAGGGCAAAATAGAAATAGGCCTATAACAGTTTTAAATAATGGATGAACTGTGGCTGCCTTCCAAGCAATGGGAGGCTGTCTCTCCCCAGAGAGGAGAGACAGGTTAAAAAGGTCAGCGATAACCTTGGCGATGATAGGGGCAGCAACCTTTAAAGAATAAAGGGTCTAAACCATCTGACCCAGATGTCGTTTTGGGGCCAAGTTTAAGAAGCTCCTTTAGCACCTTGGACTCTGACCTCCTGCAGGGAGAACCAATGTAGCGGGGCAGGGGAAAAAGAGGGAGGAGCATCAGGGCTATTCAGTAAACAAGAAAGTTCAGTCAACAAAGCATGCAGGAGTCATGAGGCAAATAGCAAAATGCACCAAAAATACAATATAATGACTTGGGGCTAGCCATTGTAAGTTCAGAATCACTCACCCCATCTGTGAGTGTGTGCTGGAGGAGAGGGGGGAGTGTGGTGGGGGTACATGTACCAGACAGGGGGAGACAAGCAGGGGGAGACAAGCCAGGGCAGACGACGAACAGATTGCCAGGTGGAATCCAAGCAGCAGTGCAGCAGGCAACGGGAGTAGGTCACACCCACTTGGGAGAAGCTTTTATTTCTGGAGGCAGAGTTCTTGTAGAAAATGCCAGTGGATGGTCTCTGAACAGCGGGAGGAGGCTTCAAGGCCTCCGGATTTGGGTGGGGTAGCCTGCCATTTGTTGGGCTCAAAGGCTTCGACACCTCTCACTTCACACCTCAGTGCTAATTGAAGTTGTATCTGGTCTGTCACCGTTTCAGGTTGAATGGTGTCCTTGAAACTATTAATCCTTCCAGGTAATTTGGTCCAAAATGAGGTTGTATGTTTTGAGTTTTGATCTGGAGTGAAGGTTATGCTGTGGAGGGTAGCATCCTGTATAGTTTATCTAACTCCAAATATATATTTTTGTAAAAAACATGTTGGAAAATGTGAGAGCTTACATGCAGCTGTATCTCTCTCTCTCCCCTGAACTCGATCTCTGCAGCACTCCACCAATCAGGCCTTTATGGTAGAGTGGCCAGATGGAAGCCACTCCTCAGTAAAAGGCACATCACAGCCCGCTTAGAGTTTGCCAAAAGGCACTTACAGGACAAGATTCTCTGGTCTGTTGAAATTAAGATTGAACACTTTGCCACTGAATGCCAAGCGTCACTTCTGGAGGAAACCTGGCACCATCCCCACGGTGAAGCATGGTGGTGGCAGCATCATGCTGTGGGGATGTTTTTCAGCTGAAGGGATTGGGAGACTAGCCAGGATCGAGGCAAAGATGAACTGTGCAAAGTACAGAGAGATCCTTGATGAAAACCTGCTCCAGAGCGCTCAGGATCTCCAACTGGGGCGAATGCTCACCTTCAACAGGACAACAACCCTAAGCACACAGCCAAGTCAACGCAGGAGTGGCTTCGGTACAAGTCTCTGAATGTCCTTGAGTGGCCAAGCCAAAGCCCGGACTTGAACCTGATCGAACATCTCTGGAGAGACCTGAAAATACCTGTGCAGTGACGCTTTCCATTCAACATGACAGAGCTTGAGAGGATAGGATCTGCCAAGAAGAAATGGACACACTCCCCAAATACAGGTGTGCCAAGTTTGTAGCGTCATACCCAAGAAGACTCAAGGCTGTAAAGGGTCTGAATAGTGTGAGATGTCCTTTTAAAAAAAATATTAGCGAGAATTTCTAAAAACCTGTTTTTACTTTGTCATTATGGGATATTGTGTGTGTGTAGATTGATGAGGGGGGAAATTATTATATATTTTTAAGAACAAGGCTGTAACAAAATGTGTAAAAAGTGAAGGGATCTGAATACTTTCCAAATGCACTGTAATGGTAGAATACCTGCAGTGACAAAATTGTTGATGACAGCGTGAATGTTCCAAAAGCTCGATTAATTTAGTCCTGGTGCAAAACATTTGACTTGTGTGTTTTTGTGCTTACCAGGAATGACTCACTGTATTTTGCTTAGATTGTAACACAACTCTCCTTCTATTGTCTCCGCCCCTCATGTCAGGCCTGAGTTGGTAGTGAAGAAACTTCGGTATTATACCCGCTACATTGTAGTTTGTTTACTTCTGAACAAGATGGACCAAGTGAAAGTGCTGGTCAAGGTAAGAAACCTGAGAAAAACAAGCAAGAACCAGAGGAAGTTCTGAATCCTTCAATCTCATTTCTATTTATTTCGGCCTTTTTTTTTGTATTGTTTTATTATATTGGGGTTTCGTATAAAGTGGAGAAACAGAAAACACAGGAACAAAGAACACAAGTTTCAGCCTGAAATGTTCATTCTAGTAAACCTCTGACTGTAATTGAAATATATTTCCTTTAAGATCCTACAAGCAGCTGTATGTTTGTGTACATAATATCTGTCTCCCCTCCTGTAGGAGCTGTCAGAGGAAATTGAGGACTATACGCAGCGATTCAACACAGAAGATCAGTTGGAATGGAATCTGGTTTTACAGGAAGTGGCAGCTTTTGTGGAGGTCAGATCCCAAAGAATAACCGACTGAATCACCTGATGCCTTTTACCTTCTGTTTCTACTGCCTATTGCCTACTATGAAAGGCGGAAATGTCATCATAACTTATGAATGAAGGATATAGCAGCACTTAAAGGAGGCCTCGACAGGTCAGCAAACATTAGATAAAGATGTTGCCCAACGACCATTACTAAAGTACATACCAGTGACTAACCTATTCAACATGAAGTACTGGATTTCATTCTGGATTTTGGGGGGGAAATTATGATTGTACATTTCTGTAAATCTTTAATTTGAGTGAAAGATAATAGCACGTGTGTGCTACTGGAATGGTGTGCACAAAGGAGTACAAGGGAAGCTGTGCATGATACAATTGTAAAGTGTGTGTTTGTTTCTGTGAGCAGGCAGACCCAGTTGTGGTGCTGAACAATGAAAATACTGTGGTCATCATATCCAATCGGCTACAGGAGGGGGGCATGCCTCCGTTGGAACAGGGCATGGTGGTTGGTCAGCTCACCCTGGCAGATGCACTAATCATTGGCAACTGCAACAACCAGGTGTTTGAACGCATACATTCTAGTCTAAAGCCCAGCCCTATAACGACCCCTAGACCAGTCTGTAGACCCACATTCTAAACTATATTATTTTGTGTTTGTCAGGTGAAGTTCAGTGAGCTAACCATCGATATGTTCCGCATTCTCCAAGCTTTGGAGCGGGAACCAGTCAACCTGGCCACAACGACATCTAAACATGGAACATTGGTGAGGAGGAATACTGAAAATGCTTATTACATGAATGTCTTGTGGACAACGACACATCCAGAATATTGCAAATGTAAAAGTCTCATGCGATTTCGGGCGAAAGGCAGCGCTGGCAACCCTGCATGAAACCTGTCCTTTAAACAGCTGCTTACTCACTTTCTTCCTTCACAGGCCCTTACCCCATGTCTTCCTTCACAGGAACCCAGCGAGAAGCCAGCCAAGATAGAGAACCCTCACAAGTACCTGCTGTACAAGCCAACGTTCAGCCAGCTCTTCACCTTTTTGTCTGCCTCCTTTAAGGTCAGTCTCCATCTGACGTCCCCCGTCCCCTCTGCTCTGCCTTCATGTTCCAAAATGTCGGCTTAGCCATGCTTGGCTGAGCTGAAGAAAGTTGTTGCTACTTTTAATCTATTTTTCATCACTCCCACCTGTATCTGCCTTTTTTAAGCTCCGGTGGTTTTTGGAAATTGCCAATAACTTCTATGTAGTCCATTTTAGTGGTACAGTCCTGTGCTAAAAATGGATCAGTCTAGCTTACCTCTGAGATAATTTTACATCAAATCAAGTCTTCCCCAATGGAAATGTAACCACTGAACAGAAGAAACAACATATCCTGTTTCAGAGTACATCCTAATGGAATCCTATCAGAATTCAACTAAATTTCAATTGAAGGAAAGGTTCTATCAATTCCCTGGGTCATTTCATGTTTTCATGTGTCTCTGAGTTATTGGCGTTCAAGCAGGCAGAAATCCATCCGGTATGTCGTAGCATTGTGATAAATTCGCTCTCACTACACTGGAAGTTAATAGGGATATGCATTTAAAATCACTAAAATGTCTATCATACATGTCAGATTTCAATACTGACCGATGTCATAACTCGGGAAGATGTCTTCTCTAAAATATGAGCAATGGCTCATTCGAGTGATATTCCTACCTCGAGAAATGTGTAATTTAACAGAGGGTCTAGCACTTTTTACCTCTTTAGTCCAGGGTACATTGCAAGGTGTCTTTGCCAGAGATATTATAGAAAGGAGATAGGAATCCAATGAATGAAGGAACGTATAACGCCCCACCCAGCAGGCTGTTGACCAATCGCGTTCACTTTGTCACCCTGCGTCACGCGGTTGTTAAGCTAATCGCCATGCAATCCCTTCTCAAAGTCAGTGTTCATGTCGAGGAACGTGCCTATTTTCCTTAAAGTACGTAATGTCACGATTCCAAAGCTATACTATATTACAGATAGCAAGTTAATTATCTCACATCTCTGCAAAGATTTGTAATATTGTACTTGTTGTTGATGAAATTTGTGCTAATGTTGGTGCAATAGACTCCCATTCACTCCTTGAAGAAGAGTGGTACTTGTCCCAGAATCGCCCAGAATGCACCGAACAGCCCATTGACGTAGCAATGGCAACGTTTCCCATCTCCTCAAAAGTATATCTGCCATTGCTAATGTCAGACTCCACTCTGTGAGAAACATTGATCTGCAGGTTGAACATGGTGAGATTGTAGACTCCTAAATTGATAGCTGTAAAATCACCTAAACAAACTGTTTGTCTTTGGTATTATTAAGTGTAGCTATGTTTGCTAGCTAGCTAGCCAGTCAGCCCATAGAGTGCATTGCATTGTGGATTTTTTTTGTCAATTTAAGCTGCAACAGATTTCCACAACTATTTTCCATGTTGCAAACCAACCTTATTATAAAGCCAAAATGAAAAAAAAATTCTCCAAAAATATTGTTTTCACATATGTGTTTATTTAACACTGTAAATAGATTTTTTTCTTTAAATGTATATTTTAAATACATTAATGTAGGTTTGACCAAGCTCAAAACATTTATGATGGCATTGGCTGATTTGAGGTGTTGTTTTGTAGGAGTTGCCAGTGAACAGTGTGCTGCTCGTCTATCTTTCAGCCACTGGACTCTTCCCTACTGGATGCTTGGATTATGAGGGTACACCAACATTTTGTAAACACACACACACTCACTGATCAGCTTCTTTGAAGCAGGAGCTGAAATGAATCTGATCATTTCTTCCCCAAAAAATGTATTTAACTTTGTCTTTCTATCAGGACCATATGACTTTGGAGGAGTCCTCACCAACACGAACCGTGATGTGGCCAACGGGGAGACGGTGCAGAAAAGGAACAACGCCCAAAAAGAGATGCACTGGTAAAGATCAGGCGCTGACAGTCCACTGTCCTCAATGTTTTCTAACGTTTGGCAGACATGAGATGCATGTACAGTATTGGCCTTTAAAAAGTGACATTGAACTTTTCGCACAGCCCATGTTTTTTTATAAACACACTCTATGATATTTGCCAGAAATGGTTGTTTGTACAATGTGTGCGCGTGTACATGCAATGACTGTTGACTCCTGTATGCCTTAGCCTTCACCCTGGGGACTTGTTCCCTTTCACCCGGAAGCCGCTCTTTGTCATTGTGGACTCCGCCAACAGCACAGCCTATAAGGTTGGTGAGAA